>NC_092767.1:74161575-74516575 GCF_047496795.1 Chiloscyllium punctatum
GAGGGGGAGAGAGAGGGAGGGAGGGGGAGAGAGAGGAGGGAGGGGGAGAGAGGAGGGAGGCGAGGGGGAGAGAGAGGGAGGGAGGGGAGAGAGAGGGAGGAGGGGGAGAGAGAGGGAGGGAGGGGGAGAGAGGAGGGAGGGAGGGGGAGGGAGAGAGAGGGAGGAGAGGGAGGGAGAGAGGGAGGGAGGGGAGAGAGAGGGAGGGAGGGGGAGAGAGAGGGAGGGAGGGGGAGAGAGAGGGAGGGAGGGGGAGAGAGAGGGAGGGAGGGGGAGAGAGAGGAGGGAGGGGGAGAGAGAGGGAGGGAGGGGAGAGAGAGGGAGGGAGGGGGAGAGAGAGGGAGGGAGGGGAGAGAGAGGGAGGGAGGGGAGAGAGGAGGAGGGGAGAGAGAGGAGGAGGGAGAGAGAGGAGGGAGGGAGGAGAGAGGGAGGGAGGGAGGGAGAGAGGGAGAGAGGGAGGGAGGGGGGGAGTGAGAGGGAGGAGAGGGAGGGAGGGAGAGGGGGGAAGGAGAGGGAGGGGAAGGAGAGGGAGGGAGGAGAGGAGGGAGGAGAGGGAGGAAGGAGAGGGAGGGAAGGAGAGGGAGGGGAGGGAGGGAGGGAAGGAGAGGGAGGGAGGAGAGGGAGGGAGGAGAGGGAGGGAAGGGAAGAGGGGGAGGAGGGAAAGAGAGGGGGAGGAGGGAGGGGAGGGAGGGAGGGGGGGAGGAGAGGGAGGGAGGGTGGAGAGGGAGGGAGGGAGGAGAGGGAGAGAGGGAGGGGGAGGGAGGGAGGGAGAGAGGGGGAGAGGAGGGAGGGGGGGGAGTGGGAGTGGGGGAGTGGGGGAGTGGGGGAGTGGGGGAGTGGGGGAGTGGGGGAGTGGGGGAGTGGGGAGTGGGGAGTGGGGGGAGTGGGGGAGTGGGAGGGGAGGGAGTGGAGGGGGAGGGAGGGAGGAGGGAGGGAGGAAGAGAGAGGGAGAGGGAGGGATAGAGAGAGGGAGAGGGATAGAGAGAGGGAGGATAGAGAGAGGGAGGGATAGAGAGAGGAGGGATAGAGAGAGGGAGGATAGAGAGAGGGAGGGATAGAGGAGAATTGGGAGGGAGGGATAGAGAGGGACAGAGGGATAGAGAGAGGGAGGGTTACAGGGGGGAGGGAGGATGGAAAGAGGAAGGGGAGGGATAGAGAGAGGGGAGCGGGAGAGACAGAGGGAGTCTGGAGGGAGAGATAGAGAGGGGAGGGGGAGTAGAGAGTGGAGAAGGTGGGATAAATAGAGAGGGAGATGGAGAGATAGAGGCAGAGTGATAGAGAGGAGGAGGGACGGATGGAGAGAGAGGGAGGGATGGAGAGAGGGAGGGATGGAGAGAGGGAGGGATGGAGAGAGGGAGGGATGGAGAGAGGGAGGGATAGAAGGAAGGAGGGAGGGATAGAAAGTGAGGGAGGGATTGAGAGAAAGGGAGGGATAGAGAGAGGGAGGATAGAGAGGGAGAAAGGGATCGTGGTAGGAAGGGAGGGATAGATAAAGGGAAGGAGGGAGGGATAGAGAGAGTGGGAGGGATAAAGTGGGAGGGGTAGAGAGCGAGGAGTAGGGAGAAAGGGATAGAGTGAGGGGTATAGATATGAGGAGGAATAGAGAGAGAGAGATGGTGGGATAATGAGAGAATTGGTTGGAGAGTGAGGAAGGGAGGGAGGAATAGCGAGAGAGAAGGATAGAGAGAGGAAGGAAGGGATAGGTAGATGGAGGGAGGGATAGAAAAGAAAGGAGGGATAGGGTGAGGGAGAGCAAGGGATGGAGAGGAGGAGGCAGTGATAGAGAGGGAGGGATAGAGATGGAGGGAGGGATGGAGGGTTTAGACTACGAAGGGTGGAGAGATAGAGAAGGGGAGAGGAAGGGTTGGTGGGGATAGAGAAAGGGCAGAAGGGATAGAGAGAGGGAGGGATCGAAAGGAGGATAGAGATGGAGGAAGGGATAGAGAAGGAGGGAGGAATGGAGAGAGGGAGAGCAAGGGGCGGAGAGGGGGAGAGGGAAGGAGGGAGGGATAGAGAGGGGAAGGGATAAAGAGAGAGAGGAATAGAGAGAGATGGCGAGATGGAGAGAGAGGGAGAGATAGAGAGACGGAGCGAGGGATATACAGAGAGAAAGAAGATAGAGAGAAAGAAAATAGAGAGAGGGAGAGATAGTGGGAGGGAGAGAGGAATAGCAAGAGAGAAAGATAGAAAGAGGGAGGGACGGAGGGATAGAGAGAGGGAGGGAGATGGATGGAAGGAGGGAGGGGTAGAGAAAGAGAGGGAGGTAGGGTTAGAGAGGGAGGGAGGGATGGAGAGAGGGAAGAATGGAGGAAGGGATAGTGAGGAAGGGATAAAAGGGGCTGGTGGATAAATAGGAGAAAAACAATGAGGAAGGAGAGGTGGGGGATATAATGAAGAAGGGTTAGAGAAACAGGGTGGAGGAGAGACAGCAGGAAGGAAGAACAAGAAAGATTTAGAGAGAGGGGAAGGAATGGCGATGGAAAGAAGGCTAGGGAAGGAGAGAAAGAATGGATGAGGAGATGATAGAAAGGCAGGGATGGAAAAAATAGCAAGAGGTGACGTGAGATTGGAGGAAACAGCAGAGGATAAAGAGGGAAGGAGAGAAGGAAAGAGGAGATGATAGCAAGGATAGAAACAGAGGATGCACAAGTCGAAAGCAAGAATGAGAAAGAGGTGAGGAGGCATAGAGGGAGAACAGGAAGGTGTGGCGGCGGGGGGGGAGAACTACATAGTGGTTTCCTCCTTCTAATTGCTTTATCTTTGTTGTCTGCTCACCTAAGCAGTCAGTTTAACATCCCGAATCAAAACAGGGAGTCAAACTGTCCAGCTTCACTGGGGCTACTTGATTAATAGACAGTAAGGCTTGTTCTGCAAACTATCCCGTGGAACACAACACACACAATTAACCTCCAACTGGTAAACACCATTCTTGGCTCCTTACGCCAGGTTTAATTGTGTAAACACAGAGAAGGTCTGGAAGATCACAAGCTGTCTCGATGAGGAGATTTGTACCAGGATGCTCCCACCATTGTCACAGCATTGTGACAGAGAACAGGATCTCCTTGCTGCTTAATTGGGGACATTTCCCTTACAAAGGGAACGGACTGTCCCCAGCACAATGGAGGATTGATTTAGAATTAGCCAGGTCTGATAGAAGCAATACTCTGCAGGAGTATTGAAAAAAGAGAAGAGAAAGGGTGTGGGTAATGTTAGGAATGAGGGACAATGCAGGATAGGAACATGAGGCCAATCAGTCCTTTGTGTCTATTCTGTTTTTCAAGTAGATCATGGCTGATATTTATCTTAATTTAATTACCTCTCTCTGGTTCTGTGACCCTTAATAGAATTATCTCTCAATCACTCAATATTAACATTTTCAATTGACTTCCTATTTGTAGTTTTGGGGAGAATGTTCCAGATTTCAACCGTCATATCACAGGAAATAGTTTTTCTCCATCATCATCACCTCAGTGAGATAATCCTATCCTGTTCTGTACTCAAAGGAATCAGGATTGAGACTAGTTGGTAATATATGGTGCCCTTGTAATTTCAACCTTTAAGTCCCAGTGTCATTTTAAACAAAATGAATCTACACTGAATTCCCTCCAAGGTCAGATCATACTGCCCTGAAGTTTGAAGTTGAGAACAATTGAATCGAACAAGAGTTTCAATGGAGATAACATGCTCAGTGTTGGGTGAAAAGTCTCCTAAAAATGTATCTGCTCAGGCAAAAGTCAGCATTATTGTTGTTGAGGAGAGGCTATTGTCCTGCCTTGTATGAGTGGAGGTTCCGAGTGGCTTTCTAGAGCTATTTCAGAGAGAGTACCACCTTGCTGTGTGTCTGGATTCACAGGCAATCTGATAAAGGTGGCAGATTTCCTTCCCTAAAGGACATTTATGAACCATAGAATCATAGAGATGTACAGCATGCAAACAGACCCTTCGGTCCAACTCATCCATGCCGACCAGATATCCTAAATTAATCTAGCCCCATTTGCCAGCATTTGGCCCATATCCATCTAAACCCTTTCAATTTATGTACGCATCCACGTGTTTTACAATCTGTTTTAGTTATAACACCAGCTTTATTTAATTGACTGAATTTCAATTCCTTATGATACTATGTTAGGACTCTGAATTACAATCCAGTAACATAACCACTGTGCTACCATTCCCATTACAACATCAGGAAGTCCACAGGAAGGTTGGAGCCAGTGCAGGAATATAAAACAGGAACCACCTAGGATTGAGACGCTTCCAAAAAAAAAGTTACACTGGACTCAAAACGTTAACTCTGTTTATGTCTTCACAGATGCTGCCAGACCTGCTGAGTTCATCCAGCACTTTCTGTTTTTGTTTTAAGATTTCGAGCATCGTCAATATTTTACGTTATGCTTTTATATGGGATGAAGAGTAACATCTTAGAGTCATAGACATCATGCATGTACCAGCTGTTCAGATGAGCACCATTACCCAGTGCCAATCTGCTGATTGTTCCACATACTTTTGTGCTCTCTCTTTCGATCTAAAAGCTACCTGATGAAGGAGCAGCGCTCCGAAAGCTAGTGCTTCCAAATAAACCTGTTGGACTATAGCCTGGTGTTGTGTGATTTTTAACTTTGTAGCGGGAATGATATAGACGATTAAGAATTGTATACAGAACTATTGGAGTACAATGGAGGTAACTGCAAAGGGGAAAGCATTAGGAATTGCAACATCTATCGGTAAGAACAAACGTAATGGAGCAGGAGAAGATCCCTCTGCCCATTGATCCCATTCTGCCCTTCAATGAGATTGTGGTGATCTATTAAAACACCATTTTCCTGCACTATCCCCATACCCCTCGATACCTATAGTATCTACATAGCTCTTGATTTCTGTCTTGAACATATTCAATGACTTGGCCTCCATAACCCCTAGGATAGAGAATTCCAAGGATAGGGTTAATAGTCAAGGTCTTTTCCCCAGGGCAGGGGAGTCCAAAACTGGAAGACATAGGATTAAGGTGAGAGGGGAAATATTTAAAAGGGATCTAAGGGGCAAACTTTTTCTCACAGAGGGTGGTGGTGCATTCATGGAATGAACTGCCAGTGAAAGTGGTGGAGGCTGGTACAATTACAACATTTAAAAGGCACCTGAATGGACAGGTGAATAGGGAGGGTTTAGAGGGATATGGGCCAAATGCTGGCAAATGGGACTCGATTAATTTAGGATATCTGGTCAGCAAGAACGAGTTGGACTGAAGTGTCTGTTTCTGGGATGTACATCTCAGAGTGAAAAAATTCCTCCTTTATCTCAGTCCAAAATTATCTACCTCTTCTTCTGAGACTGTGTCGTCTGGTGATGGGGGTAATACATAGGGTAATGGGAATACTCTATGGAGTATTACTACAGGGGAAATTAGGGATCATGTATGAAAACATAGGCGGGCACTATTCAACACCCTCGAGTCTATTCCCTGATTCAATCAGATCCTGATACTCACCCTTAACTATATTCCCAATACCTTTCCCACTGTGACCCCATTTTGTGGCTTGAAAACTGCTGTGAACCCCTCAATGGTGGGGGAGGAAGACCGAAAGTTGTAGGAGCAAAAGCAGGCCATTCAGTCCATCAAAAGTGGTCCACCATTCAAAGGGATTATGGCTGGTCTGATAATCCTCAACTCCACTTCCTTGTCCATTCCCCACCTAGTTAAAAATCTTTCTATCTCAGCTTATTGAACTAGCCTCAAAACCTCTCTGTGGTAAAGAAATCCACAGTTTCACTGTTCTCTAAGAGGAAAACACGTCTTACTCACCTCTGTCCTAAATGGGCAACTCCTTACTCTGAGATTATGCCCTCTGGTCCTTGACTCTCCTATAAGGGGCAACAACCTTTCTATGGTGGCACAGTGGTTAGCACTGTTGCCTCACAGCGCCAGAGACCCACGTTCAATTCCCACCTCAGGCTCTGCGTGGAGTTTGCACATTCTCCCCGTGTCTGTGCGGGTTTCCTCCAGTTTCCTCCCACAATCCAAAAATGTGCAGGTTCGGTGAATTGGCCATGCTAAATTGCCCATAGTGTGGGGTGAATGGGTCTGGATGGGTTGCGCTTTGGCGGGTCGGTATGGACTTGCTGGGCCACTGTAAGTAATCTAATCTACTTTTACCTTGTCAAGCCCTCTAAGAATTTATGATTATGGGGAGGATTGGCCTTGTGGTATTGTTGCTAGACTATTAGCCCAGAGATGCAGGTAATGTCCTGGAACCTAGGTTCAAGTCTCACCAAGGCAGATGGTAAAGTTTGAATTCGTTTGTATAAAAAATCTGATCATGACACCATTGTTGAATATTGGGAAAAGCCCATCTGGTTCATTAATGTCCTTTAGGAAGGGAAATCTTCCATCCTTGCACAGTCTGGTCTACTTGATGAAATCAGAAATTGCTGGAAGAACTCAGCAGGTCTGGCAGCATCTGTGGAGAGAAAGCAGAGTTAACATTTCAGGTCCAGTGACCCTTTCTTAGAACTGTTATAACCTGTTGGGACTTACAGCAATTTCTGATTTTGTTTCCGAGAACGACTTGGACAATTTTGTATCATTATTTCTTCCCTTCACATATCAACATTTATTTGGCCAATTTTTTTTTGTGCAGAGAAAGTTTCTTTAATTTTTCCTTAACGGATGTGTGCGTGTGCATGTGTGCTTTAGGTTATTTAGAAAGAAATCTATTTTGAGTTACTTTCCAACCAATGTTAATAAGTTTTGCATCTTTATTGAATTTGTTTTGTTGTATTTAAAAATTGAATAGTTCTTTTGTTTATTAAAGAAACTTGGTTAGTAGATATGTTATCAACCAGAGTTAAAAATCACACAACACCAGGTTATAGTCCAACAGGTTTATTTGGAAGCACTATCTTTCGGAGTGCTACAGTCACCTGATAAAGGAGCAGCTCTCCGAAAGCTAGTGCTTCCAAATGAACCTGTTGGACTATAACCTGGTGTGGTGCGATTTTTAACTTTGTCCATCCCAGTCCAACACCGGCATCTCCAAGTCTTGTCTACCAGAGATTGATTAGTATATATAATTAGTCACACCGATAACTGAGTAAAACATTTTTCTAACGCATGCTGTAACTAGTGGAGTAGTGGGACTTCAGAGAGACAATACATTCCTCCCCCAACCTTGTTCATAACAGTAGAAAGCGCAGTAGCCAATTTACACAAGCTCCCAAAAAAACAATGTGATAAGAACTGTAAATAATCTGTTTTGGTGATGTTAATTGAAGGATAAACATTGGTCAGGACTCCAGGGAGAACTCCCCTGCTCTTCAAAATAAAGGCCAGTGGATCTTTTAAATCCCCCTTGCCAAGGCCTCAGTTTAGCAAATCATCTGAGACATTGCATCTCTGATGTTGTAGCACTCTCTCAGTACTGCGTTGACTGTCAGCCTACACTGGTGTTTATAGTACACATGAACTTCCTCCCAAAATCTCACATTACCTTTCTGTCAGTAATTTTCCTCATAGATTCATAGATTTGTACAGCATGGAAACAGATCCTTCGGTCCAAAACATCCACACCAACCAGACATCCTAACTGATCTAGTCGCATTTGTCAGCATTTGGCCTATATCCCTCCAAACCTTCCCATTCATGTACTCTTCAGATGCTGTTTAAATGTTGTAATTGTACCAGCCTCCACCATTTCCTCTGGCAGCTCATTCCATGCCATGTATCATTCTCTACATGAAAACATTGCCCGTTAGGTCCCTTTTAAATCTTTCCCCTCTCACCTCAAACCTATGCCCTTTAGTTTTGGACTCCCCAACTCCAGAGAAAAGACCTTGGCTATTCACCCTATCCATGCCCCTTATTGAGTTATAGATTTGTAGAGTCATACAGCACAGAAACAGACCCTTTACTCCAACCATAATCCCAAATTCAACTAGCCCCACTTTCCTGCTCCTGGCCCATATCCCTCCAAACCTCTCCTATTCATGTATCTATTCAAACATCTTTTAAACATTGTAATTGTTCCCACATCCACCACCTTCTCAGGAAATTCATTCCATTCGCAAACCACCCTCTGTGTAAAAGAATTTGCCTCATGTCTTTTTTAAATCTCTCTCCTCTCACCCTAAAAATGTTCCCCCTAGTCTTGAAATCCCCCATCCTAGGGAAAAGACAACTACCATTAACTCTATCTATACCCCTCATGATTTTTATAAACCTCTATAACGTCTTCCCTCAGTGCCTGACGCTCCAGGGAAAATAGCCCCACCCTATTCAGCCTCTCCCTATAGTTCAAACCCTCCAACCCTGGCAACATACTTGTAAATCTTTTATGTGTTTTTATATATTCATGGGAGTTGCTGGCTGCACAGCATTTATTACCCATTCCAAACTACCCAGAGTCAACTGCATTGCTATGGGTCTGGAGTCACATGTAGGCCGGCCAGATAAGGATGGCAGATTTCCTGCCCTAAGGTTGGCTGAACATACCAATAATATGGGCTTAATTCCCATAACAACCAAGGATACTATAAAGGGCCTATCTTCTCAACCTTACCCCTCACCTGAGGTATGGTGACCCTCAGGTTAAACTCACATCCTGTCCTTTCTCTGATAAGGCCTAAGTATGGTCTGGTAGATCTATGCTGAAAATGTGTTGCTGGAAAAGCGCAGCAGGTCAGGCAGCATCCAAGGAACAGGAGAATCGACGTTTCGGACATAAGCCCTTCTTCAGGAATGAGGAAAGTGTGTCCAGCAGGCTAAGATAAAAGGTAGGGAGGAGGGACTTGGGGGAGGGGCGTTGGGAATGCGATAGGTGGAGGGAGGTCAAGGTGAAGGTGATAGGCCGGAGTGGGGTGGTAAATCTATGGTGACTTTAGTTACCCAGATGGTGCTTTATGACAATTAAGTGGTTTTAAAAAAAATTTCAGATTTTTATTTCGTTCAAGTTTCATCATCTGCCGTGTAATATTCCATCCTTTCTTTTCTCCTATGTTCGGCTTGGGCAAGCACAAGACCTCACAGTAGCAATCATTTAAGAGAAAACACAGCTGTTATAGTGGTATTTGAACCTATATTCCCTGAACATTAGTCTGGGGCCTGGGACTACTAGGCGAAAGTGAGGACTGCAGATGTTGGAGATTAGAGTAGAGAGTGCTGGAAAAGCACAGCAGACAGGCTTCTGCCTGAAATGTCAGTTTTCCTGCTCCTTGGATGCTGCCTGACCTGCTGTGCTTTTCCAGCGCCACACCCTGGGACTACCAGTCCAGTGCTACAACCACTATGCCACCAACTCTCCTTGAGTTATTTAGCTTAAGAGACCCTTCAATCGATATTAAGGGCATGCGACAGGGATTGCGTTCTTAATATATCAAGGTCTATTGCATTGTATGGATGCTGGTATAGTTAAGGAAATATGTTGTATGCACTTAAATATAGGTTAGAGACAATACAATGTATGTGGATAATATTATTTAGTGAGGTGCTAGAGTTGATAAGGGATGCACTGTGTTATACCCTTGGGGAGTGAAAGTGTTACATTGCATGGGGCAATGCATTAATGAATTCTGAAGAGCTATAACACAGGGGAAATAAAATTACTGATTTACATTTATGTAGCACCATCACAAACTGTCTTATGGCAATTTGCAGCCAATTAAGCGCATTCAAAGTGTACGCACTTCTATTAGGTAGGAAGCGCAGGAGTCAATCAGCGCACAGCAAGATCTCACAAGTAACAATCTCACAGTGATATTCTTTTTGCAGCGTTCACCGATGGGTAAATATTGGTCAGGGCACCAAGGAGAACACCCCTGTGCTTCTTCGAAACAATGTTTCCGATGTATTTGATAGTGACATTGTTAAAGAATATGGGGTAACACTGAAGTAGGGACGCGTAGGGAGATCTGGGTAGTGTGTTGGGAGTGTTGTTTACACATACTAAACCTTTGTGCTATGTACAATTAGACAATAAAATGCAAGAGCTGAAGTAGGTCATTCGGCCCATCTAGCCTGCTGTGCTATTCGATGAGATCAAGGCTGATCTAGTAATCATCAGCTCCATTTTTCTGCTTCATTCTCATAGCCCTCGATTCCCTTACTGAACATAAACCTAACAACCCAGCCCTCTGTGATAAAGAATTCCACAGATTCCCTACCCTCTGAGAGAAGAAATCCCCCCTCATCACTGTCTCAAATAGTCAATCCCCTTACTCTGAGATTAAACCCTCTGGGTCCTCAACCTTCCTACAAAGGGGAAACAACCTCTCCGCTTCTATCCAGTCTAGATTATTTCAATTATTTCAATAAAGTCACTGCTTCTTCTTAACTCCAATGACTACTATCCAATTTACACAACCTCTCCTCATAAGACAGTTCCTCCACACCCGAGATCAGTCAAGTGAACCTTTTCTGGACTGCCTCCAATGCCAGTATATGTCCCCTTAGATAAGGGAGCAACCACGTTCACTCTGTGTGTGGTCTATCTGATGCCTTTATAGTTTTAGCAAGACTTCATTACTTTTATATTCCATTTCCTTTAAATAAAAGGCCACATTCCATGTTCCTTCCCTATTACTTGCTGAGCTTGTATCCTTGCTTTTTGTGAGTTATGCACAAAGACCCTCCAAACCATTTGCGCTGTAGCTTTCTGTATTTAAATAATATTATTCTTCTTGCCAAAATGCATAAACTTTCATTATATTTCCCACATTGTATTTCATCTAGACACACTATAAGTTTCCATTTCATAATATAGGGGCTTCGGTCTGCAAATTTCCAAATGATGTTTAGGGTGGTGTGGTGACTCAGTGGTTAGAACTGCTGCCTCACACCATGAGGGACCCAGGTTCGGTTCCAGTCTTGGGTGACCCTCTGAGAATTTTGCACATTTTCCCCATGTCTGTGTAGGTTTTCTTTGGGTGCTGTGGTTTCCTCCCACACTCCAATGATGTGCAGATCAGGTGAATTAGCTATGCTAAATTGCCCATAGTGTGAGGTGCATTAGTCTGAGGGAAATGGGTCTGGGATGGGTTACTCTTTGGAGTGTTGGCGTGAACTTGTTGGGCTGAAGGGCCTGTTTCCACACTGTAGGGAACCTAATCTAATTTAACATCAACCCCAGACCCTGGCTTCTTTGAGAACAATTTGCAAACTCCCTATAGCCCAAAGTCAGTGTGAAGTAAAAAACTATAGATTAAAAAATCTGCAAAGCTTCCTGGCATGTGCAGAGACCTCTGAAGCTGTGGGAGGTCCACACTTGTCTCATACCACACTGTCTGAGCCCATGAGTAAGGCTGTTGCTGCCCTCTGTTGGTCATCAATTGTCTGACCAGCTTTGCCTGTTAAAGGAATGTTAGCTCTCCTCCTTTCCTGAAATTTCTTAGAAAGAATTTACATTTACCTATGTATTTATTTATATACAGGACATCTCAAAGCATTTTAAAGCCAGTGAGCTTTGTTTTCAAAGTGTATGCGGTGTTGTTATGTGGGAAATGGCATGTTGTGCATAGCAAGCTCCCAAAAAAAGCAGAAGGGTCCCAGTGTTGCTTGTAAGATATATGTTCACCAGGATGACTGGGGGAAGATATACCCCTACTTGTTACAGTGTCAGAGGAAACCTTACACCCAGATGATTGGGTAGACAGGTATTGTGAACAATTTTGGACCCATTATCGAATAAAAGACATATTGGCATTGGACACAGTCCAGAGTTCACTATGTAGATGCCCAGCATGGAGGGATCGCCGAATGAAGTGAGGTTGGGTAGTTTGGGTTTGAACCCACTGGGGTTTAGAAGAATGAGAGAAGACCTTATTGAAGCACAGAAGATTCTATGGGAACTTGATAGGGTAGATGTGGAGAGGTTGTTTCCCTTTATGTACGAGAGGGGATAATCTCAGAACAAAATGATTGGCTATTTAAGACAGAGGTGAGGAGGAATTTTCTCTCTCAGAGGTTCGAGAACCTCTAAAATTCTTTACTTCGGAGGAAGTGGAGTCACAGGTAGATAGGATAGTGAAGAAGGAATGTGGCATGTTTTCCTTTATAGGAAATTATAGACCAGTTAGTCTGACCTCAGTGGTGGGAAAGATGCTGGAGTCTTTTATAAAGGATGAAATTACGACCCATCTGGATAGTAGTAACAGGATAGGTCAGAGTCAGCATGGATTTATGAAGGGAAAATCATGCTTGACTAATTTTCTGGAATTTCTTTGAGGATGTGACTCTGAAATTGGACGAGGGAGATCCAGTAGATGTAGTGTACCTGGACTTTCAGAAAGCCTTTGATAAAGTCCCACATAGGAGGTTAGTGAGCAAAATTAGGGCGCATGGTATTGGGGGCAAAGTACTAACTTGGATTGAAAGTTGGTTGGCTGATAGGAAACAAAGAGTAGTGATAAACGACTCCATTTCGGAATGGCAGGCAGTGACCAGTGGGGTACCGCAGGGATCAGTGCTGGGACCACAGCTTTTTACAATATATATTAATGATATAGAAGATGGTATTAGTAATAACATTACCAAATTTGCTGATGATACTAAGCTGGTTGGCAGGGTGAAATATGAGGAGGATGTTAGGAGATTACAGGGTGACCTGGACAGGTTAGGTGAGTGGTCAGATGCATGGCAGATGCAGTTTAATATGGATAAATGTATAGTTATCCACTTTGGTGGCAAGAACAGGAAGGCAGATTACTACCTAAATGGAATCAATTTAGGTAAAGGGGCAGTACAAAGAGATCTGGGTGTTCTTGTACACCAGTCAATGAAGGTAAGCATGCAGGTACAGCTGGTAGTGAAGAAGTCTAATAGCATGCTGGCCTTCATAACAAGAGGGATTGAGTACAGAAGCAAAGAGGTTCTTCTGCAGCTGTACAGGGCCCTGGTGAGACCACACCTGGAGTTTAGGGTACAGTTCTGGTTTCCAAATTTGATGAAAGACATTCTGGCTATCGAGGGAGTGCAGCGTAGGTTCACAAGGTCAATTCCTGGAATGTCGGGACTACCTTACGCTGAAAGACTGGAGCAACTGGGCTTGTATACCCTTGAGTTTAGAAGACTGAGAGGGGATCTGATTGAGACGTACAAGATTATCAAAGGATTGGACATTCTGGAGGCAGAAAACATGTTTCCACTGATGGGTGAGTGCCAAACCAGAGGACACAGCTCAAAAGTACGGGATAGACTATTTAGGACAGAGATGAGGAGAAACTTCTTCACCCAGAGAGTGGTGGCTGTGTGGAATGCTCTGTCCCAGACGGCAGTGGAGGCCCAGTCTCTGAATTCATTTAAGAAAGAGTTGGATAGAGCTCTCAAGGATAGTGGAATCAAGGGTTATGGAGATAAGGCAGGAACAGGATACTGATTAAGGATGATCAGCCATGATCATATTGAATGGTGGTGCAGCTCGAAGGGCAGAATGGCCTACTCCTGCATCTATTGTCTATTGTCTATTGTCTATTATTGGTCAGAGTACTGAGTACAGGAGTTGGGAGGTCATGTTGCAGCTGTACAGGACATTGGTTAGGCCACTGTTGGAATATTGCATGCAGTTCTGGTCTCCTTCCTACCGGAAAGATGTTGTGAAACTTGAAAGGGTTCAGAAAAGATTTACAAGGATGTTGCCAGGGTTGGAGGATCTGAGTTATAGGGAGAGGCTGAACAGGCTGGGGCTGTTTTCCCTGGAGCGTTTACAAAATCATGAAGGGCATGGATAGGGTAAATAGACAAAGTCGTTTCCCCTGGGGCGGGGGAGTCCAGAACTAGAGGGCATAGGTTTAGGGTGAGAGGGGAAAGATATAAAAGAGACCTAAGGGGCAACTTTTTCATGCAGAGGGTGGTACATGTACGGAATGAGCTGCCAGAGGAAGTGGTGGAGGCTGGGACAATTGTAGCATTTAAAAGGCATTTGGATGGTTATATGAATAGGAAGAGTTTGGAGGGATATGGATGGGGTGCTGGCAGGTGGGACTAGATTGGGTTGGGATATCTAATTGGCATGGATGGGTTTGACCAAAGGATCTGTTTCCGTGCTGTACATTTTTATGAATCTATGACTGTCAAGGCTGAATCATCAAGTATTTCCAAGGCTGAGATAGATTTTTGATCAGTTAGGGAATCAAGGGTTATGGGATTGAAGCAGATAAGTGGAGTTGAGGATTATCGGATCAACTATGATCTCATAGAATGGCAGAGTGAACTCGATGGGCTGAATGGCCTATGTCTGCTCCTAAAGCCTTCTGCCTGGTGGTTTCCATTTGACATTCCTCTTGTAAGACAGCACAGCGACTCTTTCAATGCTGGCTCTGGGTATGTCGACCTTTTTTCTGTGTTCATGTCTCTCACTGGAGCTCGAAACCAAAACCTTCTGACTCAGAGGCAAGAGCGTTACTTTCCAAGCCATGTCTGATACTTCACAGAAGCGTTATCACTCCTTCAACACAAATCTTCCAGCATCTTCAATCTTCACAGCTCCAAGCATACAATGACAATTAGCATGGAAATTCAAACACGGATCAGACAAATACATTGTGTGTGAATGTGCCCATGCAACATGTCACTTTGCCACTCACAGTATGTTGAGCTAATGGTGGACATGTAATTACTCATTTCTGGATAACTCAGCAAATCGTTTAACCTCCAGGATACCACCAAGACTGAAATGAGTAGGAGAAAAGATGAGACAATTCAAGACCTTTGATTACTGGTGGCACCAATCTTTCATTTCAGCAGCTCTGCAACATATGCAAAATGAAAATCAATACTGAGTGAAGATATGGAAGATTGAGTTACAATAGGAGATGGTTATCATATGATGGACTTGCAGGCAGGGGTGATGAGTGATTGCGAGCTCAGTGTTCACTGTTTACAAGCTCTCATTGTTTCCTTGTCACCATTTCCTAACGATCAAAGATGGATCATAGTGGTCAAGCTGAAAACTCCACAAGAATTACCTCGATGGTTCAGGCAGTGAGCAGTCAGACCCAACAGGACAAGGGAGTCCCTGTTTACGTTTCTGCTCTTTGTTGAGTTTGTTTGAGGGGGAGGGGGAATGAGTGTATTTATTTGGGTTAGATTTGAGGGGCTACAGTGGACAGACGGCTAAGTCAGAGGACTTGTAGTCAGCAAGTTGCGTGAGGAGGTATGAGAATGTAAGTTGGGCTTTGCAATTGGGGTCAGGGGGGTTGGATTTTGGGTGGTTGGTGTTGACTGGATTGGTGTTGGGGGAGTGAGAATTGAGGGGAGTTGGGATGCTGGAGTAATTGGATTTGGGGTGAACGTTCAGGGGTTAGAGTTCGCAGGTTGGAGTTTGGCGTCAGAATTAGGAAAATGATTGTTGGGAGAGGGGTTACAGTTGGGCATGCTCCGATTGGAAGGGGAGCTACTGTTGATCTCCATACTATTATATTCAATGAGAATCAGGCAGAGTTCTTGATTATTTTTCTTTTTAATTCATGGGATATCAGCGTGTTTTTGAAGACTTCAAATTGAGTTACTTGTCCCACTATTCCTAGCCGCTGACCTGTCCTTGTAGACACAATATTTACACAGCTAGTCAAATTCAGTTTCTGGTCAATAGTAGCTTCCACAATGTTGATAATGGGGAATTCAGAAATGGTAATTCCACTGAATGTCAAAAGGACAATGGTTAGATCTGTCTTGTTGGAAGTGGTCATTGCCTGGTACTTATGTGGCACAAATGTTACATTTTTTATTCATTCGTAGGAAGTGGGTATTGCTGGCTGGCCAACATTTATTGCCCGTCCCTAATTGCCCCTTGAGAAGGTGGTGGTGACCTGCCTTCTTGAACCACTGCAGTCCACCTGCTGTGGGTTGACCCACAATGCCCTTCAGGAGGAAATTCCAGGATTTTGGCCCAGTGACAAGGAAGGACCAGCGTTGTATTTCCAAGTCAGGATGGTGAGTGGCTTGGAGAGGAAGTGGCACAGGGTGGTGTTTCCATGTATCTGCTGCCCTTGTCCTTTTAGGTGGAAGTGGTCATGGGTTTGGAAAATGCTGTCTGAGAATCGTTGGTGAATTTCTGCAGTGTATTTTGTAGATAGTCCACACTGCTGCTCCGGAGTTGTGGTGATGGACGGGGTGGATGTGCTGCCAATCAAGCAGACTGCTTTGTCCTGGACAATGTCAAGTTTATTGAGTATTTTTAGTGCTACCCCTATCCAGGCAAGCAGGGAATATTCTATCATATTCCTGCCTTGAGCCTTGTAGATAAACGACAGGTTTTAGGGAGTCAGGAGGTGAGTTACTTTCCCCAATATTCCTAGCCTCGGACCTGCCATTGTAGACAACATTTATATAGCTAGTACAATTCAGTTTTCATCGTGGCACCCATGATGTTGCTTAAATGGGGGATTCAGCGATGGTAATGCCATTGACTCTCATGGAGACAATAGTTAGGATTTGCCTTGTTGGTGATAGTCATTGCCTGGCATTTGTGTGGCACAAATGTTAGTTGCCACCTGTCAGCCTAACCCTGCATCATACACAAGGATTGATGAAACAATAATGTGAGTTCTGTATCTGAAGATTAGATGACATACACAGAATGTTCACTGGAAAACAGCAGCTGAAGACTAACGACAAGTTATAGGACAATTATATCACATTCTGCCAAGGTAGTAGTGATTGACAGTTTAAGATACACACCCTTAAAGATACATAGGGTCATAGAGATATACAGCACAGAAACAGACCTTTCAGTTCAACTTGTCCATGTCAATCAATAGCCTTAATTAATCTAGTCCTATTTATCAGCACTTGGCCCATATCCATCTGAACTCTTCCTATTCATATACCCATCCAGATGCCTTTAAAATGTAATTATATCAGCATCCACCACATCTTCTGGCAGCTCATTCCATACACACATCACCCTCTGTGTTAAAAAGTTGCCCCTTAGGTCTCTTCTAAATGTTTCCCCTCTCACCTTAAACCTATGCCCTCTAGTTCTGGACTCCCCCACCCTGGGGAAAAGACTTTGTCTATTTACCCTATCCATGCCCCTCATGATTTTATAAGCCTCTATAAGGTCACACATTCCCCCACCCCCAGCCTCCGACGTTCCAGGGAAAACAGCCCCAGCCTGTTCAGCCTCTCCCTATACCTCAAATCCTTTCCTGAACTCTTTCAAGTTTCACAACAGCCTTCCTACAGCATATTAGCATATTATAATCCTGACAGCTATAAAATAACTTCAGATGCTCTTTGACATTAGATAAATGAAAGTTTTTGCTGAAAATGTTCAGCCTCATCATTCCACTGCCTTGGGCATACCCTATGGCTCCTATGAGGAGCCTTTCCTCCCAGGCTTTAAGCTACTGTAGTAATATGAGGGGTAGAAACAAGATTTCTTTGTACACAGTCTCTTAGATAATGATAAGAGGGTGAATATACATGGGAACCATCGAAAATAGGAGCAGGAGAAGGCAATTCAGCCCTTTGGGGCTGCTCTGCTATTCAATACAATCATAGCTGATCAACCAACTCAGTCACCTGTTCCTGCTTTCTCCCTATAACCCCTTGATCCCTTTAGCCCTAAGAACTAAATCTAACTCCTTGTATGTTCATAGGGTTATACAGCACGGAAACAGATCCTCCACTCCAACCAGTCCATGCCAACTATAATCCCAAACTAAACTAGTCCCCACCTGCCTGTGGTTGGCCCATTTCCTTCCAAACATTTCTAATTCATGTATTTATCCAAATGTCTTTTAAATGTCTTCAACTGTACCTGCATCCACCATTTCCTCTGGATATTCATTCCACATACAAACCACTCTCTGTATATAAAAAAATTGCCCCTCGTGTCTTTTTAAAATCTCTCCTCTCATCTTAAAAATATGGCCGCCTAGACTTGAAATGCCCCACCCTAGGGAAAAGACACCTACCAAACACTTACTACGCCCATCAAGATTTTATAAACCATCTTGAAAACATACAATCTTTTGGCCTTATCCACTTGCTATGGTAGAGACATCCATGAACTCAACACTCTCTGGGTGAAAATATTTCTCCTCATCTCAATTTTAAATGGCCTACCTCATATCCTTTGATCATGACCTCTGGTTCTAGACTCCTGTACATTATGCACATCCTTCCAGTCTAGTCCTGTCAAAATTTAATAGGTTTCTTTGAGAGCCCCCTCATTCTCACTCCAGTGAATATGATGATTAAACTACTACCCAATGAATGTATGTCACATTAAACAGGTAAATTAACAGCATTAAGCACAAACAGGTGATACAATTTCACCAAATTCACTAATTTTCAGGCTGAAGGAGCAGCGTTTGAACTTTGTTGAATTGTTCAATCATCTGTTGCTAATGTGGGAGAGGTAATGGTCTAGTGGTATTATCCCTGGACTGCTAATCCAGTAACTCAGGGTGTGATTTTGGGACCTGGGTTCCAATCCTGCTATGGCAGAGCTATTGTCCTGAGGACGGGTTACCACACCCAAAAATATCAACTTTGATTTCTCTTCATCAATGCTGCTGGACCTGCAGAGCTTTTCCAGCAGTTTTGGTTTTTATTTAACATTTGACGCGTGTTCAAAAGTTTGACAACAGAGGAAAAGAAGCTGTCCGTGAATCTGTTCATACGTGTATTCAAAGTTTTATATTTTCTGCCTGATGGGAGAGGGTGGAAGAGAGTATACCCAGGGTGGAGGGGTCTTTGATTATGTTGATTGTTTTCTCAAAACAGCCAGAAGTAGAGATGGAGTCAGTGAACGATATGATTCAAGCAAGAGGGTTCCCAAATCCCTCTGATCTGCAGCTTTCAGTAATATTTCTCCACTTTAATGATATTCAGCTCCTTTATTCTTCCTGCCAAAGTGCATAACCCCACATTTTCCCTCATTATATTCATCTGCAAACTTTTTGTCCACTTGCTTATTCTGTCTATGTCCCTCTTGTGTCATCTGCAAACTTGACTTTAGTACATTCATTTTCCTCATCCAAATCTTTAAATTATATCATAAGTAATTGTGGTCCCAGCATTGTCTCCTGTGGAACTCCACTAGTTACAGATTGCCGTCCTGAAAACCCCCCTTTATCCCAGTTCCCTGTCTTCAATTAGTTAGCTATCCGATGCTAACACACGACCTCCAACACCATTGGCCCTTTTCTTATTAAGTAATCTAATGTGTGTCATCTTATTAAATACCTTCTGAATATCCAGATATATTACCTCCACTGTTTCCCCTTTACCTATCCTGCTTGTTACCTCCTCAAAGAATCCTAGTAAATTTGCCAGGCCTGATTTCTTCTTCATGAAATCATGTTGCCTCTACTTAGAGTCAGAGAGTTGTACAGCACGGAAACAGACCCTTCAAGTCCAACTTGTCCAGGCCGACCAGATATCCTAAATTAATGATTAGGTTACTTACAGTGTAGAAACAGGCCCTTCGGCCCAACAAATCCATACTAACCCTCCAAAGAGCAACCCACCCAGACCCATTTCCCTACACCTCACACTACGGGCAATTTAGCATGGCCAATTCACCTAACCTGCACATCTTCTGGACTGTGGGAGGAAACTGGAGCAAACCCATGCAGACACGGGGAGAACGTGCAAACTCCACACAGACAGTCGCCCAAGGTGGGAATTGAACCCTGGTCTCTGGCATTGTGAGGCAGCAGTGCTAACTACTGTGCCACCATGCCGCCCATCTAGACTAATCTAGTCTCATTTGCCAGCATATCCCTCCAAACCCTTCCTATTCATATACCCATCCAGGTGCCTTTTAAATGCTGCAATTGTATCAGCCTCCACCATTTCCTCTGGCAGCTCATTCCATACACGCATCACCCTGTGTGTGAAAACGTTGCCCTTAGGTCTCTTTTATATCTTGCCCCTCTTACCCTCAACCTATGCCTTACTTGATTGTATTACATTGGTCTACACACTCTGATATTGCATCCTGTATAACAGACACTAACATTTTCTCAATAACAGAACATTGAGCTGATTAGTCTATAGTTACTCATTTTTTGACAGCTTCCTTTTTCAAATATTTGGCAGTTTCCGATTCTCTGGGACTATTCTAGAATCCTGGATGATTACTACAAGTATATCCAATATCTTTGTACCTTACACATTCTTCCTTTTCAGATAATAATCCAATATTCTCTTGAAAATTCCATTTAAATTTGCCTCCCTGACACTCTCAGGCAGCACATTCTGGATCCGAACCACTCGGATTGTGAGACAGCTTTCTCCTCATATCTCTACTGCTTCCTGAAGCCTGTGCCCTTTGGTTCTCGATCCTTTACCAAAGTCAGAAGTCAACGACACCAGGTTATGGTCCAACATAATCATAGAGACATACAACATGGAAACATACTCTTTGGTCCAACTCGTCCATGCCGACCAGATATCCTCACCTAATCTGGTCTCATTTGCCCATATCCCTCTAAACCCTTCCTATTCATATACCCATCCCATATTTATTTGAAATCTCGAACTTTTGGAGCACTGATGTCTCACCTGACAAAGGAGCAGTGCTCCGAAAGCTTGAGATTTCAAACAAACCTGTTGGACTATAACTTGGTGTTGTGTGACTTCCACCCCAGTCCAACACTTGCACCTCTGCATCACTTTTACCAATGGGAATAGATTCTTCATCTCTACTGTTTTTGACCGTGATTTTGAACACCTCAACCAAGTCTCCTCACGACCTTCACTCCTCTGAGGTGCACAATCCAAACCTCTCCTGCAACCTTCATCCTCTAGAAGGACAGTGGCAGCAGACACATGGGAACACCACCCTCTTGCACGTTCCCCTCCAAGCCACTCACCATCCCGACTTGGAAATATATCGCTGTCTTTCAACTGTTGCTGGGTCAACATCTTGGCACTCTGTCCCTAACAGCGCTGTGGGTTCCCAGCATTACCCCCACCCACAATCAGTTGTAAACATAAACATCTCTTGGCCAACAGGGTGGTATCTTCTTATGAAGAACACCTCACTGCAATGGGGAGAATTACTGCAGTGGAGACAATCCCGAGTGCGTCACTGTCAGTTGAGATGTTGTTTGTCATCTCTCTGAAAGTACTGCTTGAAAGAGGGAACTGATACTGCAGCCTTGTGGAGTTCTGCGTTTTGGTTGATGCAATATTTTCCCCCTTCTTAAGAGAGTTTCATGCTCTCAGAGAATGGACTGAAACTGCACCAACATCTGACCGAGCAATCTCACAAACCTTTGCGAAGGACGTGCATTTCTCTAGCACCTCTCACAACCTCAGACCGCCCCTTTACAGGCAAAGGAGCACATTGGGGTCATCGTGTCCACATGGCAAAATTCTTTTTTTTCATTCATGTGATGAGTGTGTCGCTGGCTGGGCCAGCATTTATTGCCCATCCCTAAATGCCCAGAGGACAGGTGAGAGTCAACCACATTGTTGTGGGTCTGGAGTCATGTGTAGGCCAGACTAGGCAAGGATGGCAGTTTCCTTCCCTAAAGAACATTAGTGAACCAATGGGTTTTTGCAACTACAACAATGGTTTTGTGGTCATCTTTAGACTCTTTATTCGTAATAATCGATAATGGATTGCTGTCTTCCCTTTGTTTTAGAGGTTTGATTTCGCTGGACTCTTGGGGGGAGCTGTCACAGCCCAGAGGGCTTACATTGGGCTGAAGTTCTAGAAGGTTCTATGAGTGGGCTGCAATGTGACACACCAGACAGCTCACCCATTATCTGTTGATGGTCAGCATTACATGACTGAAACTCCTTTGGAATTTTGGTGAATTTCCAACATGCTTTAATCAGTCCTGTCTGTTGACATCAGCCAAGAGAAACACTAACAGACTCCAGGCTATGCACACCGAGACAAACATCGACTGCACTTGGAGGACCATCAACTTGGTGAAAAGCGCTCTTTGCTCTGCCCGAAGTTTGTTGGTCTTCCAGAGCAAGGAGTTGATCTTGACCGGGTGTTGCAGACTGGCGCATTCCAAAGGTTAATGCTGAGGGATGCATTAAAGCTTGGGGCAGCTGCTGCCAAGGTGCAGTGGGGAAAGACCACCATCTAGGCTCTTTCTACCAAAACACAACATGGGTCTGTTCAGTTATTAGACCCTCTCGTTGCCTCGGTGTATGTAAATATTGTCCTGCATGAGTAGGAAATACCTTTGGTTTTTGTAACTGCAGGAAATGTCAGATTCCAATGTTTTGTTTTTCTTGACACGGAAAGACTGTACAGGACTGCTTTAATACCTGTGAATGTAGATTAAGGTTTTTTTTTAATGAATAAAGTAATAAAAACAAACTCCAGGCTATTAACTCAGCCTAAAGTTAAAATGCTCATCCATACTTGCTGAACCAGCAGTCTGACGATGATCGATGACTGTGTGTGCGTAAGCTGATTCTTAGAAATTAAAATTAAAATTCGACGTTGTTTAACACATTGTTTTCCTCAGCTGATTTACCATTTCATTAGCATGTTTCCATTGTTAGGTATCTATCACTCTTGTTTGAATATAGTTATGGGAAATCTTGCTACGAGTGGATGTCAATAAGTACAGCCCTGAAAGAAAATCTTCTTTCTGAACAAACTTCAATTTTCTTGAAAAAGCCACCTGAGCATGACAAGAAATTGCTGTTGTGTCTCCACCTTTGAAGAAATTCCACGACTCTGAAATTCAGACATATGGTCTCTAATATTCAACTTGACTGATCATTCTCCCATTTCCCTTTGCATATTACTAGATGTGAAACCCTTCTCTGAGTGTGCATCTCGTCCACATGTTTGGGTGGGTGTAAAGTTGCTGTAATCATTTGGCAGATCAAATGTGAGAATGAATAATGCACCTGCTTTATTAACGTTTAAACAGAGTGTGCTATGAGTCGGTTTTAACAATTGACCTCCAACAAACAGGGGTTTGGCAAACACTGTCCTGCCTTTAAAAAGATTAAAAACAATCTCCTTGCAGACAGAAAGTGAGGAGAATAAAGGGGACGCAGTCAGTCTCACTCTCTTGCCAATCATTCTAAATGCAGTCAATGTTTCAATGTTTCAGGATTGATAGCAGTTCCTAATTTGCACAGCAAAATGTTATAAGATATATGGGAATTTTATTTCTGCGTGCGTACCTTTAAATTTACTGTAAATGAAGTGAGCCATGTGATCTGACAGTCTGTCTGACAGTAAGCCTTGTTGGGTTATGCATTACAGTCAGGAGACCTTTGAGAGACATGCCCAAAATATCATCACTGCATCACAGCATGTAGGCTGAATGTTTAAAGATCGCAAACTCCATCTTACCTCAAATCACTTGAAATATGATATTCTATTGGAAGCATATTTCTCTGTTGTAAACCTGTAGCTTAATACTAGCACAGACACTTATGTAATGCAATGTTTGTAATGTAATGTTTGTGAGGGTGGGTTAGACAGTTGGTTTGTAAAGGAGTGTGATGCTAGCAGTGTGGGTTCAATGAGGTTACCATGAAGGGTTCTCTTTCTTAACCTGGCCCCTCACCTGAGATGTGGTGACCCTTAGGTTAAATCACCATCAATTGTCTCTCTCTAATAAAAGAGCATGGTGAGACTTGACATGTAATGTTTGTATTTAATAGTCTGTTGTTACAAATTTCTATTGGACTCTATGATACCAGTGTCTGGTTTCATTTTTTAATGGGAGATAACATAAACATTGCCACATCAAAGTTTGAAATCTGCCACAGCAGATGGTGGAGTTGAAATTCAATAAAAACCTGGAACTAAGAGTCGAATGATGACCACGAAACTATTGTTGATGTTGGAAAAACCCATCTGGTTCACTAATGGCCTTTAGGGAAGGAAACTGCCATTCTTACCCTGGTCTGGCCTACCCGTGACTCCGGACCTATAGCAATGTGGTTGACTCTTAACTCCCCTCTGGACAATTAGGGATTGGCAGAAAGTGTTGGATGCCCACATCTGTGAGTAAATAAATTTTCTAAAAGGCATTAAAAGTACCCTGTTGGAGGAAAACTGAAGTATGAGCAGGTGCTGGAAAAGCACAGCCGGTCAGGCAGCATCCAAGGGGCAGAAGAGTTGATGTTTCGGGCTTAAGCTCTTCATCAGGGAAGTATAATTGTTAGAGATCAAAGGAAAGTCTGGATTGTTTTACTGAGAAAAAGATACAAACTCCTTAAGCTTGGAGCGTAAGCAGCATCTGGATTCATATTGCAAAGACTGAGATTCCTGAAGTCCCAAAAACGAAGTTGAAGGTTCCAGGTTATAAACTGTCCCTTTACTTCCAAGGTGAAAGGGAATGGAGGTCGAGGACAAGGTGAATAACCATTTAAGATTTTTCAGGATTGTCCCATAATTTGGCTTTACTTCCAAATAAGCCTGTTGGACTATAACATGGTGTCGTGTGATTTTTAACCTTGGCCACCCTAGTCCAACACCGGCACTTCCACATCTTCAGACGCTGTGTCTGCGTATGCCTCAGCCTGGCAGGTTTGGGTGTCTCAGACTGCGGGTGGGTTGTGGCATTGAGCTGCTAGAGTCATGTATAAGTCAAGGACCACTCCTCCCCAGCTCTCAAAGTTGCACGAGCAGCCACCCCCTCCCATCCCTATTTCCCCCCCACCCTCCGAGGGAGAAGTGTCCCTTATTTATTTCACTCAGAGTTAGTTACCCTGGCAGCTAATTAGCATTTCTACCTGATTGCAATGATATGTGTTTCATGGGAAAGAGAGCAAGTGAAAACCTTTCTGAGATCAGGTTACAGGCCTCCTTAGAGGAGATGATGACATGCTGATGCTTTGGGGTCACATGCTCAAATCTCAACATGGACACTGGTGGAATTTAAATTCATCTAATCAGTCTGGAATTGAAGGCTAGTCTCAGTGATGATGATCATGAAATTATAATCCGTTATTTTTAGAAATATAGAATCCCTGCAATGTAGGGGCAGGCTATTCAACCCATCAAGTCCACACCAACCCTCCAAAGAGCATCCCACCCACCTATCTGATCTATATAACCCTGCATTTCCCATGACTGATCCACTTAACCTGCACATCTTTGGACTGTGGGAGGAACCTGAAGCATCCAGAGGAAACCCACACAGACACATAGAGGATGTGCAAACTGCACCCAGGCTGTCAGCCTGAGGCTGGAATCAAACCCAGGTCTGTGGTGCTGTGAGGCAGCAGTTCTAACCACTGAGCCACCGTACCGCCAATATTGTAAAAATTCATCTGGTTCACTAATTCTCTGTAGGGTAAGAATCTGCCAACCTTTTCCGGTCTGGCCTACAGGTGACCTCAGACCCACTGCAATGTGGTTGACTCTTAGCTGCCCTCAGAAATAATGTCAAGAGTCACTCAGTTCAAAGGGCAAATAGGGATAGGAGAAAGAAATACTGGATGACTGTAGCAAGAAAGTATAAATGTAAAAGATATTTCATGTATGGCAGACAGAAATGTCTGTGTGGTCAGCAGAGACAAAATTTACTTGGCTTTGCAGAATAACCAGGTGTAGTCTATTTTGAAAAGATAGCTGTTAGAGCATTCCAGGACTCTTCTCAGGTCAAGGTCAAAAACAGTTATCAGAACTATTCAAAAACTGAGGCAAGTCCTCAGAAATGGTTCCTCAAAGTCCCTACTCAGTGATATTGGAATACAGATCCCATTGGAATCTATGTGCAACTATTTGCCCTAAGGGTAGTAATTCTGCACGCAAATCCATGTTAATGTTACATGCTCATCTCTGTAGTTTAAAGTACATATCCCTGACAAAAAGATTAGTGTTTTTCGTCACAGTTTAAACTTTAGTAGCTGAATTTTAAATCTTGTTTTGTCATTCCTTTGCTATTAACTGAAAGTTTGAATCTTTTTAAAAGTTATAGGTCTCTACGATGATTGAAGCAAACTTCCCACAATCAGCAATGGTGATAATGAACCACCGGTGATGGGGATTGAGGGATAAATATTGAGCAGAACAGTGAACAAAACTCAAATAAAAGTAAAATACTGCAGATGTTGAAAATCTGAATAAAAGCAGAGAATGCTGGAGAAAGCTCAGTGGGTCTGGCAGCATCTGCAGAGAGAGCAACAGAGTTAATGTTGAGTCCAATATGACTGTTCAGAATGAAGTCATATTTATATATTTTTAAGAACCTTTTTAAAAATTCATGTGTGGGACGTGGACATCGCTGGCTGGTCAGCATTTATTGCCCGTCCCTAATTGCCCTCTTGAGAAGGTGGGGGTGAGCTACATTCTTGAACCGCTGCAGTCCGTGTGCTGTGGGTTGACCTACAATGTCATTCCTTTGCTATTAACTGAAAGTATGAATCTTTTTAAAAGTTATAGTCTCCACGATGATTAGGGAGAGAATTCCAGGATTTTCATCCAGTGATAGTGGAGGAACAGTGATATATTTCCAAGTCAGGATGGTGACTGGCTTGGAGGGGAACTTGCAGGGGATGGTGTTCCCATGTATCTGCTGCCCTTGTCCTTTGAGATAGAAATGGTCGTGGGTTTGGAAGATGCTGTCTGAGGACCTTTGATTTGAGTTGGTTTATGGTCATGTGTGAGCTGAAAATGTGTTGCTGGAAAAGCGCAGCAGGTCAGGCAGCATCCAAGTTACAGGAGAATCGACGTTTCGGGCATCAGCCCTTCTTCAGGAATGAGGAAAGTGTGTCCAGCAGGCTAAGATAAAAGGTAGGGAGGAGGGACTTGGGGGAGGAGCGTTGGGAATGCGATAGGTGGAGGGAGCTCAAAGTGAGGGTCATAGGCCGGAGTGGGGTGGGGGCGGAGAGGTCAGGAAGAAGATTGCAGGTTAGGAAGGCGGTGATGCGGCGGAGACGAAGGAATTGGGAATATGGGATGGCGTTTTTACAGGGGGCAGGGTGGGAGGAGATGTAGACTAGGTAACTGTGGGAGTCAGTTGGTTTATAGTAAATGTCCGTGTCGATTTGGTCACCTGAGATGGAAATGGAAAGGTCTAGGAAGGGGAGGGAAGGAGTCTGAGACGGTCTAGGTGAATTTGAGGTCGGGGTGGAAAGTGTTGGTAAAGTGGATGAACTGTTCAACCTCCTCGTGGGAGCACGAGGCAGTGCCGATACAGTCATCGATGTAGCGGAGGAAAAGGTGGGGGGTGGGGCCAATGTAGCTGCGGAAGATGGACTGTTCCACATATCCTACGAAGAGGCAGGCCTTTGGTTATTGTCATATGTACCTAAGTACAATGAAAAGTGTTGTTTGTGAGCAGTACAGGCAGATCATAGTAAGTAATTACATACAGATCATTGAGTGCTTGGACAGAGTGAGGCATCCAGGTTACTTTGCACAGGAGGTGTGTGAAACAAGATCAGCATGAACAAGATCAAAGTCAAGATTAGAGTGATGCTGGAAAAGCACTGCAGGTCAGGCATCATCCGAGGAGCAGGAGAGTCAACGTTTTGGGCCAAAGTTCTTCATCAGGAATGAGGCTGGGAACCTCGGGCGTGGAGAGATAAATGAGAGGGGGTTTGGGGCTGGGGGAAAGATAGCTGAGAGTGTAATAGGTGGATGGAGGTGGGGGTGAAGGTGATAGGTCAGAGAGGAGGGTGGAATGGATAGGTGGGAAGGAAGATTGACAGATGGGACAGGTCATGAGGGTGGTGCTGAGCTGGAAGTTTGGAACTGGGGAAAGGTGGGGAGAGGGGAAATGAGGAAACTGGTGAAGTCCACATTGACGCCATGGGGTTGAAGGGTCCCGAGGCAGAAGATGAGGTGTTCTTTCTCCAGGCGTTGGGTGGCGAGGGAGTGGCGGTGGAGGAGGCCCAGGACCTGCATGTCATCAGCAGAGTGGGAAAGGGAGTTGAAAAATCAGCCACAGGGCGGTAGAGTTGATTGGTGCGGGTGTCCCGGAGATGTTCTCTGAAACGCTCTGCGAGTAGGCATCCAGTCTCCCCAATGTAAAGGCGACTACAACGGATACAATAAATGACAAGTGTGGAAGTGCAGATGAAACTTTGATGGATGTGGAAGGCTCCTTTGGGGCGTTGGATGGGGGTGAGGGAGAGGGTGTGGGCACAGGGTTTGCAATTCCTGCGGTGGCAGGGGAAGGTGCCATGAGGGAAGGGTGGGTTGTTGGGGGGGCGTGGACCTGACCAGGTAGTCACCGGGGGAATGGTCTTTATGGAAAGTGGATAAGGGTGGGGGGAGAAATATATCTCTGCTGGTGGGGTAGAAGTATTCGACGTCACAAAGCGTATTGAATTTGTTGGTGCGTGGATGGAGCGGGAGAAGGTAAGGCCTTTGCTGAGGACTGAGCCTCAGTGATGGGGAGGTCAGGGGGAGAGTGAAAACTCGGCAGGGCTGGGAGCTAGGACCTAGTATAGGGCTGGAGATGGGAGTGGGTAACAAGATCAACATTATTTGATGGATCTTTGGCGAATGTCTGCAGTGCATCTTGTAGATGGTACACACTGCTGCTACTGAGAGTTGATGGTGGAGGGAGTGGATGCTTATGGATGTTGTGCCAATTAAGTGGGCTGCTTTGTCCTGGATGGTGTCAAGCTTCTTGAGTGTTTTTGGAGCTGCACTCTACAGGCAAGTGGGGAGTATTCCATCACACTCCTGACTGGTGCATTGTAGACAGTAGATAAGTTTTGTGGAGTCAGGAGATGAGTTACTCAATGCTATATTCTTAGCTGTGGGGAATATAGAGGGGAATATATGGGGAATATAGAGTTATCCTGGACTCAAAAGGTTTACTGTGTTTCTATTCCTGCAGTTGCTGTCAGACCTGCTGGGTTTCTCTGGTGATTAAGAATTGTAGAGGTTGTACAGCATGGGAAAAGACCTTTCAGCCCATCATGTCCATATCAATCATCCAGTAAGTATTTATTCTCATACCATTTGTTTGTTTTGACACAAGGGAAAGCTTACTGTCCTGGAATGTTTTAGGGTTCAGAAAAGATTTTACAAGGATGCTGGAAGGCTTGAGCTATGGGGAGATGCTGAATAGACTGGTGCTATTTTCCCTGGAGCATCAGAGGCTGAGGGGTGACCTTATAGAGGTTTATAAAATCATGAGGGACATGGATAGGGTAAAGGGCCAAGGTCTTTTCCCTGGGATGAGGGAATCCAGAACTAGAGGGCATAGGTTTAAGGTGAGAGGGGAAAGATATAAAAGGGATGAAGGGGCAACTTTCTCATGCAGAAGGTGGTGTGAATGGAATGAGCTGCCAGAGGAGGTGGTGGAGGCTGGTACAATTAAAAAGCATCTGGATGGGTATATGAATAGGAAGGGTTAATAGGGATATGGGCCAAATGCTGGCAAATGGGAGTAGATTAATTTAGGACATCTGGTCGGCATGGATGAGTTGGACCAAAGGGTCTATTTCTGTGCTGTATATCGCTCAGACTCTATGTGCACCCCTAATGGGAACTGGTTGTTCTGAAACCAAATCGACATTTGACAAAATGATATAACTGTTCCATACGGACTCCCCCTCCATCTCAGTTTGGCTGACCCTTGGTTCCCACTGCTGCCTTGTAGACTCCAGACAAGCAGGAGGCTGGAAGAACACAGCAAGTCAGGGAACATTAGGAGGTGGAGAATTAACGTTCTGGGCAAAACCCTTTGTTTGGAGGGTTCTCCACCTCCTGGTGCAGCCTGGCTTGCCGTGTTCTTCCAGCCCCCTGCTTGTCTACTTTGGATTCCAGCATCTGCAGTTTTATTTTTGTCTCTAAGCCTTGTCGGCTTTGACTGGGATGGATCCATTCGTCTAACTTCTGAAAAGTCCGGACCGGGTTTTGGTTCGCGCTCCGGTCCGTGTCGGGGACGGGGGGGCGGGGCTTGCGATCCAGTCCTGGATTTCCCAGGCGCCCGGCTCCTGAGGGCTTGGGGGGGGGGGCGGGGCGTGGGGGGGGGCGGGGCGTGGGGGGGGGGCGGGGCGTGGGGGGGGGCGGGGCGTGGGGCGCTGTGTTGCGTCACTGGCCTCGCGAGTAGGGGTTTCCCCCCGGCGCGCGGGCGCCTCCGCCCAATCAGAGCGCGAGCTCCGCCCTGGGGAATTCCAGGCAAGTAGCGAAAAAAAAGAGAAACTGAAATAAACAGAGAGGCGCGGCGGCGGCAGTGGCGGGGGGACCCCCTCAGACCCTGCTAGAGGCAGTAATGAGGGGTAACGAGCAGCAGCACACCCCGACAGAGGCAGCGATGAGAGGCAAGGAGGAGCAATCGCAGCAGCAACTCTCCTTGGGCCTTTCAGGTCCTCCAGGTGGGTGTCTTCTCTCACTCTTTCTCCCTTACTCCAGTTTCTTACGATCATCCTCTCCGTCTGTCTGTATTTCTCATCTCCCCTGCCCTGTCCGTCTCTCTCCCTGAGCCCCGTGCGTTTGTAAGTCACTGATCTTCCCCCCCCCCCCCCCATCCTGAGTCTGTCTGCCCTCCCCCGCTCTTATGTGTGCCCGTATCTGTCTCCCTGTGTGCGCCTGTTTCTGTATTCTGATCTTTGTTTTTCCCTGACCCGTTCTGTCTGTAAATTACTGACTTCCCACCCATGAGTCCGTCCCTCCAACCCTGTGTCCTGGCGCCTCTGACCGTGTGTCTGTCACAATTTCTCACTGTCTGTATGTCTGCCTGTCACTGTCTCTTCAACGCTGCTCTCTGTCATCCATTTGTGTTCCTGTTTCTATATCCCTAGCTCTTGTTTGTCTCTGTTACTGACACTTTATGCTTGTGTGCATCAGTGTCCCCTTTGTCTGTATTGCCAGTCCTATGTCTCTGTATCGCTGATCCCGATATCTATTGACAATAGAAACAAGGGTGACTTAATGAAAAAAAAGTTCATGCAGTGAGTGGTTAAGGACTGGAATGCACTGCCTGAGAATGTGGTGAAGGCACAGTCAATAAAGGCATTGAAAGGGTAATTACATTGTTATTTATGATTGAAGAATATGGAGAGTTACTGGCAGAAGGCACTGCTTGAATTGTTCAGTCGGGGAGTGATACGGTGGGTTAAATGTCCCCTGATGTAATTCTGTGATTCTGTCATTGTCCCTTACCCCTGTGTATTTGTCATAATTCCCCAACCTTGTATCTATCAGTCACCTACAAGTGTGTGTATGTGTCTCTGCATCCTGACAACAACATGTGGGCCCGTCTGTTCTTGTATCACGTGTGCCACCCACCCCTTTATCTGTTTGTATTCCTGTGCCTATCTTGAGTATCCTTGCCCTCCCCCGGTGTTGTTAATGACAGATGCGCAGTGTGGTGTTTGGCCCTTTCAACTTGATCTCTTAACTGTTTCCAACTCTCCCTCCCACAGTCCATTTTCTACCTTTATGTATACAATGAATGGTAGCGCCCTGGGTAGTGTTGTAGAACAGAGACCTTGGGTTCAGGTACATAATTCTTTGAAATTTGTGTCACAGGTGGTTAAGAAGGCGTTTAGCATACTTGCCTTCAATTACTCAGACCTTTGCGCATAGGAGTTGGGAGGTTGTACGGGACGTTGGTGAGGCCTGTTCTGGAGCACTGCATCCAATTCTGGTCCCCCTGTCATAGAAATGATGTTGTTATATTGGAGAGAGTTCAGAAAAGATCTATCCATTGCTGGGAATGGAAGGTTTGAGTTATAAAAATATCTGGATCTTTTGGGACCCTTCACGAGCATGTTGGAGGTTGAGGGTCATATTTTTAAAAATGTGTTGCTGGAAAAGCGCAGCAGGTCAGGCAGCATCAAAGGAACAGGAGAATCGACGTTTCGGGCATAAGCCAAAGTTGAGGGTTATAAATGATGAGGGGTGAATAACAAAGGTCTTTCCCCCAGGGTGGGCAGTTCAAAACAAGGGGGCATGTTTTTTAAGGTGAGAGTGGCAAGTTTTAAAAGGGGGCAACTTTTCTATGCAGAGAGTGCTCCGTGTGTGGAATAAACTACCAGGGTGGATGTAGACACAATTACAACATTTAAAAGATATTTGAACAGGTCCGTGAATAGGAAAGGCTTGGCGGGATATGGGCTGAATGCAGGCAAGTGGGACTAGTTCAGTTTGGGAACATGGTCGGAGTGCTCAAGTTGGATGGAAGAATATGTTTCTATGCTGGATGATTCTGAGATGAGGGGTGGTGGGTTAGGTGGATTGGAGTGCTACAGTGGGGATGAGTGGTGTTACTAAGAAGATTTATAAACGATGTTGCAGTTAGCAAGCCAGTTAAACATCACAAATCAACACAATGTGTGTGTTTTAAAATTGTGATGCAATGCTGCAGTTGTGTGGGGGCACTACAAGGGATCAAAGCAAGGTCACTGCCCTAAGGTTTAAGAACATAAGATGGTCAGCGATTAAACCCAGTGGAGACTTAACCCTTCGCGACACATTTCTGGAGAATCTCGACAAGCCCAGGAGGGAGACAGAAAATAGCCAGGGTTATGGTGTTGGGGGAGGTGGGTGGTTGGGGGGGGGGTAGTGTAGCTGCAGATTGGATGGCAGCTGGTGTGTAGCCTAAACACCAGCACGGACCAGTGGGGCCGATTGGCCTATTTCTGCCTGGTGCTATTTAAGGCCCTGCTTTGAATAGGTAAATAGGAACTGCTTATACGAATGAACTGTCTTGGGCAGTTGGACTGATTTGTAAATCAATTCCTGTCTCTTTTTCTAAAAAGAGCAATTATTATTCTGAGCGGTAGCAAAATAGCTGGCATAGAAAGACGGGACCTGGCCTGAGATGTCTGCAGTGTGGTTTCGGGACGTGTACTGAATATGAGAATTTTATTTAAGTACCATCAGATCTCCCATGGGGTCCCCCGTGGGTAGGCTTGAGTCTGCTTTGTGACTGTGATGTTGTGCTGTCAACCTGGTACGGGGTTTTGAGATGATTGGACTGAAAGACATATACCAAAGGAATATTATTCTTACCGGTGAGACCAAGCCAGTGTAGCCACTGATGAACAACCTAGGACTGCAGATGGTGGATACCAGAGTTTAGATCAGAGTGGTGCTGGAAAAGCACAGCAGGCCAGGCATCATCCGAGGAGCAGGAGAGTCGATGTGTGGGGCAAAAGCCCTTCATCACTATTGCCCGACACATTGACTCTCCTGCTCCTTGGATGCTGTGCTTTTCCAGCGCCACTCTGATGTCAGGTTGTTTATCAGTGTTTAGATTAAACAGAGAGAAGTTACTGTTTTGTAAATGTCACGCTGCAGGTCGGTAATAGATGATTTTGTAAAGGTTGATCCACATGTAAAATATAGTGTGAGGCTCTGCACGCTTGGAGCACAGCAGATCAAAGAAACAGCAAGCTGAATGTTTTCTGAAAACGGTTTCTTCCTGGCTGATTAAAACACTGCCCTTTTTGTTCTTTGATGTGATCAAAGTTGCCATTTTATGTTGGGGCGCTGTATTTTAGTTTTGCCTGCTAGTCGAAAATTGACTTGTTCAAGACACTTTTTATTTAAAAAAGGTGGAACAAACACTCGATGGCACGTTCAGCGTTGGGGGGAAGGACGGATTTCAGGAGTGGCGTGAGAGTCAGGGTCGAAGGATTCAATGTGAGCTACCAATTTAAAGGGGCAAGTCTACTTGGAGAGATGGGAGAATTCTGCAACATTAATTGAAATGCAAGAAACGATTAATGTAGGACATCTGGCTGCTTTACACTCTGGTGGAGGTGTTCACCTCTCTGAAGTTTCCGGTTTTAGTTTTGGAGGTGGCTCAATTGTTGGACACACAACACACACACATATACACACACACACACACACACACACACACACACACATACACACACACAAAGCAATGTTTCACTGTTTGGGAACAGGCTTGTTTGTTATCCTTGCCTTACTGAGGTCTTGATTACTTTGCGGTCAATCGACTGACTTATTCTGTCTCTCAAAAAGCCTAATGTGAGTCAGTCGCCCAGAAGCCTGGTGAGACCCGCCTCCTGCTTGTTATTTATAGACTGGGGAAAGCCTCCACTAATTAGCTAGTGGAGGGAGAAGATAACACTCTCATGACGTCATGATGTGGAGGAGCCAGTGTTGGACTGGGGTGAACAAAGTTTAAAAATCTCACAGCACTCCAGGTTAGAGTCCAACAGGTTTAATTGGAAGCACTAACTTTTGGGGCGCTGCTCCTTCATCAGGTGGTTGTCTTGTTGGACTGTAACCTGTTGGACTATGCCCTTCGGCCCAACAAGTCCACACCGACCCGCCAAACAGCAACCCACCCAGACCCATTCCCCTACATTTACCCCTGACTAATGCACCTAACACTACGGGCAATTTAGCATGGCCAGTTCACCTGACCTGCACAACTTTGGACTGTGGGAGGAAACCGGAGCACCTGGAGGAAACCTGGGTTGTTGTGTGGTTTTTAACTCTTGTCTTGATGTGTTGGTCAAACCTGAGCTAAATCTCTTTGCACTCCATTCTCTTGCTCCCTTTTGTATAAGGACACAAGCAACAAGAGCACATGGACAGCTGAGCATCCTGGGATTGTATTAATTAGAGTTTAGAAGATTAAGGGGAGATCTATTAGAAACATACAAGATAATTCATGGCTTAGAAAGAGTGGATGTTGGGAAATTGTTTCTGCTAGGCGGGGAGACTAGAACTCAGCACAGCCTTAGAATTAGAGGGAGTCAATTTAGAATGGAAATGAGGAGACATTACTCCAGCCGGAGGGTGGTGGGCCTGTGGAATTCATTACCACGGACCCCAGTGTAGGCCGGGACATTAAATGTCTCCCAGGCAGAGATTGATAAATTCTTAATCTCACAAGGAATTAAGGGATATGGGGAGGGTGCAGGTAAGTGGCGTTGAATTGCCCATCAGCCATGATTGAATGACGGAGTGGACTCGATGGGCCGAATGGCCTTACTTCCACTCCTATTTTTTATGGTCTTATTCAGCCCCTTGAGATTCAATAAATTGGGGAGGAAGATGACAGTATAGTGCTACCAGAAGAGTAATCCAAAGGCCTGTGTTAATGCTTTCGAGATATAGATTCAAATCCCACTAAGATAGCTTTCAGGGCAATTAGGGAGGGGTAGCAAATGCCCATATCCTGTGGAAACAAAATGGGGCGACATGGTGACTTGGTAGTTAGCACTACAGCCTCACAGGACCAGGGACCCAGGTTCGACTTCAGCCTCGGGTGACTGTCTCTGGAGTGTGCATGTTCCCTCTGTGTCCGCTCTGAGTGCTTCACTTTCCTCCCATAATCCAAAAATGTGCAGTTTAGGGTGGATGGACCATGCTAAATTGCCTCGTAATGTCCAGGGGCGTGCAGGCTAGGTGGGTTAGCCATGGGGAAATGCAGGGCCACAGGGATAGGGTGGGTCTAGGTGGGAGGGTGTTTGGAGAGTCGGTGTAACTGGATGGGCTGAATGGCCTGCTTCCACACTGTGTGGATTCTATAATTCTGAGATCATCGCTGAGCGGGTTGCAGCCTTAATTCCATGTTCCTTCTGACACCCAGTCCCACCTCCTGTAACCCTCAACTCCCTTGTCATTCAAACTAACCCAGCCTTCAACATATTCAAGAACACAACCCCCGCTGCTCCTGGAGGAAGAGAATCTGAAAGACTAAAATCCCTCAGAGAGAAGAAATCCCTCCTCATACTTGTCTATAAGTGTAAGTCACTTCATCTTTAACCCATGTCCTGTTCCCCTGCCCCAACCCCTGCCTTCTCCTATTTTAGATTCCCCCCATTGAGGAAACAACCCTCTCTATGTGCCCTGTAGGATCCCCCTGAATCATGTTTCAATAAGATCACCTCTTATTCTAAACTCCAATAAGTGGAAATGCAAATAGTATTTAAATAGTGTTTTCTATCCACCCGCTCCCTCTGCCCTTCCCCTGTGTTGCTGGCTCCTGGCTGAAACGTGGTCCCCCAGGCTGTCCCCTCTCAGAGTTTAATCAGGAGAGCTTGGTGTTTTGGCCTGTACTCCTCGAAATCATCGCGAGCTCACCCCGCCACCCCAGGTCCTACTAGCCTTCGCTGGCTCCCGCTCTGGCAATGCCTTGCTTTGTAAAAGTCCCATGCTTGGTTCCAAATCCCCCATTGGGCCTATTCCCTGCCTTGATTTGGAGATGCCGGTGTTGGACTGGGGTGGACAAAATTAGAAATCACACAACACCAGATTATAGTCCAACAGTTTTAATTGGAAGCACTAGCTTTCGGACAACCACCTGATGAAGGAGCAGCGCTTCGAAAGCTAGTGCCTCCAATTAAACCTGTTGGACTATAACCTGGTGTTGTGTGATTCTTAACTTTATTCCCTGCCTGTCAGTATAATCTCCTCTGGCTCCATAACTGACAAAATCTCTGCTCTTCTATAATTCTGTTCTCTTGAGTGTCCTCCAGTTTTAATTGCTGCACCATTGGTATCCAGGCTCTCTCATTCCTGGGCCCTGTGCTATAGAATTTCCTCCCTAATACACACACTCACACTCACCCGAATACAAACACACACACACACACACACACACACAGACAGGCATACACATACACACACACACAGACAGGCATACACATACACACACACACACACAGACAGGCATACACATAAACACACAGACAGGCATACACATACACACACACACACACACACAGGCATACACATACACATAAACACACAGACAGGCATACACACACACACACACACAGACAGGCATACACATACACATAAACACACAGACAGGCATACACATATACACACACACACACACAGACAGGCATACACATACACATAAACACACACACACACACACAGACAGGCATACACACACACACAGACAGGCATACACATACACACACACACACACACACACACAGACAGGCATACACATACACACACACACACAGACAGGCATACACATACACATAAACACACACACACACAGACAGGCATACACACACACACACACAGACAGGCATACACACACACACACACACACACACAGACAGGCATACACATACACATAAACACACAGACAGGCATACACATACACACAGACAGGCATACACATACACACACACACACAGACAGGCATACACATACACACACACACACACAGAGACAGGCATACACATACACACACACACACACACACACAGACAGGCATACACATACACATAAACACACACACACACACAGACAGGCATACACATACACACACACACAGACAGGCATACACATACACATAAACACACACACACACACAGACAGGCATACACATACACATAAACACACACACACAGACAGACAGGCATACACATACACACATAAACACACACACACACACACAGACAGGCATATACATACACACATAAACACACATACACACACACACAGACAGGCATACACATACACATAAACATACACACACACACAGACAGGCATACACATATACACACACACACAGACAGGCATACACATACACACACACACAGACAGGCATACACATACACATAAACACACACACACAACACCGTGCACACACACACACACACACATAAACACACACACACAACACTGCGCACACACACCGCACACACACATATACTTTCTCTCTCTTTACCACCTTCTTTCCTTTAAGATGCTCCTGCCTCTTCAATCAAACCTGCACTGCCACCCCCATCATGATGCAATGTCATTTTCTTCACTAATGATCCTCTGAAGTGTCTTGGGATCTTTTACATTAGGGTGCTACCTCAATGCAAGTAGTTGTTGACTGATCTCTCTTCTGCTGCTGTGTAAAATGGCTTTATTGCTTGGTCGACAAAGCCACACCTCCTGCAGATGAAAGTAAAACGGGAAATGCAAATCATTGGGACTGTGAAGTCCAGAGTGGGTTGCGAATACTCCCAGGAGAAAGTGAGGATCGCAGATGCTGGAGATCAGAGTCGTAAGTCTGGCGTTGGAAAAGCACAGCCGGCCAGGCAGCATCCGAGGAGCAGGAGAATTGACGTTTGACATTCCTGATGAAGTGGTCTGGCCCGAAACGTCAATTCTCCTGCTCCTCGGATGCTGCCTGACCTGCTGTGCTTTTCCAGCAACACACTCTCGACTGTGAATACTGCCACATTTGCCTGGATGAATGCAGCTATGACATACCTCAAGAGGCCTGATAGCATCCAGGACACACAGCAACCTGCTTCAGTATCACCCCCACGCTCCACCTTCAGCATTCACTCTGTCCATCAACGACACTCAGTGTGTACTGTCTACAAGATGCACTATAGAAGTCCAGGCTCCTTTTGATAACACTTTCCAAGCCCGTGACCTCCCAAGGGCAAAATCAGCAGATACACAGGAACACATTTACAAGTTCTCCTTCAAGCTGCACATCATCCAGATTGGGAAATAGCTCGCTAGTCCTTCAGAATAATTGGCTCAAAATCCTGGAACTGTCTCCCTAAACAGCACTGGGCTGTATCTGCACTGCACAGTCTGAGGAAGGCAGCTTGCCATCTCATATTAAGGGGCAATTAAGGATAGAATCCGTACAGTGTGGGAGCAGGCCATTCGGCCCATCAAGTCCACACCCAGAGCATCCAACCCAGACCCAACCATCCCTGTAACCCTGCATTTCCCATGGCTAATCCACTTAACCTACACACATCCCTAGACACTACAGGAAATTTAGCGCGACCAGTCCACCTAACCCGCATATCTTTGGACTGTGGAAGGAAACCGGAGCATCTGGAGGAAACCCACGTAGACACATGGGGAGAAAATGCAAACTCCACACAGACAGTCTCCTGAGGGTGGAATCGAACCCGGGTCCCTGGTGCTGTGAGGCAGTGGTGCTAAACCACTGAGCCACCATACCGGATGGGCAATAATTGCTGGGGCACCCACATCCCAGGGATAAACAAAAAGTTGCTTCTAAGATATGATGCAGCAACCAACAGTTCTCTTTTTTGAGCAACTTCTTTCAATGGCCTCCTTCAGTGCTCTTGCATTTCTCAACAATTGGTATCTTTCATCTCTCAGTCTTTGTACCACGGCCAACCGTCCAGGAACCAACCTGGAGTTTCTGGCAATGAAAGATTAATCTCCTTGGAGACTAAGCTGTGGTTCGGCCGCAACTGGAGAACTGCGTCCTGTTCTGGTTGAGGAAGGATGCAAAGGTGGAGTAGGGCTGTATCAGGAGTGCGGGAGCTTAGCTACGAGACTCAGTTGGAGAAACTGAGGTTGCCGATCCTTGTTTTAAAGGAGACTGATGAAAGACTAGAGAGAGGTGCACAAGATACTGACAGGTTTAAAATAAGGCAGTATATGAACAATTTCTCCCATTCACTGGGAGCAGGGTGACCACAGATTTAAGGTTCCTGGGAAAGAGGCAACAAGAGCGGATGAGGTGGAACTTTCTGCCTAAGTTTGAAGCAAAGAGGATGAATAATTTTCAAAAGGATGAACCCTTGAGGAAAAAGTAATCTTGCAGAGACTGTGCGATAGGATCAAGCATGGAGTGGTTTCCTTTTCTTTCGACTTTCTCTTTACAAGAGTAGAGGAGGGTTTACTCTGTATCTAAACCCGTGCTGTCCATTTCCTGGGGGAGTGTTAGATGGGGACAATGTAGCTTTGTGCCATATCTAACCCCATGCTGTCCCTGTCCTGGGAGTGATTTGATGAGGACAGTGTAGAGAGAGTTTTACACCTTATCTAATCCCATGGTCTCCCTGTTCTGGGAGTGATTTGATGAGGACAGTGTAGAGAGAGTTTTACACTGTATCTAATCCCATGGTATCCCTGTTCTGGGAGTGATTTGATGAGGGCAGTGTAGAGAGAGCCTTACTCTGTATCTAATCCCGTGCTGTCCCAGTCCTGGGAGTGATTTGATGAGGACAGTGTAGAAAGAGTTTTACTTTTAGTTTAAAAGGGCAGAGAGAGCTTTACTAAACCAGTGCTGAATCTATCCTAGGAAATGTTTGTTGGGGATAGTGTCAAGGGAATTTTAGTGTGAAGTTAAAAGAGTAAAGGGTGCTTTTCTCTGTAATTAACCCCATACTGCACCTGTCCTGGGAGTATTTAATGGGGTCAGCTTTGAGGGCACTTTACTTTCAGTTTAAATGTGTTGAGCAGGAGAATGGAGCTGACTGGATTGCTCTATAAACAGCCAAGATGATGCGAAGGGGAGATGCTGATGTCGTGTAGTATCACTGAACTGCTAATCCTGTGTCCCAGGTTAATGTTCTGACGATGTGGGTTTGGACGACCGATGGTGAAATTTTAACACCAGGAATTCAAACCACGGCTAAGGACTGAGATGAGGAACAGTTTCTTCACTCAGAGGCTGGTCAATCGGTGGCATTCTCCTCCCAGGGAGGCCAAGTCACCGACTATATTCGACAAAGAGACTTGATGGGATAAGGTTCCTGTGATGCAGCAGGTATGCCCCTGCCTCGGAACCAGGAGGCCTGGCTTCAAGTCCCTCCTGCTCCAGAGGTGTGCATTAACATTCCTGAGCAGGTTGACGGGAAGATATCTCGGCTTGATGGGCCGAGGGGCCCCTCCTGTGTCCCTCTGGCTCTGAGCTCATGTGGAAAAGCATGGCGTCATTTGCAAAAGGGCTCTCCTCCCCCTCTTCAAAGGCATCTTATGTTTGTCAGAGACTAAAAACGTGAAGGGGAAGTGGAGCTGGAAAGGTTGCTGTGATTGTTTGTCATGGCTGATGGCAGTCAGTCAGAAACCTTTGGGATTTTTCCCAAATACAATTGGCCACTTGAAGTACTGAGTCATTTTCCATGTTCCATTAGCAGCCGTTTGTTCCTGTTTGTTCTCCCTCACCTCTTGAGGACTGAGGAAGTTGGAGCTGACCACTCGGCCCATTGAACTCTCCCTGTCCCTCGATCTTCTGAAACGTTGCCACTTGTCAGCTGCTCAGTAGCAGTGAATTTGGCCAATCCGTCAATCGGCATTGCTAAGAGACGAAAATAGAAGTAGCTGGGAAAGCTCAGCAGGTCTGGCAGCATCTGTGGAGAGAAATCAGGATTAACGTTTCGGGGTCGAGTGGCCCCCTTCCTCAGAACTCATTCATTGACCCTGTCTCCCTATCTACTTGTAACAGAAATTGCTGGAAAACCTCAGCAGGTCTGGCAGTACTCTGTTGAGAGAAATCAGAGTTAACGTTTCAGGCTGACCCCTGAACAGATGCTGCTGAGCTTTTCCAGCAATTTCTGGTTTTGTCTCTGATTTACAGCATCTGCAGTTCTTTCAGTTTTCATTTACAAGTAACGGTCTTAATACAAGGAAATAGAGTCCTTTGCGATGAGGACGGTAAGAATTATTCTGAAAATGCCTCTCGGCACAAATAAATGGAAATGGAGAGGTAGTGAAACAGCAAGAGCAAAATGCAAGCTAAAGATTAAATCCAGAAAAGAGAGTGTTAGAATTCTCAGAGCTGGAAAACAGAGAGCAAAGTGGAAGCAGGAGAAAGCAGGGATGATCTGGGTATTTTTGAAGGATGGATCTCAGAGTGGCTTTCAATGAACTATTGTAGATAGGAGGGGAGGGCATGCGGGAGACCAGAGTGGCCCACTGTGTGACAGCAGGTATCCTAGCTACAGTTAGCTACCAACAGCCACGGTGTTGCTCAAGGAGGACAATGTAGTCACTCGCCGCACTGCTTTTGTGGGAGCTTGCTGTGCACAAAATGGCTGCTGCCTTTCCCACGTTACCGTGGCGACTGCACTTGAAGCAGAAGTAATTCAGTGGCTGTGAAGGGGTTTGGCGCTATATGAAGGCAAACCTTCGTTCAGAGCCAGCACTCCCTGGTCAGGCGGCCATTCCGTTGTGGACCGAGCAAGTTGGCTGAGCGGGGCATCGCAGTCAGGTGACCCCCCCCCCCCCCCCCAGCTCCGTCTCTCATCATTGGTCATGTCCATCATTGGCGACCAGCCGTCGTTTTTCACCACTGGATGGCAGGATCCAATTCTTGACTGGATGGTGCAGACTGCCAGTCAAACAACCCATTTTAATCAGACAATCTTCCACTTAATAAACACTTAAAGGGGGGCGGGGCACTAAATGACAGAATTTCACATCCCTGTGAGATTTTATTTGCTGCCAACCGCACCCAGGAGCTCCAATGTCCAGGAGACTCTTTGTTAATTCCTGGAGATTTCAGGTCAATCCTAGACAGTTGGCAACTCCACTGGAGAGCGATCATTGTTGGACGCTGAGCTGACTTTTCCTTCCTTTTCTTCCTTCTATCCCGAATGCCAGTTTTACCACTTTGAGGATACAGGTGGTTCTGTCACTGGACTTGTAATCCAGACACTTAGGCTAATGCTGTTGAGGTCTGGCTTCAGATCCCACCACACCATAGGTTCAAATCATTGACCTGGAGAGTAAACCTTGTCTCGGTGACGGTGGCCACGAAACTTACATCGTGTGATGTGGAGGTACTGGGGTTGGTCTGGGGTGACAAGGTCAGAAGCCACACAACACCAGGTTATAGTCCAACAGGAATGTTTGCCATCACAAGCTTTAGGAGCGCTGCCCCTTCATCAAGTGAGAGAAGGAAATCTGCTCCTTCCTCATGTGACTCCAGACCCTCAGCAATATGGTTGACTCTGAAATAGACTCTCAGTTCATAGGGGCAACAGGAGATGTGGATCAAGTGCTGACCTTACCAACGCCAAAAGAGAAATTGTCAGGTCAGTGGCGATGGGCTGATTCAGTACCTGTGAGGGAGGGAGTGCTGTTAAGGAGCAGCTCAGCGGCGCCTCCAGGGCATTGTGACCAGAAGAGACAACCGAGGTTGGCACAACACACATCCCGTCTCCCATGTGGGCATGTCCTGCTACAGTGATGGTGGAATGGACACCGGCAAATAAGTACGGTCTAGCCCAATTCACCCTCCAAGAGTGGGACGTCACCTAGACCAGAGAGAGGAGTACAGGGTCAGTGATGGGGGTTGTCCTGGACTGGGTGACCATCTGAGTAACTCGGGTTCCTCAGTGCCGCTCCGAACAGTGCCCCTTGCCTTTGGCAAAGCCGGGAGGTTGGGTTGAGGGTGGCGGTGGCCGGAGTCCACTTGACGCTGCTTACCTTCCCTCCCTCCTCTGTCCACATCCTCCTGGTCACTGGCCATTTGTATTTAGCGCGCCTCACCAGGCCTCGAGCCTCCTCCCCCACCCTGGTCCGACCCCTGGTGACGTTCCGATGACACCGGTGCTGGGCTCGCCCACGTTCCGATGACATCGCGGTATCGGCCACCTCGGAGCCAGGAAGCCAATTGGCTGACTTCTCCCTGAAATCACGGTGAGGCTGCGGGTGGATGAGAAAGGAAACCTGGCGGGGGTAGACTCAGAATCACAGCGCTTCCCTTTTCTACGGAAACCTCTGCTCAAAGCTGAGGGCTTTGCCTTTGAAAGAGTGGGAGTCGAGTGCTGGAGGTGTTGGGGGCGAAAGAGGGGATTTATTGTCTCAAGTTTCTGGCAGTGGGCGTCTGGGGAAGTTTACTTCACTGTCAACCTTTGACGTGAGCTACAGCTCATTCCCGAGTTTCTCTTCCTCTTCCTGTGGCATTTTTAAAACAGGATCGAGTGTGGCCCGGCTCATTCAGATGCTGACTGAGCCCAGTCATGAGCAGCTCGCTGGACGCTCTGCGCTGAGAGGGGCTTTCCTTTCTGAAGATGATCCCCCCCCTCTGATTGATGTGATCAGAGGACTTGGCTTCGTGACTGAGGCTCACCGAGTCGCCTGCGGGTGTGCTGGGAATTTGGGTAAAGTCCAACTCGAATTTTGTGCAGGCGAAAGCAAAATGCTGTGGAGGCCTGAGGTCCGAACTAAAAACAAAGAGCTGGAGAAACTCAGCAGGTCTGGCAGTCTCCTGAGGAGCGAGGAGAGAGACACAGTTCATGTTTCAAGTCCTGCAGTGGACTCTGAAGTTCCGAAGAAGAGTTTTCAGACTCGAAGTGTTAACTTTGTTTCTCTCTCCATGGATGCTGAATTACTTCAGCACTTTGTGTTTTTGCCTTTGTGCCTTTGGGTGTGGGAAGGCTGTTGCTGGGGGTGATGACAGACTAAAGATACCGAGGTAGGACTGAGATGGGGAGAAATGTCTTCACCCAGGGAGTGGGGAGCCTGTGGGATTCTCTGTCACAGAAAGCGGTTGAGGCCAAAACATTGAATATTTTCAAGAAGGAGTTAGATACAGTTCTCAGGGCTAAAGGGATCAAAGGGAATGGGAGAGAAAGCGAGTACTGAGTTGGATTGTTAGCCATGATCATATTGAATCATGGAGCAGGCTGGAAGGGCTGAATGGCCTACACATGCTCCTCTTTTTCTAAGCTTCTGTGTAACAGAGTCCAGCAGTGCAGGTGATGCAGAATGCCAGGGTTTCGATCATAAGCAAAGAGTAAGAAGATCGAGTTTTACAGGCAGTCCCCAGTAGATGTTCTGGTCTTATATTTGTATGCAAGTCAGAACGTAATGCAGGTTCATAGAAATAGCTGTTCGTATATGTCAGGAAACGTTTGCGTATCAGATATTGAAAATTACACCCCCCTGTATGAGATTGTGTTTATAAGTCACATATTCGTAATTATTTTGTCTATGGTGGGAGTGAAGGTACAAGTCCGCATTTCGTTTACGTTCTGAAAAAACATCAGTAATTCAGGACAGAAGGCCGGAACTGACCTTTGGTGTGATGTAGGTGTGATCGTTCTCTGGTGAAGGATGGAAATACGACAGCAAATGAGTTGGTAGATTTACGCGGCACGGATGCCAGACATTTGGCGAAACCTGGTCGGTGCTGGCTGTTTGCACTCCATGTGCAATCTGGTCAGCAGGGATTCACAAAATACTACAATTTGCAGGCCAGGTACCCAGGGGGCAGACCATCCGAGACCACAAGCCACATTTAGTCTTCTGCAAGAATTTGGGACTGACCAATATTTATTCCCAGTCTCCAGTGAGAGGAGGGATTGGTGAGGATGATGAGAGTGTGAATAGATTTATTGAGACTTGCATGTTTCCTTGTTTACAAAGTCCTTCTGTTGTGATCATTGGCAGAGATTCCACACTCTCAGAGGCTGATGATCTTATCCTTCACTTAATTAATTATTGCTTCTGATTTTCTGTCTCCCGTCTCCATCTTCCAGGTGCCACAGGATCAATACAGCAGGACCAGAATTTCGGTGAGTACAACTGAAGAAATTCCTCCTCACGTCTACAACATCAGTTATTTGCCACTGTTCACAGCTGTCAAGTCAGAGAGTTACGGTTTCAGTCAGTTTCTGTCATTAGCAGTTCGACCCCTGACTCTCTGATGTCTGTCCACCACCAACAAGGCACAAGTCAGGAGTGTGATGGAATACTCCCCACTTGCCTGGACGAGTGCAGTTCCAGCAACATTCGAGAGGCTCAATATCATGCAGGACACAGCAATCCTGGTTAATTAGCACTACCCCATCCACCAGTTCTAATATTCACTCACTCCGAAGCTCAATGACAACAGTGTGTACCATCTGTAAGATTCGCTGCAGTAACTCGTCAAATCTCCTTAGACAGCACCTTTCAAATCCATGACCACTTTTATCTAGAAGGGCAAGGGCAGCAGATACATGGGAACACCACCATGTGCACGTTCCCTCCAAGCCACTCATCATCCTGACTTGGAAATATGTTGCCCACTGTTGCTGGGTCCAACCCTGGAATTCCCTCCCCAAAGGCATTTTGGCTGTCCTTACAGCACATGGTCTGCAGCAGTTCAAGAAGGCAGCTCACCTTCTCAAGGGGCAACTAGGGGTGGACAATAAATGTCGGCTAACCTGAATTTCTCTACAGAGAGCCAGTGAAAGGTAAGGCCAGGAAATCTTATACTCCATTTCTCTGCCTTGTGCTGTCTCTCATGTTCTTTTGCTCTCTCTGTATGACTATGACTGTTGTGTTCTTTTGCTTTCTCCTTCTTGTACGCTTTTGCTTTCTCTCTCTCTCTTTCTTGCTCTCTCATTCACTCTCTCTCTCTTTTTGGCACTCACTCTTTCTCTCTCTCTCTCCCGTTCTCTTTTGCTCTCTCTCTCATTGTCTTTGTCTCCCTCTCTGTCTCTCTGTTGTTCTCATTCTCTCTCTCTGTCTCTCTCTCTGTCTCTCTCTCTGTCTGTCTCTCTCTCTCTCTCTCTGTCTCTCTCTCTGTCTGTCTCTGTCTCTCTCTCTCTCTCTCTCTCTGTCTCTCTCTCTCTCTCTCTTTCCCCCCCTCTCTCTTTCCCCCCCTCTCTCTTTCCCCCCCTCTCTCTTTCCCCCCCTCTCTCTTTCCCCCCCTCTCTCTTTCCCCCCCTCTCTCTTCCCCCCCCTTCCCCCCCCCTTTCCACCCCCCTCTCTTTCCACCCCTCTCTCTTTCCCCCCCTCTCTCTTTCCCCCCCTCTCTCTTTCCCCCCCTCTCTCTTTCCCCCCCTCTCTCTTTCCCCCCCTCTCTCTTTCCCCCCCTCTCTCTTTCCCCCCCTCTCTCTTTCCCCCCCTCTCTCTTTCCCCCCCTCTCTCTTTCCCCCCCTCTCTCTTTCCCCCCCTCTCTCTTTCCCCCCTCTCTCTTTCCCCCCCTCTCTCTTTCCCCCCCTCTCTCTTTCCCCCCCTCTCTCTTTCCCCCCCTCTCTCTTTCCCCCCCTCTCTCTTTCCCCCCCTCTCTCTTTCCCCCCCTCTCTCTTTCCCCCCCTCTCTCTTTCCCCCCCCTCTCTCTTTCCCCCCCCTCTCTCTTCCCCCCCCCTTTTCCCCCCCCTCCTTCCCCCCCCCCTCTCTCTCTCTCTCTCTTTCCCCCCTCTCTCTCTCTTTCCCCCCTCTCTCTCTCTTCCCCCCCTCTCTCTTTCTCCCCCCCTCCCTCTCTCCCCCCCGTCTCTCCCCCACCGTCTCCTTCTCTCTCCCATTCTCTTTTGCCCACACACTCTCTTATTGTCTTTGTCTCCCTTGTCTCTGTTGTTTCTCTCTCTTTCTCTCTCTCTCTCTCAGTCTCTCATTGTCTTTGTCTCCCTTTCTCTGTCTCTCTGTTGCTCTCTCCCTCTCTCTATCATGCTGTCTCACGCTCTCTGATTTTCTCACTCATCCCCACAACCCGACCTCCGACCCCTGCACACCAGTCCAGTGTGGATATTTCACGTTGGCAGACCACACTTGTTGCAGCCAGATATATAGTCTCCCAGCTAATGTCCCCACTCCCCAGTGAATCATACCAACAATATGACATGGCTCCAGATTAGATACCTCCATAGAGTAGAGTAACAGAGGTATGCTCACCTTGGGGCAGAGAAGCGAAAATGGGTTTTGGTAAAGATGTTTAAAATCCCAAATAAGATGGAAAAATTTGCCCTGGTGCAGGGTCAGTAGACAGAAGGCAGAAATTTAAGATAGAGAGTGGTTAGGATTTGGATTATGCTGCTGACGGTGTGAGGAACGTTCATTAACAGCCCTGAATTGTCTCTAAGGAGAAGGATAGCAATCCAGGATATGGGGAAAGGAGCACGGAGTTGGACAAAATGGATTGCACTTTGGAAAAAGCCAGTACCAATGTGATGGGCCGAATCACCCCCTGCTGAGAAATACTATTCCACAACTACACATTTAATTTTTAAGAATATTTGTTCACAGCATGTGGATATTACTGGCAAAATTGCCCTTTCCTAATTGTCCCTGAACTGGGTATCTTGTTTGGGTCATTTCAGAGGGGAGTTGAGTCAGCCACATCACTGTGGGTCTGGAGTCACGTGTCGGCCAGACCGGGTCAGGGCGGCAGATTTCCTTCCCGTGGTGAACCAGATGGGTCTGTGTAACCAACTGTCCATGGTCACCACGAGCTTTCAATTCCAGATTTCTTAAAAGAAACTGAATTTAGTAACTGATTGAATTTTGCTTCCATTGTTTAATTGATGGTATCCAGTGGGTGGATTCTACAATGACTTGTGACGGTGGGATGCCTCACTCGAGGCTAACCCACTCTTGAGTTTGCCTCCAGCCCTCGGGGATTGAAGCCAGTTGTAGCTTCTGCGATCATACCCCCGGGCCAATTCAGAGAGTATGCACATCAAAGGTCAGCCATTGTCTGCACCAGCATCAAGGGAGCGCGGGTTGACGTTCTCTCAAGTTTTCCTGTATCCCTCTCTCTTTTTAACCTTCCAGATCTGAACGTGTTGAATGAATTTATTTTGAAAGATCTTGAAGAAGGGCAAAGCAGGAACTCCGTGCCTTGTGATTTCACCAACCCCCACATCGGAGAGATCAGGAACCAACTCATGAACCACATCCCAGAATGGGCAGCCTCACCAGTGGAGCTGATGCCAATGGACACGTGCTCCCCTCAGCTGGTCAGCAGGGGCACGGGCTCCCCTCAGCTGGTCAGCAGGGGCACGGGCTCCCCTCAGCTGGTCAGCAGGGGCACGGGCTCCCCTCAGCTGGTCAGCAGGGGCACGGGTTCCCCTCAGCTGGTCAGCAGGGGCACGGGGCCCCCTCAGCTGGTCAGCAGGGGCACGGGCTCCCCTCAGCTGGTCAGGAAGGACAACCAGGCGCAGGACACGAAGAGGAAGATGCCGTACCGAGGGGGGAGGCGGGTGGACCCGCCCTCGTCCCGCGCGAGCTCCAGGCACTTTGGCCACCCGTTGTCTGGGGTTTTCGTGAAGGAGGAGATGCCAAAGCTGGTCATCGTGGAGCAGCCCAAGCAGCGGGGGATGAGGTTTCGCTACGAGTGTGAGGGCCGTTCGGCGGGAAGCATCCCCGGAGAGAACACAACGGAGCAAACCAAGACTCTCCCGACCATCCAGGTGAAGCCGCCATGTTGTGCCTTCGGGGATGGGGGTTGGGGGCGAGCGTTAGCTGCTGTATCCAGGATGCTGGTCCTGAGCCCACTGCTCCAGAAATTGTCCCCAAGGGTTACCTCAGCTGGTGAAACCCTTGTCCATCTCTCTTTCTCTGTTAATTCCATAAGCAGCTTGGCATACTCCCTTTGAGCCCACTCACCGCATTCCACCCTCTTGAGGTTATCCCGAATGTGGCCTTGCGCGCTCCATGCCCTTCACCCCATGTGTTCACTGACCGACTCCATCAACCTCGACAACTCTCTTGCCTTCCTTTCCAACCCCTTCAGCCCTGTCCTGTCTACATAACCACCTTTGGCCCCACAACCATCCAAATCAGAACCACAGAATCCCTACTATGCAGCTAGCAGCCATTCAGCCCAATGAGACTCCACCCACCCTCCAAACAGCATTCCTCCTAGATCCCCATAAGCCCATGGCAAAACCAGCTAGCCTGCACACTATGGGACAATTTAGCATGGCTAATCCACCCTAACCCGCACATCCCTTGTACAGGAAACTGGAGCACCTGGAGGATACCCATGCAGACACAGGGAGAACGTGCAAATTTCACACAGACTGTCACCCCAGGCTGAAATTGAACCCAGGTCCCTGGCGCTATGAGGCAGCAGTGCTAACCACCGTGCCACCCTAAGTTCTCTGCACTCCTGCTCCAACTTTGGCCCCTTGCCAGCACATTTTCGCCGTCTCTAGCTGCTCCTGAATTGAGTGGCTTGATCCACTCGGTTGAAAATCAACCACGCTGCTGTGGGCCTGGAGTTATGTGTAGGTCAGACCGAGTAAAAGCAGTGGATTTCCTTCCCCGAAGGGCATGAGTGACCAAGATGAGTTTTTTTTTAACATAAATTGTCAATAGTTTCTCAGCACCTCTCGCTGAGCCTAGCTCTCCACTGTAGATTTTATCAATTGAAATTTGAAATCCACCAACTAATGCAGTGGGATTTGAACCCCAAAGCTTTTGTCTGGGCCTCTGGATTACTAATCCAGTGACCTTGAATAGGCAACAGCTTATTTTGAACCTGTCTTCCCTCATTCCAGTCTCTCCCACAAGAGGAAATATCCTCTCGACTCTCCTCCTATCAACTTCCCCCCTCAGGATCAAGTGTGTCCCAGCTCTATCCAAACCCCAATGGATACAAGCCCAACCTATTCAACTGTGTCAAGAGAAAAATCCTTCATCCTAGGAATCAGTCAAGCAATTGGGGTTGGGGGTGGGTGGAATATAATCACTCAGTCAGGCATTCAGGAGAAATCTCTTTACCCAGGCAGTGTTGAGAATGAGGAACTTGATCTCACAGAGAATGGTTGAATATTTCAGATGTATTTTATGGGAAGCTTGTGAGGACAAAGGAAAAGCATTTTATGCTAATAGGATGGGGTGGAACATAAATACCAGCGAGGACTGGTTTTAAAAATATCTTTAATTTGTTATTATTCACTCATGGGATACAGCTGTTGCTGGTTGGGTCAGCATTTATTGCCCATCCCTAATTGACCCAGAGGGCAGTTATGAGTTAACCCTGTTGCTATGGGTCTGGAGTCACATGTAGTCAGACCAGATAAGGATGGCACATTTCCTTCCCCAAAGGCCATTCGTGAACTGGATGGGTTTGTATGGCAATCAATAGTTTTGTGGTCATCTTCATTGAAATTATCTTTATAATCCAAATTTATTAATTGAATTTGATTTCCACCAGCTGCCATGGTGGGATTTCAAACCTCCTGCCCGAGGGCTCTGTTTAAATGCAGAGTAAAGCTCTTTCCACACTGTCTTCATCAAACAGTCCCAGGACAGGTACTGCACAGGGTCAGATACACAGTAGAGCATCCTCTGTACTGTCTTCATAAAACAATTCCAGGACAGGGACAGTATGGGATTAAATACACAGTAAAGCTCAATCTGCATGGTCTTTATCAAATACTCCCAGGACAAGTACATAGCGGGGTTATGTATAGAGTAAAGCTCCCTCTATACTGTCCCCATCAAACATCCCAGCACAGATACAGCACGGGCTTAGATACAGAGTAAACATCCGTTGCATGGTCTTTATCAAACACTCCCAGGACAGGTATAGTGTGGGGTTAGATACAGAGTAAAGTTCCCTCTACACTCCCAGGATAGGTATAGCATGGGGTTAGATACAGGATAGGTATAGCATGGGGTTAGATACAGATACAGTGGTCCATTGACCACTGGCAGGTTGAGAGTTTGATACTGAGTAAGGCCATTTTGTTTCTGATTACATCAAGGAGCAAACCCGAAAGGGCTGGAGTGCTGAGCTAAGGCTGTTCAGTGTTGTTGTGTTCGTCAGGATGTGTAAAGCAACGTGGATGCTTGCTGGCCAAGAGCTGGTCAAGATTCATTCCGTGTGGCTAAAACACCGAGTTGAGATGACCGTTTTTCCATGAGTTTCATTTGTGCCGTTTTGGTCAGAGTGGAATATTCAGGGGGATTTTAGCCGGGAGTTTGAGGCACAATGCTAGGTGCATTCCCATAGTGACTGGGTGCGGCCAAGAGAGGGAGATTTTCTTGGGGGGGGGGGGATTCCATTGTACCTGCCTGTGGTTTGTTTGTTACACGTATCTTGAAATACCCTTCAGCCTGTGGTGGAGCACAAGGACAAGTGCTTGCAGGGATGAACTGAAAGATTGAGAGAAAGAGTTTGCATTTCTGTGGCGCCGTTCACTACCTCAAGGCACCACACAGCCAGTGAGCTACTTTTTTGAAGCACGGCCACTGGTGTGGTGTCAGAAACACAGAAGCAACTTGTGCACAGCAAGATCCCATTAGCAGCGACGACACATTGTTTACTCCTTCTTGAACATGTTGGCTGGGCGTTTGATGTTTCCTGGGTTGCTGGGGAGGACTGTCCTGTTCATGTTTGAAATGACATGAGTCTTTTAGATTTAACCTCCTTATCTGAGGAATGTAACATCGCAACAGTGCAGCACACCCTCTATACTGGCCCTGAGGTCTTGTCTTGCTGCTCGAGTCCACAATGTGGGACTTCAGCCCACACCGAACGGTTCTATAAGCGAAGAGGTTTCCTCTCTATTCTCAGCTGGATTTATTCGTAACTACTTTGTATCTACGGCCCCCTAGCTCATTTCTCCTCTCCCGGCATTGGGTAACATCTTCACCACACCTACCCTAACAAACCCCTTCGCAACCTTTAAGATTGCACTGGGGAGGAAGACCCCAGGAAATGAATTCCATTGTTTCCAGGCGCCCTAACCCTAAGGTTTTCGAATCCCTCCTCAGCCTGGCCCCACATTCTTTCTGAAACTTCCTCCAGTTCCGCAATCTTACCAGATTCCTGCACTCCACCTTGTGAATCCATGTAGTTCATCGTTTCAACATTGGCAGTTTCCTGAGTCTGAAGCCCTGCATTCCTTCCCAAAACCCCTCTACTCTCTCCTCCATTTAAGATGTGCCTTTCAGCAAGCGTTTGGTCAACTGCCTTGGTCTCGCTTAGTGTTTCATTTTGTCTCATCACCAGAGTATTATTTTTAAATCTCTTCCTCCACTTTGGATAACTGGTGGGATTAAACTGTTTTGGGATTAGTGGCTGAATTGCGCGTTGCTCTCTTCTCTCCAGATCCAGAATTGGCAAGGCGAGGTCAAGGTGATCATTTCCTTGGTGACCAAAGATGAACCATACAAGCCGCACCCCCATAGCCTTGTGGGCAAAGACTGTCAAAACGGCATCTGTGAAGTAACCGTCAGTCCCAAGTGCAACATGAAAGCCAGGTAAGCAAGGAGCTGTCTGTAGTCAGGAGTCAGTGTTAGCTACAGTGCCTGTTGGTGCTGAGTCATTCTGTATACAATAGTGTTAGCAGCACTGTAATGTATACAGAATGACTCATCACCAACAGGCACTTTTATTAGCTGGAGTGTGAGACTACAAAGATAAATGAATTTTCGTTTGTTCATCTACCATCTTTCTGTTTCTGTTGTTCTGTCTTGTCTTCCCCCCCGCTCCCCCCCCCCCCCCTATCTATATATCTGACCCTATCTGTGTCTGTGTCTCAGTCTATCTCTCTCTCCCTGTCCTGGTCTCTGTCTCCCTCTCCCCGTCTGTGTCTCTGTCACTCTTCCCTGCCTTATCTCCTCCCCTCTCTCTGTCTCTGTTTCTCTCCTATGTGTCTCCCCCTCTCTATCTCTTTCTACCTGTCCCTGTCTCTGTCACTCCCCCCCATCTCTTTCCGTCTGTGTCTCTGTCGATCTCTCTCTCTCCCCCATGTGTCTTCTTCTCTCTCTCTCTCTCTCTCTCTTCCCCCCCCCCCCCCTCGTTGTTGTTTCATTTCCTCTTTGCAGGGTAGCCCTATGCTGGAGAGAACATAAATAGGAGGACTAGCCCACTCAGCCCCTTGAGCTTGCATTCAACAAGACCATCATTGATCTACTTTAGCTGCACTTCCCTCTACTTTACACATATCCCATCAGACTTCCCTAATGAACTGAAAAACCTTTTTAACCCCTTGCCTTGAATGTAGTCAGTAATTGAGAATGTGGAACAGTATGGGATGGAGAGTGTCAAAGATTCACAACCATCTGGGGAAAAAAACCTCTTGGCCTAAACGGCTGACCCCCTTATTCTGAAGCTGTGCCCACAGAATCCTAACAGTGAGGAAACATAGCATTTGGCCCACACTGACCCTCTGAACAGCTGCTGAGATGGGATTGGAACCCATGCCCCAGAGCACCAGCCTGAGGCCTCTATACTACTGCGATAGTGACATTGCGCTGTCCTTATGTGAGCATTACAGAATCATGGCCTCATTGGAGTATGAATCCAGACACAGGCTGGGAATCTCGGTTGGCAAATGGTGGAATTTGAATCCTATAAAATATCTGGAATTAAGAGTGTAGTGATGACCATGAATTCACTGTGGATTGCTGGGAAAAGCCAATCTGGTTCACCGATGTCCTTCAGGGAAGGGAACTGCCATCCTTACCTGGTCTGGGCCTACATGTGACTCCAGACCCACAGCAATGGGGTTGACTCTTTAATGCCCTCTGGGCAATTAGGGATGGGCAATAAATGGGTAATAAAAGTGACACCCACATCCCATAAATGAATTTTAAAAAGAAAATCATTAGCCAATGTCCAGCCTGGCTTCTGTTTGTACCTACACCCTTTTTACAGTTAGGGAGTGAGATCTCCTTTTCTTATATTTTTGAGATCCAATGTAGGGCTAATGGCACGTGTAGACAAGACCAGCTACTAGTCAGTGAGGTGTACAGCACAACAAAAGGCCCTTTGGCCCATCTAGTCTGCACCAGTCAACGTCGACTACCTAACTATTCTAATCCCACTCTGCAGCACTTGGCCTGCAGTCTCGGCATCGCAAGTGCTGCATATACATATCCTTCTTCAATGTGATGTGGGTTTCTGCCCCTCCCACACTGAGGGGGTGTTCCAGATACAAACCACCCTCTGGTGGAAATAAAAATGTTTCCTCACATCTCCTCTAGTGCTCCTGCCCCTTACCATAAGGTACCCTCTATCACGGGGGAAAAGTTTCTTCCCGATGGATATGTGAATCGGAAAGGTTCAGAGAGATGTGGGCCAAATGCTGTCCAATGGGACTAGTTCAGATTGGGATGTCTGATCGGCAAGGATGAGTCTGACTGAATGGTCTGTTATCATAGAGTCATACAGCACGGAAACAGACCCTTCGGTCCAACCTGTCCATGCCGACCAGATATCCCAACCCAATCTAGTCCCACCTGCCAGCACCTGGCCCATATCCCTCCAAACCCTTCCTATTCATATACCCATCCAAATGCCTCTTAAACGTTGCAATTGTACCAGCCTCCACCACTTCCTCTGGCAGCTCATTCCATACACGTACCACCCTCCTGAGTGAAAAAGTTGCCCCTTAGGTCTCTTTTATATCTTTCCCCTCTCACCCTAAACCTATGCCCTCTAGTTCTGGACTTCCCCACCCCAGGGAAAAGACTGAGCTATCTGACTCTGTCTATGCTATCTATGCCCTTTTGTAATTTATACATTTCAATCATGTCCCCTCTCAGCCTCCTCTGCTTCAAGGAAAACAACCCAAAGCTGTCCAGTCTCCCTTCATAACTGAAACTGTCCAGCCCAGGCCATATCCTGGTAAATCTGCTCTGCACTGTCTCCAGTGCTATCACACTCTCTGTGGGGATGTCATGTTGAGATTGAACAGGATGTTGGTGAAGCCTCTTCTGGGGTACTGTGAACTTCCTACAACGGGGAAATATATTCGTAAATTAGACAGAGTTCAGAAAAGATTTACCATGATGTTGCTGGGAAGGAAGGACTTATAAAGATAGGCTGGGACTTTATTTTCACTGGAGCATGGAGATGACCCCATAGAGGTTTCTAAAATCGCGAGGTGCCCATAGAAGGTGAACATCAAAGCTGTTTTTCCTAAGGTGGGGGGGCGTATTTTTAAGATGAGAGGAGAAAGTTTTAAAAAAGACACAAGGGGACCTTTTTTACACAGGGAGTGGTTCATGTGTAGAATGAACTGTCAGAGGAAGTGGTGGATGCAGGTAAGGTTGCAACATTTAAAAGACATATGGACAGATACCATGAATCACAAAGGTTTGGAGAGAGATGGGTCGAACACAGGTAAGTGGGACTAGTTTGGTGTGAGAACATGGCTAGCGTGAACTCGTTACTTTATGAAAAAGGCCCTTTGGCCCATCTAGTCTGCACCATTCAAAAGCAACCACCTCACTATTCTAATCCCACTTTGCAGCACTTGGCCTATCGCCTTGGTATCGCAAGTGTATTTCTAAATCCTTCTTCAATGCGATGAGGGTTTCTGCCTCTCCCACCCTTAGGGGGAGTTCTAGAATCTCCATCCTCCCCGCTTCTCCCCCCTGCCCCCACCACCAACCCCTCCACAAGTGACAGCTTTCCTTCTGCAAAAGATGGCAGTGCTGTGCTGTCCATGGCTGTTTCCACACAAGTTTGGAGATTTATGGTGTAGCTGCATTGGTGAAGCTACGACCTCCTGGATCGGCAGTCCAGTTCTGTAACGACTGTGTCGCTGGCTATTGGCCATACCTGCAGTTATGCTTTGTCTCTGTATGGCACATTTGGCTACTCACACTGCTCCCTCCCTTTCTATCTTTCAGTTTTGCCAATCTGGGTATTCAGTGCATGAAGAAGAAAGAAATTGGGAAAGCCCTGGAACACCGACTGAAACTTGGGATCGATCCTTTCAATGGTGAGTCAGAGTTCGTGTGATTTTGTTTTTACAAAAAACACATTGCTTTTAGTTCAATCAACTTTCACAGTGACAATTAAGTACTGTAGGTCAGAAAGACCCACTGGGTGCAAGTAGAGAAACCTCTGGGAGCTGTGCTGAGGAAGGGTCACTGGACCTGAAACGTTAACTCTGATTTCTCTTCACAGATGCTGCCAGGCCTATTGAGCTTTTCTGGCAACTTCTGATCTTGAATCTTTGGAAGGGACAGGACTTTTTTTAAAAATAAAAGCATGCATGAATTTGCCAACTGAGTGTAGGGCATAGGAATTAGGAACAGGAGTAGGCCATTTGGCTCCTCAAGACTGCTCTGTACATTTGATAAGTTTGTGGCTGATATGATCATAATCTCGACACTTTCCTGCAACCTGCCCCTACCACTAAAGAAATTTTCTCCCTTGTGGATTAAAAATCATTCTCCTTCAGCCTTAAAGGTGTATTTTTAAAAATAAATTGTTAACGGGGCGTAGGTGTTGCTGGATAGGCCCCAAGAGGATAGTTAAACACAGGAACAGAAAACATAGGAGCTGGGGTGGGCTGATCATCAGTCCCTTGTTCCTGCTTTCACCCATAAACTTTCATTCCTTTAGCACTAACAATGATACCTAACAAAGAATCCACTCCGTTGCTGTGGTTCTGGAGTCACAGGCGAGGCAAGGATAGCAGATTTTCTATCCCTAAGGAACCAGATGGGTTTTTACAATAATTGAGTGTGGCGCCATGGTCACCATTGAGCCAGCTTTTAATTCTATATTTTAATTCCTAATTCAATCATGGGAGATGGCTGGGCATCACTGCATTTATTGCCCCCAACCTTAAATGCCCCTCAAGAAGCTGGTGGTGGCGGTGAGCCACCTTTTTTGAACCAGCACAGTCCATATGGTGCAAGTAAGTCCACAGTACTGGTAGAGAAAGGGGTGTATCACAATGACAGTGAAGGAACGGCGAGATATTTCCAAGTCAGGATGGTGAGTGGCTTGAAGGGGAACTTGCAGGGGGTGGTGTTCCCATGTAGCTGCCACCCTTGTCCTTCTAGGTGGTAGAGATGATGGATTTGGAAGTTGCTGTCAGTGAAGCCTTGACGAATTTCTGCAGAGCAGTTTGTACATGGTACTCTTTGCTACATCAGTGACGGATGAGATGTGAGATGTTCAACACGTGTGTGTGTGTGTTAATGCTTTTGCAAGTGTGTACTTACCTCTGCATGTGCTCGCGAATGTGTGCTGTACATGCAAGTGCTTTTTCCAGCTCCCCACTCTCCATGATTCTAATCTCCTGCATCTGCAGTCCTCACTTTCGCCTACATTGCAAGTATGCGCCTGCCTGTGTGTGTGTGTGTGTGTGTGTGCATGTCCTTCTGGATCTCAGGATGTGTGTGTCTGAGAGTGTTTGTGTGCAGATTCCTATGTGCCTGCCCATGCATGGGGATGAGTATGTCTATGTGTGTGTGTGTGTGTGTGTATACTAAGAGAATGATGGACAGACTCCCTCCTGGGTTTTTCCAGTCGTTACCAAGGTCCTTGTTTGCAGTTCAATTTCGCTTAAATTTGGCAGGAGATGCAAATCCCCTTGTGCCTTTTGGAACCAGCTGGTTTAGCTTGCTATTAGTTTCTAACGGTTATTGTTGCTACGTGACAAAGATAGAGAGTTAAATTTAACGGCTAAGAGACCACAGAGGCTCTCCCATAGGCTGTGGCAACTCGCCAAAACCCCAGGAACAGAGTGACAGAGCAGAGCCAGCACAAACAGGAAGCTTCTCTCTTCACAAATTGTAGATGACTGCTGCTGTCCTCTCCTGTTAAAACAGCCTCGCCCCTGTGGAGTGAAATGATTCATTGGCATAACCACAGCCACTTTATCACTGAGCGCAAGAGGTTACAGGAGTTATAAAGACCCTGGCCCCACACCTCACTCTCACTGTCTCTTTCTCTCTCTTTTTCTTTCTTTCTTTCTCTCCTTCTTTCTCTCTTTCTTTCTTTCTTTCTTTCTTTCTTACTCTTTCTTTCTCTCTCTCTCTTTTTCTCTGTCTCTCTTTCTTTCTGTCTCCTCCTTTCAGTCTCTCCTTCTCTCTCTTTTTGTCTGTCAGTTTGTTTTTCTATCTATCTCTCTCTCTCTCTCCATCTCTCTCTCTCTCTCTCTCTCTGTCTCTCTCTCCCCCTCCCACCACTGCACCCCTGGCCTCGCCACACCTCCCTGAGTGCAACACCTCCCAGGTTGTCTGGTAAACAGCCAGGTGGGACTGCACTTGCTCTTTACTGGGTCAGGGTCATAGCTGTTCTCTGTATAACACTCCAGAAACTCAAGCACACCACATTGGCTGAGTTGCCAGTGTCAATGCTGAAGGAATGCCACACAGCTGGAGGTACCACGAGGTGTGAAACTATGCCCTTTGACCCTTACTGGTGGGCACTGAGGACAGGGAGTGTGTCTGGAGTTGCATGCCAAGTAACCAAATAGCCTGCCTACACCAATTGTGAGAAATTGAAACTTGCAACCTTTAGAGATTCAGACTCAAGTAACTCACCCCCTGACTCCCCAAAGCCTGTCTACCATCTACAAGGCACAAGTCAGGAGTTTGATGGAATACTCCCCACTTGCCCTGAATGGGGGCAGCTCTAACAAAACCCAAGAAGCTCGACACTGTCCAGGACAAGGCAGCCTGTTTGATTGGCACCACATCCACAAACATCCAAACCCTCCCCCACCCACTCTCAGTAGCAGTGGTGTGTAACATCTACTAGATGCACTGCAGAAACTCACTGAAAATCCTTGGATTGCACCTTCCAAACCATTACAACCTAGAAGGAAAAGAGCAGCAGATACACGGGAACACCCCCCGGCCCCGTGCAAGTTCCCCTCCACTCACCATCCTGACTTGGAAGTATGTCACCATTGCTTCAGTGTCGCTAGTCGAATCCTGGAACTCCCTCCCCAACAGCATCATGGGTGTCCTTGCACCACATGGGCTGCCCCAGCTCAGATGGTGTGCTTCACCACCACCTTCTCAAGGGGCAATTAAGGAAGGCCAATAAATGCTGGCACAATCGCCTACATTCTATAAACGAATGAAGTGGCATTGGTGTAGTAATAATACGACTGGACGAGGAAGCCAGATGCCCAAGTTGGCTGACAGTGAAATTTGATTTCAATTTAAACAAAAACAAATATAACGCCACCATGTTGACTGATCTAAAAACCCATCACTGAATGTCCTTTAGGGAATGAAATCTGCCATCCTTGCCTGGTCCGGCCTATACGTGACTCCAGACCCACAGCAAATGTGGTTGAATCTTAATTGCAGTCTTAAGGGTAGGGTGATAAATGCTGATCTAGGCAACCATCCAGAGAATGAGTAAAAGAATTGGGGGGGGAAATAATGACAGCTACCCCAAGGTCAAAGTGAGGTTGTTTTCTCAAAACAAGAAAGCTCTCCAACGAACATGTGGCATGTCTGCCTTGTCTATCTAACCATCAGTTGCCACAAATGACTCAGGGGCCCAGCAAACCCTCTCTGCCACTGTCTCTTATCAGACGCTGTATCTCAGAAGCTCACAGCACTGGGGAGAGTCCCCAGCTATTGAGAATCTAAGTCATTCATCGGGCACCGTGTGTTCATCCATGCCCTTGGCTTGACTTTAGCCATGCACAAAAAAAATTTGCTGCCTTCCCACTCCTCCTGAATCATTTGAGGAAGGCGAACACTGACAGGGTGGCAGGATGCAATTTGCCCGATGGTTCTGAATAATTTGTAGTCTGTTGCCTGGAACATTGTTATTTAGCCAATGGGAGTCACTTGGGAGCAGAAGGCGGACATTCAGCCCACCTAGCCCGCTTTGCCATTCAATATGACCAAGGCTGGTTGTCCACCTCAATATTGTGGCCGGCATGGTGGCTCAGTGGTCAGCACTGCTGCCTCACAGCGCCAGAGACCTGGGTTCAATTCCTGTCTCAGGCAATTGTCTGTGTGGAGTTTGCACATTCTCCCAGTGTCTGCGTGGGTTTGCTCCGGTTTCCTCCCACAATCCAAAAATGTGCAGGTTAGGTGAATTGGCCATGCTAAATTAACCGTAGTGTTAGGTGAAGGGGTAAATGTAGGGGAATGGGTCTGGGTGGGTTGCTCTTCGGAGGGTCGGTGTGGACTTGTTGGGCCGAAGGGCCTGTTTCCACACTGTAAGTAATCTAATCTAATCTAATCTTTTCTCCCCTCGGTGTTTCCATATCGACTTTACACCATCAGTCTATCAATCCCTACACAACTATACTTAAAATCTGAGATACTGGGAAGGGCCTTTGCTCCTCAGATGCTGCCTGACCTGCTGTGCTTTTCCAGCACCACACTCTTGATTCTGGTCTCCAGTATCTGCAGTACTCCCTTTCGCCGAGAAAATTCTAAAGATTCATCACCCTCTGAGCAACATAATTTCTCCTCATCTCAGACCTAAACGGAATCCCCTTATTTTTAAATTTTGCTCTCTGTTTCTAGGTTTCCCTATGCTGGGAGAAATATCTTATTTGCATATTTTTGTTTCAAATTCATTCATTCACAAGATGTGGGCATCGCTGGCTGGGTCAGCATTTATTGCCCATCCCTAATTGCCCAGAGGGCAGTTAAGAGTCAACTATGTTGCTATGGGTCTGGAGTCACATGTAGAGCAGGTCAGGTAAGGACGGCAGATTCTCTCCCTAAAGGGCATTAGCGAACCAGATGGGATTCATGGTCATCATTAGACTCGTAATTCCAGATTTTTATTGAATTCAAATTCTAGCACCTGCCGTGGCAGGATTTGAACCTTCTCTAGTTGATCATTTACTACGTTTACTGTGTTTAAGGAGATTTGTCCACTGCCAGAGGGGACACTAATTGGTGATGCACTTCTGCATAAGGGGCCCGCATTGAGGCCCCAGTGGTTGCCTGTCCTAAACCTATTTAGCAGGCACTGCCTTTGCCAGTAATATTTAACTTTGTTGGGGTTCTGGGGGGCGGGGCTTGCTGGTCATTGACCTCTGCTCAGGGCATTCGGGGGGGCGGGAATTCTTGGCAATGTCAGAAGGATGACAGAATTCTTGTTTCCTTTACAGTTGGTGACTCTGCGAGGTGTTCGGAAGACGTTGATATGAATGTGGTTCGACTTTGCTTCCAGGCCTTTATCCAAGAGACGAATTTGGCCCTAGCCCCTGTCCTGTCGGATCCAATCTATGACAAAAGTATGGAACACATTGAACTTATTCATCTTTTTTTTTTGGTTTATGCACCTATTTTCCAGCTGGCATGCTCCCTCAGTCCAAAATCTCCATGCTATATCTCTTCCTTCCCAATTCACACAAACTTGAGAATTAGGTGCAGTGAGCCATTCGGCCCCTCGAGCCTGCTCCACCATTCAATAAGGCTGTGGCTGATATGTTTGTGGCCACAGTTCCACATTCCCAACTGCCCCTGACTCCCTTGTTTCTAATAAATCGATCTACCTCTGCCTTGCATAAATAAAAAGGACAGTACAACATTTAAGAAATATTTAAATGTGGACTTGTGATGCTGTGGCATATGAGGCTATGGGTTAAGTGCTGTTTAATATGGAAAGGAGCTTCAAAACACAGCCACTACCCATGGGCTAGTCCCACCCAGGGGCCAACAATTCAAAGAATCCCTATGGTGTGGAAGCAGGCTATTCAGCCAATTGAGTCCACACCGCTCCTATGAAGAGCATCACATCCAGACTCAATCCCACACATTGCCCATGGCTAACCCATGCACCTCTGGACACTGCAGGGCTGTTTAGCATGGCCAATCCACCCTACCCTGCACATCTTTGGACTGTGGGAGCAGACCAGAGTACCTAGAGGAAACCCTCTCTGCCACAGACAGTTGCCCAAGTCTAGAATTGAACCTGGGTCCCTGGTGCTGTGAGGCAGCAGTGCTAACCATTGAGCCACTCTGCTGCCCTAATTATGCAGATCGATTCCTGAGTCTGCTTTCTTCTTTTCATTATACCCAGAAGTGCTCTTTCATACAGCTGAACTTTTTCTTCCCCATCACCAAATCAGCGTGACATTTTATTCCTTCATTTATTAAGCAGTAAATCACCCATGTAGCCAATTGGTTTTTGACATGCAAGGCCTGTTAAGGACAATGCTAAGTGCCCAGAAGGTGAGGGGGGGAAGTAGGGAGAGAGAGAAGCAGAAATAAAGCACTCCACAAGTTGTGGTGCCCTTTGTCTCTCTAGAGGCATCAAGAGTATTGATTGACACTGCACACTCCCTCTCCAAAGATACTTTGGAATCTGGGTCAACCTGGTTTCTTTTATATACCTGGAAGTGTTGTCACACAGAACTGAATGATGTTCCCACCACCAAATCACCATGACTTTTCTGTTTTTGTTTTAAGTATTAACCACCACCAACAACCACCCGTGCAGTCAATTAGAAGATTAGCTGCAAAGGCCCACTGGCTATGCTTTCTAAAGGGCTGAGGTGATACATTCCTATTGGACAGACTGTTGCCAAGGGAAGTCATATACAACAAAAACAATGGGGAGATTAATCAGTGATTCCCAATGGGTGGTTTACCACATTGCTGGAAAATGGGATTGGAATAATTAGATGAGTGTATTTGACTAGCACAAACTTGATGGGCCGAAGGGCCTTTCCCTCTGTTGCAGACCTCTATAACTCTGCCATTCACCATTCACTTTGTTAGGTAGGTGGAGCTAGATAAACATCTCCTCTGTAACCTCACTATTTCTGTCACCAATTTGCACACAGCAGGATTCCATAAATTGCAATGATATTCACAGCTCAATTTTTTTTGAAACGTTGCTGGAGGGCATAAATGCTGAGGTCCGTGTGCACTGTGGCCAATTTCCCAGCTCTTCCATGGAAAAGCCACCGTGAGATCGTTTGCTGCCACCAGTGAGGGAAAATCAGGGATGGGGAGGGAGGCTCATTTGGGATGAGACATTGACAATGAGCCTCCCTCCCCATCCCTGATCTTCCCTCACTGGTGGCAGCAAATGATCTCACGGTGGCTTTTCGGGTGAGACATTAACAAAGACAGCGCCTCAGACAATGCAGCACTGCCTCAGGGCCACGGTGGGATTATGTAGTCAAGTCTCTGGCCTGAAACTTGAATCCACCATCTGCTGTTTTGGCAAATAGTCCCTCGGTGATACAGAACTTAGAGTCATACAGCATAGCAAGAAATCTTTTGGTCCATCTCGTCCATGCCAACAATATCCTAAATTAATCTAGTCCCATTTGCCTGCATTAGGCCTATATCCCTCTAACCACTTCCTGTTCATATACCCATATGAATGTTTTTTAAATGCTGTAATCGTACCAGCCTCCACTCCTTCCTCTGGCAGCTCATTCCACACACGCACCACCCTCTGAATGAAAAAGTTGCCCCTTAAGTTCCTTTTAAATCTTTCCCCTCTCACCTTAAACCTATGCCCTCTAGTTTTGGTCTCCCCTACTCCAGGGAAAAAAACCTTGGCTCTTCACCCTATCCATGGCCCTGCCCCTTGTGGATTGCTTGGGGTGGGGTGGGGAAGGAAAAGAGACATACTATCAAAGCTTTTCACTTTGAACTGATCAGGACAGAAACACCAGAATACCAAATTTCAAAGGGAGCAACAATTTATACTGCATGAGCAAAGTGTGTGGATTGGTTGGCAAGTTGACTCTAGTTGAGGCACTGCCCTGAGCCTGTGGAATTCTCTACCACAGAAACCAGATGAGGCCAAAACGTTGAGTGTTTTCAAGAAGGTGATAGAGCTAGTTCTCAGGGCTAAAGGGATCAAAGGGTGAGAAGGACAAAGTGGGAACAGTGGACCGAGTTGGATGAGCCATGATTAAATGGGATGGTGCAGCAGGCTTGTAGGGCCGAATGGCCTACTCCTGCTCCTATTTTCTATGTTTCTAAGAATCCACTGAGTTTTTTTTTGTTCCTACACAACTGTTTAATTCAGAAAAAAGATGCAATGCCTGGACATGTTCCTTTTGCCTACAGAGGATACTTCCTTGTGTGGCCACATTGCTGGATTTACAGTCAGGTTTGCAAACCACTGCTGCGAGGGTGCAGATTTCCCTGGGTTACAGGGATATTGTAGGGTTTACTTTCAAAAGCAGTTCCCAACAACAAAGTTCATTTGTTTAGCATCACTAAAATAAAGCATCTCACGACTGAAATACAAGAAAGAATGACCAAATGCGTGATGAACCGTAGGTTTAAGTTAAAAATCACACAACACCAGGTTATAGCCCAACAGGCTTAATTGGAAGCACTAGCTTTCGGAGCACTGCTCCTTCATCAGGTAGGTTTCCTGATGAAGGGCTTTTGCCCGAAACGTTGATTTTTCCTACTCCTCGGCTGCTGCCTGACCTGCTATGCTTTTCCAGCACCATTCTGATCTAAACTAAGATAGGTTTAAGGGACTAGCTGAGAGGAGGAGAGGTTTAAGTAGATAACATCAGGGCTTAGGGCCCAGGTACCTTATGTCAGGACAGCCAATAGTGGAGCGATTGAAATCGGGGATGTGAAAGAATTGGATAAGTGGCGATTTTGTTCCTAACATTGAACTCACAAAGCTCAATATTTCACTTCTAGAGGCGACTAACACTTCGGAGCTGCGAATCTGTCGCCTGAACAAAGACAATGGGGTTTGCACAGGAGGGGAGGAGCTGTTTCTCCTGTGTGACAAGGTGCAGAAAGGTATTTGCATTCATCCTGTGGTTCTGCTGAAAGGCAATTGATCCTGAAACATTAACTCTGTTTGACTCTCTGCACACGCTGTCTCACCCATTGAGTTTCTCCCTTCAGTTTTTATTTCCCACACCTGACATTTGAATTTTGCATTTACGGTTTTGACATTTACATTGTGACAGCAGACAAATGATGACGGACACAATCAGGTTTGTGGTTCTGAGAATATTCAAAGTGTTTCACAGCATCAGGTAGTTGGTTGGGTGCGGATGATGTGGAGGTGCCGGTGTTGGACTGGGGTGTGTAAAGTTTAAAAATCACACCACACCAGGTTATAGTCCAACAGGTTTAATTGGAAGCACTAGCTTTCGGAGCGACACTCCTTCATCAGGTGGTTGTCATACTGTCAAAGCTTTTCACTTTGAACTAATCAGAACAGAAACACAAGAATTCCAAATTTCAAATTGTCAACCACCCGATGAAGGAGCAGCGCTCCAAAAGCTAGTGCTTCCAATTAAACCTGTTGGACTATAACCTGGTGTCGTGTGATTCTTAACTTGCGTGAGGAAGCTGCGGTGGCTGTAATATCTGCATGTAGCTTTTCAGCTAAAGCAACAACTTGGACTTGTGAGGTAACTTAAGTGAACTGAAACGTTCTAAAGAGCTTCACAGACAGACATTACAGAAAAAAATGAAATATGACACCAAGCGACATGAAGAGATATTAGAACAGTGGTCCAAAAGCTTGGACAAAGAGGCAGGTATGAAAGGAGCCGAGTGATGCAGCGGTTTAGGAAGAGAATTCCCCTCCTAGGGGTTCACACCAGCTGAAGAAACCACCACTAATGCTGTTGTCCTTGAAAGAGACCAAACTTGAAGAAGGCCAGATATCTCTAGGAATTGGTGGGTGGGAGGAGATGAGAGATAACGAGAAGCGCAGGGAGGCCGAAGGGTTTTAAAATGTGGCTGAGTCTTAAAATTGACTCATTGCTGACTACACTGGCACCCAATAAGCACTCTCTGGGGTAATAGGGGAACGGGACTTGGCATGTGTTTGGATATAGGCAGCAGAGTTACAAAGAGACACAGGGACAGGAGAAGGCCACTCAGCTCCTTAAAGCTATTCATTCAATTAAATCCCAGCCAATCTATATCTTAACTCATTAAAAACTGGAAGAATTGTGGATGCCGTAAATCGGAGACAAAAACAGAAATTGCTGGAAAAGCTCAGCAGGTCTGGAAGCACTGGTTTCAGGTCCAGTGACCCTTCCTCAGAACTCAGTTAACTCTGATTTCTCTCCACAGATGCTGCCAGACCTGCTGAGCTTTTCCAGCAATTTCTATTTTTTGTCTGTATCCTAACTCTATCTGTTTTGGTTCCATCAACCTTAATATTCTGCCCAAACAAAAAAAACTATTGCTCTCTTTGACCCTTCGCAGGAGAGAGTTCCATATTTCCACTTCTCTTCCGTGAAGAACTGCCTCTTGATACCATCCCTGAATGGACTGGCCCTTATTGTAATGTCCACCCCCTCCCTTGTTGCAGAAACATCGGAACAGGAATAGGCCATTCAGCCCATCAAGCCTGCTCTGCCATTCTGTATAGTCAAGGCTGACATCTACCTCAATGCCAATTTCCCATGCTGCCTCCATCTCCCATAATGTCAATAGTCTGTGGAAATGTTTTAATTTCTGTCTTGAGCTTGGGGTAGAGAAGTTCCAAGATTCCCCTTCCTCTGGGTGAGGAAAGCCTTCTTCATCTCAGTCTTCAATGATGCATCCCTTTTGCTGAGATAATGTTCCCCTTGCTGTAGAGGGTATATCTCATCTATGTTCACTGTGTCATAGAATCCCTACAGCATGGAAACAGGCCCTTTGGACCAGCACGTACACACCGACCCTCTCGGAAGAGTAACCCCACTCAGACTCATCCCCCTATTACTCTACATTTACCCCTGACTAATGTACCTAACCTACACATCCCTGAACATCAAGGGGCAATTTGGCATGGCCAATTCACCCTAAGCTGCACATCTTTGTATTGTGGGAGGAAACCGGAGCACCCGGAGGAAACCCACGCAGACACGGGGAGAATGTGCAAACTCCACACAATCACCTGAGACTGGAATCGAACCCAGGTCCCTGGCACGTGAGGCAGCAGTGCTAACCACTGAGCCGCCCCCCTCTCTCTCAAAGAATTTTTGTATTAATTGCGTCAGCCCGCATTCTTTGAAACTTTAGGGAATACAGGCCTCATCTCCTCGATCTCTCCTCAGACATCAATCCCGTCATCCCAGGGATTAATCTGACGAGCCTCCAGTGCTCTTCCCCCTTGGAAAAGGAGACCAAGATTGAGCACAGTACTCCAGGCGCAGTCTCTCCTAGCATCTATACAATTGCAGGGAGACAGCTTCACTTAAATCCTCTTGCAATGATGACGGCAAATGTACGGTTTACCTTTCTAATTGCTTTCTGCACCTACATGAATGATAACTGAGTGACTCGTGAGCAAGAACACTCAGGTCCCTTCTTTACTGTTACATGTCCCAACCCCTCTCTCCCCATGCAAGAAGTATTCTGCCTTTCCGGTATTTTCCTCCTAAAATTAGTAAGTGGTTCACATTATAATCCATCTCCCATGTTCTAGCCCATTTATTTAGCCTGCCCAAGCCCTTCTACAGCCTCTATACATCCTGTTCACAACTCCCACCCGGATTGGGGTCATTGGCAAATTTGGAAATTAGTCTTCACATCATTCATACATATTGTGAATAGTTGCGGACGTAGTACTGACCCTTGTGATACCCCATTAGTTACCATCTACCATCATGAGAATGATCCGGTTACTCCTACTCTCTGCTTTCATTTGTTTCACCAATTCTCAATCTATTTTCTCCCATTCCCATATGGTGTAATTTTATTTAGTGGCCCGTGTGGGGCCTTATTGAAAGCCTTCCCAATACACCACATCCATTGGATCTCCCTTGTTAATGCTGTTAGTGACATCCTCAAAAACACCAAAAGGTTTGTCAAACAGGATTTCCCTTTTTTAAATCCTTGTTGACTCTGTCCAATTTTATCAATCTTTTTGAACAGTCCAGCTATCACATTATTTATAATACACGCACTCTGACATTTTCTCTACTGATGTCAACAAACATGTCCACAGAACTTCACTCCTTTCATCTTTCTCCCTTCTTATATTGGACTTACATTCTATAATTCCCCGCCTTCCAACCCTATGTAAATCTCTTAGCAATGCTTTGGAGATGCCGGTGTTGGACTCGGCTGTACAAAGTTAAAAATCACACAGCACTAGGTTATAGTCCAACAGGTTTAATTGGAAGCACTAGCTTTCGGAGCGCTGCTCCTTCATCAGGTGGTTGTGCAGATTAAGATTGTAAGACACAGAATTTATAGCCAGGGAGATAGTTTGATGACATCCTGAGTGCCCCTAAGCTTTGCTTTTTTTAAAAAAATGTTGGATGGTAGGGACAGGAGAGATGTGAACGCTAGAGGGTGGGGAGAAAGCATATCTTTTCAATAATCTTCTCTTCCTCATGCAGAAGATATTGCCGTCGTCTTCTCAAGAGGCAACTGGGAAGCAAAGGGAGTCTTCTCCCAAACCGATGTGCACCGGCAGATCGCCATAGTCTTCAAAACGCCGCCGTATTGTGACATTGACATCCAGGAACCCGTCACCGTGAGGCTGCAGTTGTACCGCCCCTCTGATAAGGAATACAGCGAGTCCTTTGAGTTCCGTTACCTCCCAAAGCTAAATGGTAGTGTACCGAAACAGATCGGCAAACTCCTGAGTGTTAACAAATGTATGGGACGGGATAGTTTGGGTCAAGAGCAACGTCGACGATAGAATCTGTTTGTTGCTTCTATCCTCCCACATTCGCTTTCTCTTCCCTGTTGGGCAGTGATTGGAAGGATTAGCAGACTGATTAACAGCATCACATTCTTCCATGGCCAAGAAGCTCTGGGCTGGGACTCGAACCCACAGCCTCTGGCTCAGGGACAGGGACACCACCACCACACCAACAGACCAATGGGCGGCACGATGGCACAGTGGTTAGCACTGTTGCCTCACAGCGCCAGAGACCCAGGTTCAATTCCCGCCTCAGGCGACTGACTGTGTGGAGTCTGCACATTCTCCCCGTGTCTGTGTGGGTTTCCTCCGGGTGCTCCAGTTTCCTCCCACAGTCCAAAGATGTGCAGGTCAGGTGAATTGGCCATGCTAAATTTCCCGTAGTGTTAGGTGCAGAGGTAAATCTAGGGGAATGGGTCTGGGTGGGTTGCGCTTCGGCGAGTCGGTGTGGACTTGTTGGGCCGAAGGGCCTGTTTCCACACTGTAAGTAATCTAATCTAACCACCTAATGGGGTAGAATAGAGATGCAGCAATTTGAGCGATGCCAATCTGCGAACTGCTGTACACATGCTGAATGTGTCTGATACGTATGTACAAACAAGCAAGTTAGGAGTAGGCCATTCAGCCCTTCGAGCTTGCTCCACCATTTAGTAAGACCATGAACGCACAGTGGCTCAGTGGTTAGCATTAGGTTCGATTCCACCGTCCGGTGACTGTGCAGGTTTCCTCCGGGTGCTCTGGTTTCCTCCCACAGTCCAAAGATGTGTGGGTTAGAATGAATTGGCCATGCTAAATTGCCCCATAGAGTCCAGGGATGTGTTAGTTAGGCTTAAATATAAAGTAATAAGGTAGGGGAATGGGTTTGGGTGGGATACTCTTCAGAGGGTCAGTGTGGACTTGTTGGGCTGAAGGGCCTATTTCCACACTGATCCCGCCATGTTTCTGCCATGATCTATTGTGGATCTGAGTGTAACCTCAGCTCCATATTCCCACCTACCCCCGATAACGTTTATCCACTCGATTATCAAGAATTGATCCACTGCTGCCTTTAAAATATTTAAAGGTTCTTCTTCCATCATCTTTTCAGGAAGAGAATTCCAAAGACTCATCACCTTCTTTGAGAAAGAAAAAATGTCTTAAATGAGCAATCCCTTATTTTAAAATTGTTCCAGATTCTCCCACGAAAAAAATCCTCTTCACATCTACATGTTCAAGCCTCCTCAGCATCTTGCATGTTTAAATCAATTATAGAATTGCATAGATACGAGGAGGCTATTGGGCCCTTGTGCTGTCTCCCTAGTCGCACGATTGGATGATTTTCACTCCCTCGTGCTCCTGCCCCCATGGTCCTGCAAACGTTTTGAGTTTTAAATTTACCCACAATGCCCTTCAGGCAGCCATTATTGTATTTGTCTCCACTGCTGCCTTAAGCAATGGGTTCCAGATTGCAACAGGTCAACCCTTTGAGCTGAAGGGCACAATGTAAATATTTGGGATGGTCATGCACAAGTTTTTAAGGTGGTACTCTGGGAAGGTGTTCTGTGTGATTACCCTCTGCTGTTTCTGCTTTCTGACAGATGCCTATGGAGTTCGGAGCAAATGCACGAGAAAGATCAAGTTCCCTTCAATCAACACCTTAATGGGTGAGTTCTGAATTCAGTGCTGTCTGGATTTAATCATTCACGTCTGCTTTTGATCTGTTGAATGGATGGGTTCATTTGGAATTGTTGTGGTGTCATCCGTGGTATCTCAAGTCTTCCTGTGCCCTTAGTGCAATAGAAGACACTGAGGAGTTTAACAGGGAAGCAGTGATGTAAAGCCAATAGAATAGGTGATGTTAAGAGGAGCGAGATGGTGATGTTAGGTTCTTTTCCTGAGGTTTCGCGCATGAGATGCAATCCGCACAGACCAATTTCTGCAAACGGATAAAGTTTATTAAAGCATGTACAAGCTAGGTGACACCCCCAACCACCCCTTTGACATTCTTCGGTCACACGAAGGTGAGCCAAAATGAGGCATTGAATAAAGGAAAGACACCCCTGTTATACAGGTCAGTCGGTAATGCTCACAGGTACTCTGGCCACTCCCAGCCCCCATAACCTCCTGTTACCCCAGGTGCAATGGTAGGATGAGGTCATCCTTGGAGATAATGTAAATGTAAATGCCCTAATCCTGGGGAATCGTTATGCAAACAATTTCCTGACTCGGTGATTCTCCAAGACGATGTAGGCGTTGTATGTCCTAGCTTCAGGGTGGCCCTACAAAGGAGTTCTGGCTCCACTACTTCCCCGGACAATACATCAGTATTGGGGGATGATCACGCAAACTAATCTGATTGGCTGGGGGTTGGCTATGAAAGTATTTCTGAATGGAAGGGACTGAATGAGAGTTTAATTTGATAATAGCAGTAGGAGAGTAGTAAATGGCCAAATGAAGCGTGGATTACAATGGACACTCATCTAAATTCCTGCATGAATGTTTCGCCCACCTCCTTCTCACTCCCCCCCCCTCTCCACTTCCAGAACGTTCAGCTTCTGGAGAAAGACAGTACAATTTAACCCTTTAACATTACATTAACATCCAGAGAGATAATACAATTTAATCTTTTAACATTACAGTGGCATAGTGATAATATCATTGGGTTAATAATCCAGGCCCTCTGGTTAATGCTTTAGGTTCAAATCCCACTGTGGCAGATGGCAAAATTTTAATTAATTAAAAACTCATCTTTAATACAAAGCTAGCCTAATGTCGACCATGTAATCTCTGACTGTTGTTGTAAAAGTAAGAACTAATATTCTTTAAGCAGAGGGAATCTGCCATCCTTGCCTGGTCTGGCCTACGTGTGACCCACAGCGACTTGGTCAACACTCAAACTGTTGTCTGGGCAATTTGGGATGGGTAATATATGCTGACCTAACCCAGTGACACTCCCATCCCATAAGTGAATATTAATAAAAATGATTACAATTTCAGTTCAAGGGAGTTGAAGAATTTTCCAAGGCACACAGAGTGGCACAAGGGGAGAATGTTACAGGGATACAACCCTGGAGGTCTACAAAGTGACGGGTGAAATGACAGAGAATGTATATTTTATGAATTCATTGATGGGATGTGGACATCACTGGCTGGGCCAGCATTTATCGCCCATCCCTGATTGCCCTGAGGGCAGTTAAGAGTCAACCACATCGCTGTGGGTCTGGAGTCATATGTAGACCAGACAAGAATGGCAATTTCCTCCCCTAAAGATAATTAGTGAGCCAGATGGGTTTTTCCTGACAATCGACAATGGCTTCACGGTCATTATTAGACTCCTATATCCAGATTTTTATTGAAGTCAAATTTATCATCTGTCAACATAGGATTCAAATCCAGGTCCCTCGAACCTTACCTCAATAGTTCAGCGATAATACCACTAGGCCATCACTTCTCCTTCTCAAGGGCAATTAGGGATGAGCAATAAATGCTGGTTTTACCATTGGTACCCTCCATATCTTATCTTATGAATTTTGAAGAAAGGGAACTTTTAGAAGTCAGAATTAATGGCATAGTGGGACTAGTAACTCAGAGGCCCAAGCTAATCCTCTGGCCACATGAGTTCAATTCCCACCATGGAATTCAAATTAGAATTCAATTCTAATTAATTCACAAATCTGCAATTATAGAATCCCTACAATGTGGATGCAGGCCTGTCGAATCCACACCAACCCTTCGAAGAGCATCCCATCCAGACAAACCCTATCCCTGTGGCCCTGCAATTCCTATGGCCAATCCATCCAACCTGTACATCTTTGGACTGTGGGAGGAAACCGGAGCACAAGTTTGTCTCTGCTGTGGTGATCACAAAACTACCATTGACTGTTGTTTCAAAAAAAAACCCACCTGGCTCACTAATGTCCTTTTGAGAAGGAAACCGCCATCTTTAACCAGTCTGGCCTACACGTGACTCCAGACCCACAGTGATGTAGTTGAATCTTGACTGGTCAAGCTAAGCCAGTCCATTCAAGGGGCAATTTGGATTGGACAACAAATACCAGCCTTGTTGGCAAAGTCCACACCCCTCGAATAAATTTCTTTTAAAGTACATTTTTATCAGCTGGTAAGTGTGACCCTTGACAGGTCAAGATCAGGTCAAAGGCCAACGTTTGGGTGGGTTTGACCAGAACAGCTGGAGCACCCCCAGTTCTTGACCAAGTAGCCCAGGGCCATTATCATCCGAAACTGTAGCCAGGAAACTTGCTTTAACGTCTAACTTCCAAAAAATGACATCCCAGCGAGTGACTCCTCACAATGTCCCACCCAGCCTGGGGCCTTCAGTTGCCACAGTGAGGTTTGAACCCCTGACAGCCTGAAGCTTTTCCCAAGGTGACAGAAATGAATGCTGAGCAAACCGCCATACTGTTCAACAAACCTGGTTTCCAACAAAATGATAAGATCTTGCTATTTAAAGTTATTTTTTTTTCTTTCATTTGACAGGATCCAATTTAGCTTCATCAGAACCAGTAACACGGTTAAAGAATCAAGGTAAGTTTGACTTGAATGATGCCTGGCTACACAGCTCATCAACAGAACTCACATTTATATAGCACCTTGATTGTAACAAAACAGTGTAAGGCACTTCACAGGTCACCTCGCCACAAAAGGAGATGTGAGATGACCAAAAGCTTTGTCAGAGAACTAGGTTTTTAGGAGTGTCTAAAAGAAGGAGAGATTTTGGGAGGGAATTCCAGATGGGGACTGGAGATGGCTTCCATTAATTACCACCTGCAATCTGTATTGTACCTTCAACCTGCAATTACCATGCAGTGAGGGGAATGGCAGAAGTTAGTCAACCAGAGGAGTTATGCTGCTGTGTTTTACCCCCTCACTCTCATCCCATCCTTAGGATTCTGAGTGGGTGAAGCAGTATTGGTATAGGGAGAGGGAGCAGAATTAAGCTGTTCAGTTTGGATCAAAGCAGAACTGAACCTTGCATTCTGCCACAAAATAATCCCACAAAAATTGGGAGACTCTGTTTGTACAGTTTCTTTTGTAATCCTTATAAATTAAAACAAGCCATAACATCTCACCTGTAACTCATTGTGTGACGTGGTGCAAATATTGTCCGAGTCCCACCATTGTGTCTATCTCATTGGCTGACACAGTGGTGTCAATAGTAACTCAATGTATTAACAGTTCAGCTTCCTAATCCTGACTTTTCAATTTGTTTCACCAACAGCTTCCAGTTTTACTCAGCCGGACCCACCAGCTATCCAGATGAAACAGACCATCAAGAATCGAGGTAACTTTGGTTGTGGAAGCTGCTTAGTTCATGACTTGAAGGGAGAGAGGATTACATTAAATGGGCTCTGTAGGTGGTCACCATGAGCAGACGTGCCCTGAGTTACCAATGACCAGATGTGAGGATGCTATTGACAAAATCAAGTTGAAAGAGGGGGAGGGGAGGGGAGCAGTTGATGACCTGAAGAGTCGATCACTTCCATGTCCTCCACCGTGCCCCTTGACTGCAAGAGTTGACTGTTCGCACAGATATCAGTGAGATGGAAGATTAAATTTGCCAATTCAGTAAGCTAAGACTGTAAGACAGAGCAGCAGAAGTAGCTCTAAGTTCTGCTCTGCCATTCAATGGGATCATGGCTGATCTGGCAATCCTCAACTCTGCCTTCCTGCCTTACCCCATCACCCCTCAATTCTCCTCCTGATAAACAACCTATCTCAGCCTTGAATATACTTAATTACCCAGCCTCGACAGTCCTTTACGACAAGACCATAAGACATAGGAGCAGAAATTAGCCCTTCAGCCCATTGAGTTTACTCCGCCATTCAATCACTGCTGATAAGTTTCTCCTGCTTTCTCCCTGTAACCCTTGATCCCTTTAACAATCAAGAACCTATCTATAAGACCTGGCTTGCCTTCCACCACAACTCCTTTGGCCCACTTTGGCTCCATATTTCTTACCCAACCAGACTCTTTTGGCCTCAGTCTTTCTGATTTGCTCCAGCAGCATCCACAGCACTTTTCGCAGGGACAGTGAGCTCTCCATTCCCACCTTCCCACCTTCCCTTTCTGGGGAATTACTTTCGGATGTCACAATCAGCTGTGTTTTCATCCGATGTTTCCATACATCTCACTCTAAGAGACTGACTGATCATATTCTGATCTCAATCAAATTCTCAAATCTCCCTCTCTTTGAAGGGGGATGTCCTGGGTTGCCCTGCCAAGCAACTCCCACCACCTCCCTCACCCCCACCACCCACAATCTATGGGCGCTGAGGCCAATTTCAGCTGTTGCCACTGTGCAGGAGAACCTTTTGAAAAGTAGATCCATTTGGTTTTCATTCCAGACAGATTGCAGTGGTTTACAAAGATGGCTGACCATCATCTTCTGTAGGGTAATTTGGGTCAGCAACAAACTCTGGCCGTGACCATGAAAAAAAATCTGAATAACCAATGTCTCCAAGCCACTGTTCACTGGAGCTCAGAGTGCCTCCGTTAAAATGCTCCAGAGTGCCTCCGTTAAAATTCTCTCTCCTTTATGTTTTAATTTAAACTCAAAATAGGGAGTTAGGAAAATTGACTTAATTCGCAAGATCTTCCAGTACGGAAGGAAGCCATTCAACCCATCTTTTGAGTGCCAGTTCATTAAAAGAGCCGTCCAATTTGTTCCGACATCCCCTACTCTCTCACCACCATCCCATGATTTTATTGCCCCTTCCATCGAGGACAGCTCCTTTGTAACATCTTTGTGCAACTTTAACCATTAATAATTTTTGATGTGTGCAACATATGAGCAAGCTAAATATAATTTGAACACGTAACTCATAAAATAATCTATGATAAAATCATACAGTACAGGCCCTTCAGCCCATCGAGTTTGTACTGCCAAAATATGCTACTATCTACACTTGTTGTACTTTCCCGCACTAAGTCCATAGCTTTGAATGGTAAGTGTTCATCCAAGTACATTTTAAAGGTTTTGAAGTTGCCTGTTTTCGTGACCCTCCCAGGCAGTGCATTCCAGACCCCCCCCCCTCCCTCTGGGTGAAGAATATATTGTGTAATATTGTTAATAAACTTACGGTCATGATACTGAAACTGATTGGAAATGACAACAGGGGCTGAAGAGGTGAGCTGTCCTACAAAAACCCCACTCAACAATGTATTGCAAAAAAGGATAGTTTGAAATCTAGAAATGTGATCTGGTTTGTGTCAAAACTTTATGCATGAGTTTTATTATGCTTTTTAAAGCCTGCATCTGCCAAATATGAATCTAATGTTAGTAAGAGTTAGAAGTTACATGCTTATGTAAAAAACTTGTATATAGCAACATCTTTTTCGAAGTTTTGAATCTTCCCCCCCATTGCCTCTTTAAGCAGCAGGATCAAAACTTTTGTTAACTGTTTTGCTGTGTTTGTTTTTAAAGTATCCCGTATCTTCCCCCCCCGACTCTTTTTTGAAATTCTTGTCCTCTGGGTTCTGATCCTGCTCAACAGTGAAAGATCCCACATTTGCATAGCCTATTTGTTACTTCCTGGTTTGTTGTCCTTTGGAATTTGCCATTGTGATTGGTTGCTTAGCCTGTTTGATGATGTCACTGTTGCCCAATATCGGAGATCCCCTATAACTGACAGTACGATGAAAATCACATTTAGAGGGATGAAAATCTGGGCCACGGGGGATCACTAGATCCCTTGGCATCTCAATGACCAATGGAGAAAGTGCAGTCACTATTATAATGGGTACTTGGCACATTCCCACCAACGCCAGTGTGATAATAAGATACTTTTGTGGACCTGGTTCCATAATCTATCCTCATTAGCTGAGGCTCCTCCTCCCCAGGAGGGGACTTTTCTGTTTTTTTGTCCCCCTCGTTATTTATTTTTTTTAAAAAAAGTTTGTAACTCCAGGGTGGTGGAGTATGTGGGAATCACATTATCGGAAACATGTGAATGCACTGGAGAGAGTACAGAAGTACAAGAATAGTTCCAGGCGTGCAGCAAGATTTCGGTGTCCCTTGTACACCAGCTGCTGAAAGTAGGCAGTGAAGAAGGCAAATGATATGTTGGTCTTCATAGTGAGAGGATTTAAATACAGAAGCAAGAATGTTGTTCTGCAAGAGTCAGGAGGGTGATGGAATACTCCCCACTTTGCCCTGGATGGGGGCAGCTCCAACAACACTCAAGAAGCTCAACACCATCCAGGACAAAGCAGGCCCCGCTTGATTGGCACCACACCCACAAACACCCACTGCCTCTGCCATCCACACTCAGTCGCAGCAGTGTGTACCATCTGCAAGACATACTGCAGCAACTCCCCAAGTAGCATCAGACAGCAGCTTCCAAAACCCACGGCCACTTCCGTCCAGAAGGACAAGGGCAGCAGACATATGGGAACACCTCCTCCTGCAAGTTCCCCTCCGAGCCCCTCACCATCCTGAGTTGGAAAAATCGAGCAACGTCAATTATAAGGATAGACAGAAGAAGTTAGGGATTTTCTCTTGGAGAAAGAAAGGCTGAGAGGGGATCTCATAGCAGTTTGCAAAATCATAAGGGGTCTGTATAGAGAGGGAGAAGCTGCTCCTGCTCATTTAAAAAAAAAATTATTAAATCATTAAGGGCGTGAATAGGTTTTTTTCCTCCGGGTGGAGGAGTCCAAATTAGTTGGCATAGGTTTATGGTGAGAGGGGAAAGATTTAAAAAGGATCTATGAGACAATTTTTTTCACGCAGAGGGTGGTGCATGTATGGAATGAGCTGCCAGAGGAAGTGGTGGAGGCTGGTAGAATTACAGCATTTAAAAGGCATCTGGATGGGTATATGAATAGGAAGGATTTGGAGGGATATGAGCCAAGTGCTGGAAAATGGGACTAGATTAATTTAGGATATCTGGTCAGCATGGATGAGACTGACCAAAGGGTCTGTCTCCGTCCTGCACAACTCGACGACTCAATGATGTGCAAAAGAAGCAAGGGTGATGTGAGGAACCTTTTTCACTCAGTGAGTAATTAGGGTCTGGACTGCACTGCTTGGAAATGTAGGGGAGGCAGGTTCAAGTCAGGAGGGTATTGGGTAGTGTTTTGGATAGAAATGGTGTGCAGGAAAAGACAGAATGTTGGCACTAGGGGAAAGAACCAGTGCAGGTATGATGGGCTGATTGGTCTCGTTTTGCACTGTAATAATGGAGGAGTTCTGTGATTTGACTGATTTTCCTCACAACAGATTTCCAATTCCCGACTAACATGGACGTTGGTTATAATTATCAACATGAGGAGGATCAGCTCTATTTGAATCCGGTGACCAAACCCTGGAACTGCTACACCCAGGAAGATTATGCGACTGCTGTGCCCTACACTGACAATTCCCTGGAAGATTTGCAGGATGACCCATACAGTCAATGTTACATGAAAGACGAGCCTTTGGACACGACTAATTATGGATATTACAGCCAATTGGAGGAGCTGCAGAAGTGCCGGGAACCCGAGGGCGTGGGTGCCACCTTCGACACGAATTACAACGTCTTGCCACCTGTTGAAGACCTCCCCATGGCTCCAGCAGACGGGGACCTCGACAATTACATGCTGAACATGGATTTTGCCAATGGCAGTGAGGAACTGTCCACCATCTTGGGCAGCAGTATTGCCATGCCCAATGAGCAGCCAGGATCCAAGGGCTGAGTGCTGATTCGCTCACTGTTGGGTCAGAATACCGGGGGGGTGGTGAGTGAGGTGGTGGTGGGGAGGGGGATGGTGTATGTAGGAGGGCTGTTGTCATCAGGAAGGGGTGGGTTAAGAGGACAGTGCACTCCACTGCCCTACCCAGCCTCCCACCCCAACTTGACGTACGCCTGTGTCGTCAGTTGACTTCCCCTCCGCCCTTTCCCAGTCTCACCCGTTAATGGCCATGACTACTTTCCAAGTCCTGCCGACTACTGAGCCCCCGTCCTGTGGACCTTTTCCAGGGCGATGGTGGGACTGAGTCCATGCCAAACATGTGAGGAGGGGAAAAAACAACTTATGACTCCTCACTTACTTAAATTCTGTTAACCCACAAACACTGTTCCCTCCTGAAAAGCCTCCCCATCCCTTACTGTGCATTATGTGTACACATGGAAGCCAGTTAAAAAGACAAGGATGAGGTGAAGGGAGAACAGTCTCTCAAGGATGCCATCCTTGCAATCGGCCCTCTTAACTCCTGGTAATCTCTGCATTGATGTGATTTTCAATCAAAGATTGTTGAATCACAGTATCCCTCCAGTGTGGAAGCAGCCATCGAGTTCACAGTGACCGTCCAAACAGCATCCCATCCAGAGGCATTCCTCTGTCCTAAACCTGCAACCCCCCACGACAAACCCACCTAGCCTACACATCCCTGGACACTGCAGGGCAATTTAGCATGGCCTTCCCACCTAACCTGCATATCTTTGGGCTGTGGGAAGAAACCAAAGCAGACCCACACTGACACAGTGCAAACTCCTCACAGACAGTCGCCCAGGGTTGGAATCGAACCCGGGTCCCTGGCGCTGTGAGGCAGTAGTGCTAACCACCGAGCAGCCCACTGTATTGATGAGGAAGTGGGAAGGCAGAGACTTGACATTCCAGGGACCACAGCGGGCAGTGCAAGCCCCACTTCTCTGGGGAAGGGGAGGAGATGGTGCCAGACTATTGGGCATAAGGCTGGCATAGCACTTCCCCTCCTGCATACTTTTCCACAATCCTTTCACAAAGGAGGAAATTGTGAATTGTGAGCAGATTAAAAGAATGTAGAGTTTGAAGACTTAAGATGCCCTTTTGTTCACTGACAGTGGAATATTAGATCCAAGCTTTGGGATCTTGTTATTCACTTGTTAATTTTTTAGTAAAACAAATACTTTTCTTATTTTTATAATGAAAGTTGAGAAACTGAAAATACACCTAATTATCTGTGAGGTACTTATTGAGCTTTTTTTTAAAAAATAATGTCTCTGTCTACATTTTAAGGATTGTTATTTCCAGCTGATTGTGTGGTCTCAAGGATTGTCCCCGTGTCTGTTCACAACTTTTCCTGACAGATTGAAAGACTCTAGCATTTCCTATGGGGTTGAGTGGCTTTGTCTGTGATTTGTGAAACAGAGAGCCAGCAGTGCCCTGTTTGTAGGTGGAAAGTTCCGGAAGGCGGCAAAGGCTGCTTGTTGAGGTCTTGGACTGGCCAACTTTTCCATCCTTTCCAATCTGTTCAAAGGAGCAGATGCAGGCTTTTCAAACACTTACCTCCTCAAACCATCTTTCTATCAACTTTGTTTTAGATTTTGTTCCAAATTCTAATCCCTTTTCTCGTTGGAACGGCGAAGGATGAGGGGTGACTTGATAGAGGTTTATAAGGTGATCAGAGGAATAGATAGAGTAGACAGTCAGAAACTTTTTCCCCGGGTACAACAGAGTGTTACAAGGGGACATAAATTTAAGGTGAAGGGTGGAAGGTATAGGGGAGATGTCAGGGGTGGGTTCTTTACCCAGAGAGTGGTGGGGGCATGGAATGCGCTGCCCGTGGGAGTGGTAGAGTCAGAATCATTGGCGACCTTTAAGCGGCATTTGGATAGGTACATGGATGGGTGCTTAATCTAGGTTAGAAGTTCGGCACAACATCGTGGGCTGAAGGGCCTGTTCTGTGCTGTATTGTTCTATGTTCTATGTTCTATGTTCTCAGATCAGCTTGCATGAACTCTGAAACCTTGGCTTGTCCAAAGCTCTTGGGTTCTATTGTTACTTGCACCAAGTTCTGTTCATTGTGTCTGCTGCTGATGGGTCACATGGGCTAGCTCTTGGATCACATGGTGCCTGGATTTTAAAATCCTTGTCATTAGTTTTCCAATCCCTCTGTGCCCTTGCCCCCCCCCCCCCCCCCCCACCCCCCGTGACTTCTCCTCCAGCTCCAAGTTTTCCACACTCCTGTTTTAGCCTCTGGAACATCCCTGATTTAATCCCTCCCCCACCCTGGCGCCCACACCTGTACAGACCTGGGCTCTAAACTCTGGAGTTGTCTCTCTGCCTCTACCTCTCTCTCCTCTATAACCATACTATTTGGTCATTTGCCCCAATATTTCTGTGACTTGCTGTCTAATTATGCTTTGCCCTCCTATATAGGTCATTTTATTATGGTAACGGCACAATTTAAATAAAACACAGCGAGGGAAAAGTGAAGAAAGTGTCCAATACAGACACAAGCCATCAATGGATCTGTTCTCTGGGTTTCTTGATCCTCGCTTTGCCTTAAATGGGTTTATGTAAGATTTCCATTAGTTACTGGGTGGCAGGTAACTCTTTGTCCAGTACCAATGTTTACTTCTACACCCCTTCCTCTTTAGGGGGGGGTGGGCACAGTGGTGACTGTTACTGGCTTAAACGTTTCGGATCCTACTCTGGGGTTACGACATCAAATCCCAATAATTGTTGTAAAAAAAAATAGGAAGGGTTTGGAAGGATATGGGCCGGATGCTGGCAGGTGGGACTAGATTGGATCGGGATATCTGGTCGGCATGGACGGGTTGGACCAAAGGGTCTGTTTCTATGCTGTGCATCTCTATGACTCTATGGTTCCCTCCATGCGTTTTAGGGAAGGAAATCTGTCTTTACCCAGCCTGGCTTACATGTGACTCTGAACTTCTCTCTGAAATGGCCTGGCAAGCCATTCAGTTTAAGGTCAATTGAGGACTGGGAGCTAATTGTGGTCTTGCCAGTGACACCTATGTCCCATGAAAGAATTCTATGCTGACTCAGTTCTGCTCACCGATGAGATTGACTCACTGGCAGGTGACTGACCTTTATCAGTGCAATAGATGAGAAACAAATCACTGTTGAGGAACGAGGTGTAATTAAAGTTAACGTTTCGGCTCCGGTGACGCTTCCTTAGAACAGGACCTGAAACATTAACTCTGATTTCTCTCCACTGATGCTGCCAGACCTGCGGAACTTTTCCAGCAACTTCTGTTTTTGTTTCTGATTTACAGCACCCACTGTTCTTTTGGTATTTATGAGGTGGAATTAGCCTTTTAGACAAAGTGACTTTTAAGGGGTTTGTACATAAAAACAGAGGAGTCATGTGGCACAGTGGTAGTGTTCATGCCTCTGAATCAGAAGACCTGGGTGTTCAAGTCCCACTGGCTCCAGAAGGGTGTTATGTCAGTGCGGTTGATTACAGTGATCTACAGATAAAGATGATAAATGTTCCACAAAGGATAGATTGACTCTGCTGCTTCAGACTCAAGTGTGGTCATAGAAAAATGCTGAGGTTATGGTTTTGAATTGAACGGAATGCTACTTTATTGAAACAAAGACTGATCAATGCTTGTGGAAAGATGTCCAGTGAGAGTTTCGCTCTTGTGGAGAGTCCAGGGGATTTTCAACAGAAGCTTGGGCAGTGTAGGCTTGCCAAGTGCAATTAAATGTATCATGTCATTTATGCTCTTCCCCCTCACCCCAACTTGTCCAAACGCTCAAATCTTTAATCAGCCAGTACAACAGTCTTTATGATACATTGAGCCAATGAAATAGCAAAAGAAAAGACTCACCCTATCCAATGAACTGTGAGCCAAACCATCTTTTAATTTCACCGTTTTCATGTCTGGTAAAGAGAGACAAAAATAATCTGTTTTATTTAAGTGCAAGAATGGGGGAGGGGGGTGTAGCCCACTTAGCACTGACAGGGGGATTATCTTTGCTCAGAGGGTGGTGAATATTTGGAGAGCTGTGGGTGTCTTTTTGAGCATTTCCCAGATGGAAATCGATGGATTTCTTGATTTTAAAGGCAGCAAGGGATGTGGGAGTAATGCGGGGAAATGCTGTTGAGGTTGAAGACTAGCCCCTAATATATTGAAACGACGAGCAGGCTTGAGGTGTTGCGTGGCTTACTCCTGCTCCTGTTTCCAATGTTCCTACAAATTGATCCTGGGGTTTTCCCAGTCTATACAGTTCCAGCTGGCAAATGGAGCTTGACTTGTTGGTTTGAAAGGTCCGTGGAAGGGAGGGAGGGAGAAAAGGATTTCTGCAAGAGTTGAGATAAATTGCAAGTTGGTGTAACCGTTGCTGCAGTGAGTCTGGATAATGAAGGTGAAATTCTGTGTATATGGTGTATGTAATGTAAATAAATAATTAACTTAACTACAATCGGGAGTTTCCGAACTGTAATTCCAGTGGTAAAACAGGTGTTAGTTAATTCCCCTTGGCTGCTTGAAGCAAGAATGTGAACATTAAATATTGAATAAAAAGTGATTGTGTCTGTTTATCTCATTTTACACCCCAATGCCACATGTGCATGTCACACCCCAGGCACTGTACTGTCATTGGATGTCGTGGGAGGGTGGTGAGGGGAAGTGGCAAGTGCAGGAAGCTGTGTGACTGAAAGCCAGCCTGCTCAACGAACCAAGAATTCATGATCTTCACCAACAAACAGAGGCCACGTGTGGGTCATATTGAGGAACTATTGAGGGATGGGAGCTGAAGAAAAGCATTTGGTCCCTTCCAGCCTGCTCCACCATTCAATAAACTCATAGCTGATCCTTCACCCTTCTTACCCATGTCCCTTCATTCTCTTTGAACCCTAAAGCAATCAACTGATCTTTGCATTCAATGACAGAGCACCCACAGCTCTCTCTCTCTCTCTCTTTCTCTCTAGTAGAGATAACTAAAGATACTCCACTCTGAGCGAGGACATTTCTCCTCATCTTGGTCTGACAACTCGGTCTGGGATTGTGGATCACTGTTCTGGATTCCCAACACCAGCCTCCCTCAATACCCTCCCCACTAAGAGTCCCCTCTCTCTTGAGGGAGCCTGAGAGGAGTTTGCTCAGAAATCGAGTTTGTTACGGTTAGCCTGTGATGCTCCTGTGAGCTGTCACTACTTTTTAAGAAGATGCTGTTTGCATGCTTTGTGTTCTTGAGATGGAGATGGGTCCTGATTGAAGTGCAGCTGTTTGAAGGAGGAACTACTGCAGCACTGGCCGAGATCAAACTGAATTGAATTGGCTTTATTGTCACATGAGTCTAGTGAAAAATTTATACATCGCTACTTACAGCACCATTTTAGATACAAAGGTATCCAGGCATAGCTTTGTTATTTACAAGATCCTAGACAAAAGAGAAATTAAATTTCTAGGGTCGCAAAAATGAAAGTTCAGAACAACAGACCACGCTGGCACCTAGCTTTCAGTCCTCATCAGACTCTGGCTCCAGACTGTGCCAGGCTCCACCTTGAGGACTGAGAAGCTGGGAGATCACTTCAGACCACCATGTCAGGCTAAGAGAATGCCATCTCGGAAGACCACAACGCCAGGCCGTGAGATGGTCATGCCACCGAACCTGGGTGAGGAATGATTTCCCAAGTTGTTAAAAAATCACACAACACCAGGTTATAGTCCAACAGGTTTATTTGGAAGCACTAGCTTTCAAAACGCTGCTCCTTCATCAGGTGGTTGTGAAACAGGACCATAAGGCACAGAAGTTATAGCAAAAGATTACAGTGTTATGCAGCTGAAATGATATGTTGAACAAACCTAGAGTAAGTCTTCCACCTTTTAGAATGGTTTGCTAGTTTCGGTTCTTTAATATGTAAGTTCAGAACTTCTTTGAAGTCACATTCTCAAGATAACTTAAGGTTTTATACTGAAGGGGTCCATCACAGCTCAGAGAATACATTTAAGGTGTGAGGTTAAAGTCTGTCTGTATCCCAATCTTAAGGCAGACTGGTTCTATTTCCAAAATAGGAATTTATAAAATATTTCATGGATTTACTGCCTGCATTGACTGCCGATAGGTTATGCATTTTTTGAACAAAATAGAAGGTATCTACAAATATAATTGTGCAAATATAAACTCACCCCATAAACCTCTGCGTGTGTGTGTGTGGGCAGGAGAAAGAGACAAGAGTGAGTGTATGCACGCACATACACATATAAGTTTATGGGGTGAATTTATATTTGCAAAATTATATATGCAGATACTTTCTATTTTGCTCAAAAGGCATACATCCAGCAGGTAGTCAATCCATGTAATATTCCTACTTTGGAAATAGAACCAGTCTGACTCAAGATTGGGATACAGACCGACTCTAACCTCACACCTTAAATGTATTCTCTAAGCTGTGATGGACCCTTTCAGTATAAAACCTTACCTTAGCTTGAGAATGTGACTTAAAAGAAGTTCTGGACTTAATATATTAAAGAACCGAAACTAGCAAACCCATTCTAAAAGATGGAAGACTTAATCTAGGCTTGTTCAATATATCATTTCAGCTGCATGACATTGTAATCTTTTGCTATAACTTCTGTGTCTTATGGTCCAGCTTCACAACCACCTGATGAAGAAGCAGCGCTTTGAAAGCTAGTGCTTCCAAATAAATTTGACCGACTATAACCTGGTGTTGTGTGTGACTTTTAACTTTGGCCACCCCAGTCCAACACCGGCCCCTCCAAACCATGGTTCCCAAGGTCTGGCTGGTTTGGATCAGTACTTGCTGCAAATGCTTTATCTGGCTATCAAACCTCTCTGAAGCTGTCAATTTTTAAGGCTTTATTAGGTGCAACGTAGGCAATAAAACTGATGGTAATCACACATTATTTCCTGATTAAACTCACATCATGCTCTGAAGGAGTGACTCAATCAGTGTTGTTCCCTTCCCCCCCCCACCACCTCTGCATGCCATTAATTACATCGTCATGAGAAACATTACCCACTGTGACATGTCTGACATAACAAGGACAGATCATCACAAAAAGCTCTCCATTTGGTTATAACATGTCACAATAGTGCAGTTGGGTATAGCTGGAAGCCATTCAGCCCCCAATTCCACAAGATTATGGCTGAGCTCGAATTGACCTCCATATACCAGATATTGTCAATATCCTACCAAACCTTTGATTTTAAAATTAATAAATGATCAGTTGTAGGAGAGAGTTCCAGATCTCTACTGTGAGAAATGTTTCCTAACTTCCCTTGTGAAATTTTCTGGATCTGACCCATAGGGGCAGAAGCAGGCCATTCAGCCCATCGGAAGGCATCTGAATAAGTATACGAATAGGAAGAATTTAAAGGGATATAGGCCAGGTGCTGGCAAATGGGACTAGATTAGATCAGGATATTTGGTCGCATGGGCGAGTTGGACCGAAGGGTCTATTTCTGTGCTGTACGTCTCTACGACTCTAAGTCCATTCCACTATTCAATGAAGACTGCTCTCCCCAAGTCCTGGAGCCACCCAAACAAATAACAGAAATTATTTCTCTTTGTCAACCCCTTTCGTCAAATCACCTGCCAATCTTCTAGATTCCAGTGAATTCAATCACAGTTTGTAAAATCTCACCTCAACACCTTTGAAGAGTACCTCCCATCCTTGATTTGATTTTTTGATTTGGTTTATTGTAGTCGCATGTACCTAAGTACAGTGCAAAGCTTTGTTTTGCAAGCAGGAAAGGCAGATTGTAGCACACAAGGACATGCAGATCATAAGGTTCTTAGACAGAGCGAGGTGTACATGATTGCAACTGAGCAGGAGGTGCGCAAAGCAAGATCAACATTATTTGGAATTAGAGATATCCATTCATTAATGGCAGGGAAGAAGCTGTCCTAGAGCTTGCTGGTGCGTGTGTTCAGGCTTATGTATTTTCTGCCTGACAGAAGAGGTAGCATTATTGGGGTGGGAAGGGTCTTGGATGACATTGGCAGCCTTTCTGCAGCACTGAGAAGTGTAACTGGATGGGAGGTTGGCTTCGTAATGGCCTGGGCTACGTACGCAACTTTCCGTGATTTCTTACCATCCTGGGCAGAGCAGTTGCCGCTCCAGGCCATTATGCACCTGGATAGAATGCTTCCTCTGGTGTAGAAGTTGGTGAGGGTCCTCATGGACATGCTGAATTTCTCAAGCCGCCTGAGGAAGAAGACACATTGTTGTGCCTTCCCACTAAATGTCTGTTGCGCTCCCTGCTGTCTTAAGGTGTGAGGCACAGAGCTGTCACAGTAACTCCAGGTGTGGTCCAACCAGGACTTTGAACAACTGGAGCTAATCCTGCGCATCCAATTTTTCTAAATATAAAGACTTATTAGCTTTTTGTTTGAAATTATACAGACTTTCCCAATCTTACACAAGCTACTACACGTTCTGAAAGCAAAGGCAACACTTCCTTGTCCCAATGCACTGAGTTCTAGCTCTTGCCAAATACCCAGCTTTTAACACTGTTTACAATTGCTCTGATTTGTGGTTTTTTGTGCAGGGTTGCATTAGATTTTACACAGGAACCTGGCACCTTTACGTTGGAGATTATAAAACAGCCCTTGACGTATCCTCATGCAAACATCTTTAATCAGAAGTCACACGACACCAGGTCATAGTCCAACAAGTTTATTTGAAATCACAAGCTTTCGGAGCACTGCTCCTTCATCGGGTGACTTAACCTGATGAAGGATGAGCGCTCTGAAAGCTTGTGATTTCAAATAAACCTGTTGGACTATGACCTGGCGTCGTGTGACTTCTGACTTGACCCACCCCAGTCCAACACCAGCTCCTCCACAATCTTTAATCAGTCAATTTGTCGGAGGAATGTGGAAGGGAACGGTTTAATTTTGCAGTTCCTCTCTACAACCTTCTCCAGGGCGATTAGGAACAGGCAGGAAATACTGGGCCAGCTGGTAACACCCACACCCCAATGAATAACTAATCAAAAACATTTCAGTATTCAAACAGTGCTGTTACATAACCTTGTACACCATAACCACCGGTAATAAAACACAAATCAAAATGGTTGTAAGCAGAACACAAGATGCAAATTTGAACATGTATGGGGCTGTGATGTGAATATTGTCACTGGATTAGTCATCTACAGCACCAGGCTAGTGTCCTGGGGGCTATGGTCTGAATCTCTCCATGGTGGGTGGTAAAGACTGAATTTAAATTCAGTAAAATCTGCAAATGAAACCAATTGCAACTATTGTCAATTGTTGTAAAAATACATCTGGGTCCCTCTTTCGGGATGGGAATCTGCCATCCTTACTCGGTCTGGCCTACATGTGACTCTAGACGTACAGCGACGTGGTTGACTCTAAACTACCCTCTGAAATAGCCCAGAGGGCCAACCAGTTCAAAGGGCAATTAGGAACGGGCAATAAATCCAGTGACACCTTCATCCCTCATAAGAATACAGGAAAATAAAAGCTGAGCGACTGTTTTGTAACAAGGTCTTGGGCTAATTAATCTGTTGTCATGGCAACACAGATTCTATGCTGATCTGAGCTCTCACCTCACAACGCACGTACAGATCCCACGTCATTTCCTGCCAGGCTAGTGCAGTGGAGAATTTTAACTGTACCCAATCTCAAACCCCATCAATGAACAACAAACAGATGACAAGGAGCGTGAGGGATTATAGAACAAGGAAGAGGTCCTATAGACTTGGTGCGGGCCGAGATTCCTCAACAGCATCAGGAGCTGTATTGAGAACAAACCCTTCCCAACTCCCATGCTATGGCTCCCCCTTGGAGGTGTGTATGGGGGGAGCCATAGCAACAGCATCAGGGAGTTTTGCCATTCATGAGGTCACATGGCAACCCTATTATGGAAAGATACAAAATTCTGAGGGGAGTGCTGACAGGGGAGATGGTGAGGACATGTTTCCATTAATTGGGGAATCCCAAACTAGGGGACATAGTTATAAATAAGGGGACACTCACTTCAAACTGAGGTACAAGAGGAATATTTCCTCCCACAGGGTCATGAATATCTTGGAATTCTGTATCCCAGAAGTTTGCGACGGCTAGATCATTGAAGACATTTAAAGAGGATGTGGATAAGAGTTTTGAAATCCTAGGGCTTTGAGGAGTAAGCACAACAGAGGGGAGGCCTGTGGCACATCAGACATGATCTTATTGAATGGCTGGACAGGCTTGAGAACAGAAGCATATATCAACAAGATGATAAGAACTAGAGGCAGAAGTAGGCTGCTCCAGCATTCAATACAATCCTGGCTGATCTCATCTCAGTCTCAACTGCACCTTCCTGCCCACTCCCATGGCCCATTACTCATTAAAAATTTGTCGATCTCCTCCTTAAATTTACTCAATGTCCTGGCATCAATCACACTCTGGTGTAATGAATTCCACTGATTCATGATCTATCCTCTTCTGTTAGCCAGAAGATATATGTTTGTCTACACACGCAAAGAGATTCGAGAACAGCTTCTTTCCCACCGTTATCAGACTTCTGAATGGACCTCTCAAATTTTGCATTTAATGTTGATCTCGCTCTTTGTGCACTTTCTCTGCAGCAGTAACACTGTATTCCCTGCTCTGTTCTATCACCCTTTGCATTTTATATGGTATGATCTGCCGGTATTGCACGCAAAATGGAAGTTTTCACTATATCTAGGCACACGTGACAATAATAATTCAAATCAAAATTTGACAGAAGTACTTTCTCCTCACCTCTGTTTTAAATCCACTGCCCCATCTTAAAATTATGAGCTCTCATTCTCGACTGACACAACACGAGGAAACTTCCTCTCTTCTTTTACTTTGTTAATCCCCTTTAGCATCTTCTATATCTCAATTAGATCTCTCATTCTTCTAAACTCCAAAGAGTACAGGCCTAAACTACTCAATCTCTCTTCATAATACAAACCCCCTCAGCTGTGGGGTTGAACTGCCTCCAGTACAAATACAATGGGCCCAACGGCCTACTCTTGTTCCTGTTTCCTATGTTGCTATGTCACACACTATATATCAGAAACTCAAGGGGAAGACTTGCATTTATATGACACCTGGCATGGCCTCTGACATCCCCAAAAATGCTTGACTGTTGATCAATACTTTCTGAACTATAGTCACAGAGTCATACCACACGCAAACAGACCCTTTGGTCCAACTTGTCCATGCTGACCAGGTTTCCCAAACTAAACTGTGTTTAGTTTAGAGGGCCCATATCCCTCTAAGTTGAGAGTGTGTCGCTGGAAAAGCACAGCAGGTCAGGCAGCATCCGAGGAGCAGGAAAATCAATGTTTCGGGCTGGAGCCCTTCATCAGAAACGCTGATTTTCCTGCTCCTCGGATGCTGCTTGACCTGCTGCGCTTTTCCAGCAACACACTCTCAACTTTGATCTCCAGCATCTGCAGACCTCACTGTCTCCATATCCCTCTGAACCTTTTCTACCCATGTTACCTGTCCAAATGTATTTTAAATATTGTAACTATACTTGCATCTTCTACTACCTCTGGCAGTTCATTCCACACACGAACCACCCTCTGTGTGAAAAGGGTGCCCCTCAGGTCCTTTTTAAATCTTCCTTCTCTCACCTTAAAATTATGCCCTCTAGTTTTGAACTCCCCTACTCTGGGGAAAAGACCTTGACTATTCACCTTATCCATGCCTCTCATGTTTTTATAAACCTCTCTAAGGTCACCACTTAAATCTCCAATGGAAATTATCCCAGCCTATCTAGCCTCTCCTATCAAATCCTCCAATCCCAGTAGCACTCTTGTAAATCTTTTCTCTACCCTCACTGATTTAATAATATCCTTCCTATAGCAGCATAGCCACTGTCATAGGAAATGCAGCAGCCAAGTGATGCACAGAAAGATCCCACAAACTACAATGATTATCGGCCCAAAGGTGTAGATTGAGGGATGATTATTGGCCAAACATCAGAGAGTTTCCCATACTTTGGAACAGTTCCACGGGAAGGGACAAACAGGATCTCAGTTTGACTTTTCACCCAGAAGTCAGGGCAGCATTCCAACTGAATCACACTGGAATGTAGGCCCAGATTAGGTATGCAGGCCCGTGAACTGGGATTGTCAATCTACCCCATCAATATCCCAACGTCAAAGATAGATTTAAAAGGTTCACAATAGAGAAAGGAATACAGGGTTAGTGTGGGAGGAGACAGGTACAGAGATACAGAGAGGTTTGTGGATGGAGATTCTGGAATTTAGGCCCTTGGCAGCCACAATTGCCAATGCTGCAGCAATTAAAATCATGGATTTTCAAGAAGCTGCAACTGGCGGGGAGGTACGCTATCTCAGCGGTTAGCATTACTGCCTCTCAGCGTTAGGGACCCAGGTTCGAATCCATCCTTGGGCAACTGTTTGTGTGGAGTTTGCACATTCTTCCCATGTCTGCATGGGTTTCCTCTGGGTGCTATGGTTTCCTCCCATAGTCCAATGATGTACAGGTCAGGGTGGATTGGCCATGCTAAATTGCCCCATGGTGTCCAGGGCTGTGCAGGTTAGGGTGGATTGGCCGTGCTAAATTGCCCCATGGTGTCCAGAGATGTGCAGGTTTGGGTGGATTGGACATGCTAAATTGCCCCATAGTGTTCAGGGATGTGCAGGTTAGGGTGAAATGGCCGTGCTAAATTGTCCCATAGTGTTCAGGGATGTGCAGGTTCGGGTGGATTGGCCGTGCTGAATTGTCCCATAGTGTTCAGGGATGTGCAGGTTAGGGTGGATTGGCCATGCTAAATTGTCCCACAGTGCCCAGGGATGTGCACGTTAGGGTGGATTGGCCATGCTAAATTGTCCCACAGTGTCCAGGGCTGTGCAGGTTAGGGTGGATTGGCCGTGCTAAATTGCCCCATGGTGTCCAGAGATGTGCAGGTTTGGGTGGATTGGACATGCTAAATTGCCCCATAGTGTTCAGGGATGTGCAGGTTAGGGTGAAATGGCCGTGCTAAATTGTCCCATAGTGTTCAGGGATGTGCAGGTTCGGGTGGATTGGCCGTGCTGAATTGTCCCATAGTGTTCAGGGATGTGCAGGTTAGGGTGGATTGGCCATGCTAAATTGTCCCACAGTGCCCAGGGATGTGCACGTTAGGGTGGATTGGCCATGCTAAATTGTCCCACAGTGCCCAGGGATGTGCACGTTAGGGTGGATTGGCCATGATAAATTGTCCGTGTTCAGGGATGTGCAGGTTAGGGTGGATTGGCCATGCTAAATTGCCCCACAGTGCCCAGGGACGTGCAGGTTAGGGTGGATTGGCCATGCTAAATTGTTGTGTATTAGGTGGGTTAGCCATGGTTAATGCAGGGTAACAGGGATGGGATGGGTCTGAGTGGGAATGGCCTCTCTGAGTACTGTAAGAATTTTGTGACTAGAGCGATCCTGGTGGACGGTACTGAGGAGGGGAGGGATTTTGAACGAAGACAACAACATTAAAAATGGGGAACAATAAAAAGGGATGGGAAGTGAATGGGCCTTGACGTGGTTTGGAAAAGCTCAAGGTTCTGAGGGAAAGGTGTAGTTTGAATTAATGCATGAATCGTGGTGGTACAAAATCCCACAGAACTTCATTTGGTTTGTACACAGCTAGGTGAGCTGGGGTGCACGGGGGACAACGGTAAGTGGATGCTCCTGCGAAGCAGAGCGACATCAAATTCCTCATACCCTGTCTCACTGGAGTGTCTGCGATGCCCTCTGTGGTCGACCAGCTCTGACCCTGTGAAAGTGCGGGCAAGGTAAAGGAAAGCAGCAATGGCACTGGTAGGATTGAAACCCCTGGGAGAGGGGAAGAGAAGTTAAACCCTGAGTGGGGGGGGAATAAACCAGTGTCGATGTTATTGATAATATTTCCACAACAGGGGCACTAGTAATAAATTCCATAGATAAGATTCAGGCTTTGCTGGTTGCTAAGAAACAGTTCATTGGAGGGAGTTTTGTGTTTCATGCATCTCACCTCAATAACATCTGACCAGAGTGATACCCCATGGAAAGCCCCAAAGTGAAGAGGGGGGGGGGATTCCCCACAGGGTTGATTATCTAGGGAATCTTAGCAACCAACAAGAAGAAAGAAAAACAACAGACAATCCCGGAAACCTAACGTGCATTAACCCTTTGTGGTTTCCGTGCTGTCACTCAGATCAAAAATGAGCCAGCACTGCTTTCGAAGCCTCATGTGCTTTTACACAGCACCTTTTCAGAACTCGTTCAAGAGATTTCAGTGACCCCAATTGCCCCTTGAAAAGGAGGCACTGAGCTGCCTTCTTGTACTGCTGCGTTCTTTCAGGCCTTGGTTGAGGGTACATCCACAGAGATGTCAGCAAGGGAGCTGATTTTAACCTTTAATGTCGTAACACAGCCCAAGATGCGACCAGACAGAATTTATTGTTGTGCATCCTAGGAGTGGCAATCCAAGGCTTGGTCAAAAGAATAGGTTTTTAAATTGTTTTTAGTTACTCGCTCATGGAATGTCAGCTGTACAAGCAAGACCACAGTTATTACACATTTCTAAATGCCCCTGAAAAGTTAGTGATAAGCTGCCTTCTTGAATGTCTGCTGTAGTGTAGCTACACTTAGACTCCTGCTATAGAGGGAAATACAGTGTTTACAGCCAGCAACAGTGAAGGAACAGTGGTATAGAGAAGAGTGGGGGAGAGTGACTTAAGGGGGGAAGCTGGAATGCTGAACACAGTGACACAAGACTCAGACTGGATCAAACATCAGTGCAGCCGACACGAATACAGTGAGGAACCGGGCTGATGTTAACCAAGAATTCAACCGGGCAGAGGCGGAGACAGTGCGCCCTCACAAACAAACAACCCACGCAGCATCAGATTTGAGTGGGTTTTTCAAACTCTTGATGTTCAAACCACGGTGGGGGGAGTCAGGAGATTTCCTTTCTCAGTTTTTCCATTGTCTGTGGTCGGCCTTGACTCAGACAGGGCTGTTTGGAAGCCGAGTATTACCCTTCAGCGACCCAGCTTGTTAACTCCTTCCTGTCCCCTCGCCAGCAGAAGAAAGCATCCGCGTTTCTTCCAAACCCCAGACGTTGCGAACTACTTGACAGTCAGTGAGGTGACTCGTGAGGTGGAGCCTCTGCTGTAATGGAGGATTAAGCACGGCAGTCCAACTTTGCACACAGCAAGCTCCCACAAAACAGCAACATGATCATGACCAGATGTGGGGGTGGGCAGTAGATTGTTGCACTGCATTATCTGTTCACAAGCCACACTGAACAAATGGAACTTGGTAGCATTCCAGCCTGATTACTGACCTCCTTGTTGGCTGCTTTCCCATCGTCATGCCAACAGTTTTGGGCCAAGTTGATGGTGGTTCCCAGGCAGTGACCCACAAACACAATACTGGAGACCAGTGCCTTGGAGCAGCAGTTCAACAGGAGTAAGCTTATCAGCAAACTACTTTCATATTAAGCGGAACAAATGGGAGGTGAGGACCTAGTGTTCCGGTTGCTGGACTATTAATTCAGAGACCTTGGTAATGTTCTGGGGACCAGGTTCAAATCCAGCTGTGGTGGTGTCAGAAATAACCTGCACAGAGGCCACTAAGTCATGTTTTTCTTTACCTGTGCACAATACACTGACTGTGACCAGCCAGCTTGGAGTCAGTCCCCTGAACTGAGGAGATTCAAAATCTTCTGGTTATAATTCTTTTTTCTCCCTTCCCCACGCTACTGTGAAACAGCGGAAGGGCTTATTTCTCCCATTCACCCACGTCTTGTGGGTATAGGTCTAGGGCACAGTGAGAAAACACTGAGTGCATTATTGAAACATTATTCATACTCCACCACTAGGAAGAAAAAAAATCCGAACTGCCAGTGTCGAATAGTGCCCTTCTCTTCAACGGCAATGCCTATGTGAAGGAAAAAGTGAAGGGGAGGGCAGGGACTAAATCAAAACAGAGTCGGAGGGGGAAATAAGGCACCCTACACCCCGGCATAGCCACCTCTCCTTAAGGAGGCCGAAGCGTATTGGTAGACACCACGTGCTCCATCTCCAGGGATACCCAGGCCCGAACGTAACCGCGGAAGAGGGGAACGGCCATAACGACCCCCACCATGACCCGCTGCCTGGACCTATTAATGGCCAGGTCCAGGAGCTGACTCACGAGGACATTCAGAATGGGGGGGGGGAAGAAAAACATCTGGAATTAATGACAACAACAATTGTCAGGGGGAACAATCCGATCTGGTACATTAATGTCCTTCAGGGTGAGAAATCTGCCATCCTTACCTGGTCTGGACACCACAAACACAGCAATGTAGTTGACTCTTAAGTGGCCTCTGGGCAATTAGGGACAGATAATAAGTGCTGGCCTAGCCAGCGATATCCCCATCCCATGAATGAATAAGAAAACAGGCCTAAGTGGCTCTATTAATACATAAACCTTGCTGTTCTTTTCAGCTGCAAAGGTATTCACTGTTTCTCTTTCTTGATCGACTCAATAAATTTTCTGCACATACTGTGGAAGCACAGAGGCTCAGCACTGCTGCCTTACAGCGCCTGGGACCTGGGTTTGATTCCAGCCTCAGGTGACTGTCTGACTCTGCACTCCCTCAGTACTGCACAAGGTGTGGGGAACATCTACATTTGTACACAAATTTCTCACTCAGGGATTTCAGCATGCGTTGTTCCAATTCAGGAGTAAGAGAATAGACCTTTTTTTTAAAATCCCTACCATGCTCTTGCCTTAGAGAGGACTCATAGAATCCCTACAGTGTGGAGGCAGGCCATTCAGCCCATCGAGTCCACACCAACCCTATCTCACCTAGACACATCCCACTAATCCTGCACTTCCCACAGCCAATCCACCTTGACCTGCACATCTCTGGACTGTGGGAGGAAACCCACACAGACACAGGGAGAAGGTGCAAACTTCACACAGACAGTTGAAAGGCCACCAATGTGCCAATACTTGGTTGGGTCTGATCAATCAGGGTAATCGAACCTGATCAATCCATTGGCAGATCCTCAAGGTCCTCCCAAAAGGGCGTGAAGACTGAGAAGGATAGGAATTTCTACAAAACCCCGCTCAGTGCAGGAAATCGTGAATAACCACAGAGAGAGAAGACATCTCCAAGACCATTGGAATAAGAAGGAGATATCACCAAGTGGAGCCCAGCCATGTCCTAGTGTGACAGTATACGATGTACAAAGTTAAAGCATAAATAGTTTGTAGTGTTTTTCATTAGTTTATAGTATACTTTAGTGTTCTAATATTAATTATGTTCAATAAATGAATCTTATTGCTATAAGAGTCGACTCACAGTTCTTTTGTTGAACATAAGAATTTGAACACACTGTATGGCAGGTACCCCATCTTACATTACAGCAGTAACTACACAGCAAAATCACTCTGCTGCCTTTAAAGTACACTAAGCTGATCACAGATTGTGCAAAGTATCAGTCTCCGAAGTCACCTTGAATGTGCAATGAATTCACAGCTCAATGGGTAGTACCTTCACCTCTGAGTCAGAAAATTCTGGGTTCAAGGCCCATTTTGGCGACTTAATCTCAAACTTCAAGCTGAGATACCCAGTGCAGTACTGAGGGAGTGCTGCACTGCCAGAGGTGCCACTTTTCAGATGAGACATTAAATAGAGACCCTGTCTGCTGTCTCCAGTGGAACCAAAATATTTCACAACAAAAGGAGAGAAACAGGGAGGTTGCCCACTACCCTGGTCAATATTTATCCCTCAACTTCAAAACTTAAAGAAACATCACATGGTCGTTGTCACACTGCTGGGAGCTTACTGTGCAAATTGTCACAGTTCCTCCACTGCAACATTGACCACGCATCTAAAGTAGTCAATCAGCTGTAAAAAGCTTTGAGGCGACTTGAGGATGTGGAAAGTGCTATATAAATGCAAGCTATGCTTCTTTAGTTCCTCACCTAGTGTGTGGGAGCTTGCTGTGTGCAAACATTGGTTGCTGCATTCCCGACACTACGACAATGATTTCTTTCTTCATGAGGCTGTGGGCATTGTTCAGTGCCCATTCCTATCTACCTTTCCACTTGCTAGGCAGGACACAATCCTGTCGTGGGTCTGGAGTCACCTGTAGGCCAGACTGGGTAAGGACAGTAGCTTTCCTTCCCTAAAGGACACTGGTGAACCAGATTTTTTTAAACAATTGATGATAGTTTAATGGCAACGTTAGCTTCCAATTCCAGAATTATTAACTAAATTTAACATTCTGCCTGTGGTGGTATTTAAACCCATATCCCTCAAACTAAGTTCCCTAGATTACTAACTCAGTGATATTACCACTACACCATCCCATCAAAGATGACACGTAGGTTATAAAGCACTTTGAAATGTGCAATATAAATGCAAGTCTTTATTTTCACAAATGCCATTCAGTTCCCTATTCATTACAGTCAAGAAAGCATAAGATGTCAAGAACAGGGGAATCCCACCAGCATTTCGAGTTAACAGAGATGAAGGTGTCATCAATAGAATGTAGCCAGAGAGGGAAAAAATAACACATTGCATATAAACACAGCTGGGGAGGGGAAACTGATATAATATCTGAAATTGCGGGAAAAGCGCAGCAAGTCCAACAGTATCTGTGGAGAGAGATCAGAGTTAACATTTCAGGTCGAGTGACCCTTCTTCAGAACTGATTTCTCTCCACAGATGCTGTCGGACCTGCTTGAGCTTTTCCAGCAATTTCTGTTTTTGTTCCTGATTTACAGCATCCGCAGGTCTTTCAGTTTTTATTGGTATTTATCCCATGTTTCCCACAAAGACAGAGCCACGTTAACATTATCAGTTGGGTTTGCTGTGTGATTCATTTAGGTGTGTTTGCATCAACACATTTTCACATGCAGGGCCCTGCCCTTTGAAAACAGAAAGGACTTGTCCATACAACATATATTTTCAATTAAACAAAACAGATGGTGGATGGCCAATCCCTGCCACGTGCATCATGGTAATACTTTGACCAATTACAGTCGACTTGCCTGGTTTAAATTTAAACAAAAGCTTGTCAGTTAACTGCTCCCTAGCACATTTGCCATAATAATGCCTCTAACCAATCAGAGTCCACTTGCCAATTCTGGTTTAAACTGTCAGATTTGGCATTCTTGCCATTCTAACCTGACAAGTGAAAGACAAAATGTATGACAGCTTGTCTCTTTTTTCAGTAATAATCAAGTTTCACCAAACTACTTGTTTGGCAGTACAGAACTTTAATATCACTGATAAAGGGACACTGATTGTTGAAGCTTTTTAGATTTGTATTCATTAGGACATTTCACAACAAGTACCAAAGAAAAAGGAAAACAATATTTATACTTAGTTAAAAATCACACAACACCAGGTGATATTCCAACAGGTTTAATTGGAAGCACAATAGCTTTCGGAGCGTCGCTCTTTCATCAGGTGATAGTGGAGGGCTCAATCCTAACACAGAATTTATAGCAAAAATTTACAGTGTGATGTAACTGAAATTATACATTGAAAAATTGATTGTCTGTTAAGTCTTTCATCTGTTTGAATGCCATGATTGTTTCACTTCTTTCATGTGTAAATCACAAAACCTTTTTTAAAAAGTTGCATTCTCAGGTTAGCTGTTAACAATGGTGATAAGCCAGACAATATGTTGAAGGTGTTAGCCCCCTGTGTTCTCTGTCTATGACCTGATGTTTAGATTGATTCTAATCTAAATACTGAGATAACGGAGTTTTACATAAATTCATGCAGTTTTTGAGCTCAGAGTTCTACATGAATGCATGCAGTTTTTGAGCAAAGTACAATGTAACTCTGCAAGTACAAATTCACCACACAAAATATGTGTGTGCATGTGTGTCTTTGTCTGTGTGTGTGTGTGTGTCTGTCTGTCTGTCTGTCTGGGTTGGGGGTCGTGAGTGTGAGAAAGTGTATGTGTGTGTGTGTAATGAGTGTAGAGTGTTTTAAGTCTGAGAGGGGGTGTATATGTGAGTGTGGGAGTGTGTGTGTCTGTAAGTGTGTGTGGGTGTCTGTGTGCGTATCTGTGTATATGTGTGTCCGTGTATATGTGTGTATAGGAGTGCCTGTGTGTGTGTGTCTGTGTGCGTATGTATAGTGCAATGGTAGTCACCTGTAATGTGACATGAACCCAAGGTCCTGGTTGAGGCCCTCCCTTTGGGTACCGAACTTAGCTATCAACCTCTGCTCAACCACTTTTCCCTTCGAGGGGGGAGTTTGGAACTGGGGGACGATGGTTATGGTTTCACAGTAAGGACAGAGTTGAGGAGGAATTTCATCCACCAGGCAGTCACAAATCTTTTGAATACTCTACCCCCAGAGAGTGATGAAGGCTGAGTTACCAAATATATTGCAGGCCAAGTCTGACAAATTCACGTGCTGGAGGGGAATGGAGAGTGATTTCAGGGTGGGGGGGACAGGTAAAGAAGCAAATCAGATCGAACGGTGGAACAGGCTTAGTGACTGTAAGAGCCAACTGCCGCTTCTTGTAACAGTCTTGACCACTCCCTTGTATCTTAAAGAAGACCTGAATTTTAGCATCTATTTCTGTTGGCTGCGGAGAACTGCGAGAGACTTCATAACATTCATTCAATCTCTCGCAGGCTGGATTTTCAGATCCCTCAGCCAGTTGCCAGTATATATTGGCACCAAATATAGCTCATGATCTCATCCGCTCCCATTTGTTTAGCCTTGGACTGCAGCCAGGGAAACTCCACAAATTCGACCCTTCTGTCATTAACTTTCCTGCAACTTTCAAGGCTGTGACACAGCTTCCAGTTAACCAAAGAAAGGGAAGATGGCGTTACCTCTATCAGCCTTTACGCAGTGCCTTTTCAGGACCTCGAAAAGCGATTAATGGGAGGCGATGTCGCTGTGGTGCTACTGCTGGGTCCTGGGTTTGAATCCTGCCATGGCAGATGGTGGGAATTTGAATTCAATCAAAATCTAGAATTAACAACGGTGACCGTTGAAACCATTGTTGATGGCTGAGAGGGGGGAAAGTCCCATCTGATTCACTCATGCCATTTAAGGAAGGAAATCTGCCAGTCTTACCTGGCCTGTTCTACATGTGACTACAGATCCACAGCAATGTGGTTGACTTTTAATTGCCTTCTGGGGTGGGCAATAAATGCTGGTCTAGCCGGTGGCACCCTCATCCCATGAATTTAAAAAGAATATTGACAGAACAGCTTAATTAGAGGTAACAAGATAAAATTATGGGTGGCACAGTGGTTAGCACTGCTGCCCCACAGTGCCCGGGACCCGGCTTCGACTTTAGCCTCGGGTGATTGCCTGTGTGGAGTTTGCACGTTCACCCCGTGCCTACGTGGGTTTCCTCTGGGTGTTCCAGTTTCCTCCCACAATTCAAAGATGTGCAGGTCAGGGTGAATTGGCCGTGCTAAATTGCCCGTAGTGCTCAGGGATGTGTAGGTTAGGTGCATTAGTCAGGGGTAAGTGTAGAGTAGTAGGGGAATGGGTCTGGGTGGGTTACTCTTCGGAGGGTTGGTGTGGGCTTGTTGGACCGAAGGGCCTGTTTCTACATGGAAGGGATTCTATGAACAATTATCGAAATTTACAGCATGGATAGACAAGTTGTACCACATAGCCTGTTTATCCCAGTAAACAAACAGCCACTCAGTCTAATCCCACTTCCCAGCTGCCTTACAGACCCAGAAGACAGCTAGCTCTCTGCAAGCACAATTGCACCCAGTGTCACTCTCCTGCCTCTTCTGTCATCCTATAGATCTCTCCTCTCCAGATAACAGCCCAAGCTTCATCTTTGGGAAAGTTCTTCTTGTCTCCATCAGCCAATGCATTCCACTTGCTGAGTGAAAAGGTTTCTCTTTCCCTAAATAATTTTCAGCACTTCAACTGCATGTCGAATTCTAAAGGCTTATGAGGGTTTCGGCCTTGCCTTCCATTTTCAAAGCCTCACCACCCTCTGGGTGTAAAGCTTTTCCCCACGCCTCCTCTCTTACTATAAAACTGTGCCCCTTAGAAACTGACTCCCTCAAACAAGGGGATTAGGGTCTTCCCTTTCAGACCCCTTATATCAATATGTGTCAACTCTTTCTCCCCTCGGCCTCCTTAGGGCGTAAGGAAAAGGTCTTGTGATACAGTGATAATGTGCCAACCAGGAGACCTGGGTTCAAGTCCCACATGCTCCAGACGGGGTGTAATAGCATCTCTAACAGGTTGATTAAGAAATATTTTAGGAAAGCGAATTCAGCCCCTCTACTGTTCAGCTGAATCATGCTTGATCTTCTATCTCAGCACCATTTCCCTGTTATATCTTTAATATCCAGATATTATTGTCCCTCATAATGCAAATTCTCTAGTCCAGGTAACCTCCTTGTTTTGAAACAGGGTCACCACACCCGAAGCGTTAACTCTGGTTTTTCTCCACAGGTGCTGCCAGACCTGCTGAGTTTTTACAGCAACTTCTGTTTTTGCTTCTTGTAAACCTCTTCTGTACTTCTTTAGTGAGAGCACTGATTTTGCTCAGTGTGGTGACCAGAACTCTGTCTGTGGCCTAATCAGTGGTTTGGCCAGCTGACAATCTACACCTGGGCGAGCAAGACTCTTGAGTCCCTGCCTGACCTACTGCCCTACCCTGCATATTTTCAATGATTCATTGTGTCCACAAGGGTTTCACCAGCAACAGCTTACTTCTGAAATGCAGTCAGTTGTCATGGAGCCATGTGCCACCAAGTGCACAGTAAGATCCCACAAAGAGACTAATAACTGGGCCTGCAGCACGACAAAGGCTCACTTGATTTATAAATGGGATGATGGTGGAATCGTCAGAGGACAGACAAAGCCTGTATCCATTACAGTTTAGGTGAATGAGAGGCGATCTTATGGAAACATACAAGGCTCTGACAGGACTGGACGATCTGGAGGCTGAGATAATATCTCCCTTCTTAGAGTGAGCAGAATGAGGGGACACGGTTTAGCAACAGAGCACTTCCAATTACAACGGAGAGGAGACAAAATTCTGATACTGTATATCCCAACCCTTCACCTTTCACTGTAACATTTGGATATACTGATATACTCCACACCCCTCACTGTAACACATATATACCCCACAACCCTCACTGCAATACTCTGATATACCCCACACCCCTCACTGTAACACACTGATATACCCCACAACCCTCACTGCAATACTCTGATATACCCCACACCCCTCACTGTAGCACACTTATATACCCCACAACCCTCACTGCAATACTCTGATATACCCCACACCCCTCACCGTAACACACTTATATATCCCACAACCCTCACTGCAATACTCTGATATACCCCACACCCCTCACCGTAACACACTTATATATCCCACAACCCTCACTGCAATACTCTGATATACTCCACACCCCTCACTGTAACACACTGATATACCCCACAACCCTCACTGCAATACTCTGATATACCCCACACCCCTCACTGTAACACACTGATATACCCCACAACCCTCACTGCAATACTCTGATATACCCCACAACCCTCATTGTAACACACTTATATACCCCACACCCCTCACTGTAACACACTTATATATCCCACAACCCTCACTGCAAAACTCTGATATACCCCATACCCCTCACTGTAACACACTTATATCCCACAATACTCACTGCGATACTGATATACCCCACAACCCTCACTGCAAAACTCTTGATATACCCCACACCCCTCACTGTAATACACTTATATATCCCACACCCCTCACTGTAACACTCTGATATAGCCCATACCCCTCAGTGTAGCATTAGTGTATTGTACAGTCCTTATTATAATATGCTGGTTTAGACTATCGAATTCTGTTCCTCAGGGAACAGAGTAAGACAAGTTAATCAGTATGTTGAATGAGTTAGACAGATGCTTGACTGAGTCCGAGAGAAATGGGGTTGATCAGAAAATGGAGAACACAATAAGATCGTCCATGAACGTATGGAATGATAAAACAGGCCTGAGGGGCTGACTCACCTACTCCTGTTCCTAATTTGCATGTTTTTTTTCACATGAATTGGAATATCGACAACAGCATTTGGGTGAAGCCAGGTTTACACGTGAAAGTAGAATGCTGTTCAGCAGAGGTCAAAGATAACAATGTCACGGATGATTTGGTGCTATCTTCAATGTTACTGCCCAAGCCCTGGGTGGCGATAGGGACAGTTGGTCTTAAGCCAAATTTCAACTGCCAAGGTCAGAGAGATGTTAATTTTTATGTTGCATTTCAAAACAAAGGCAGTTTGGAATCCGAGGTCTGGAATAACAAAATAAATCACAGAGAGTTCTGTGAATCATTGAAAAACATCTCTTATTAAAGATTAAAATTACATATGAGCTTCTCTGGAAGGGACATGGAGAACAGTCCGTTTACCAACATTCAGCTTGTAAAGTGTTGAGGAACTGTCACAGAGGATCGATCTGAAACAAGACGCAATGTTTCCAGTAAAACTGTGATAAGGGCTGGATCAAAGTGTGTTAATATGGAATCTGGCTAATCCCAGAGAGGGGTGTCGTGTATGTCAGAGTGTTACACTGAGGGGTGTGGGGTACATCAGGGTGTTACAGTGAGGGGTGTGGGGTGCATCAGAGTGTTACAGTGAGGGGTGTGGGGTACATTAGAGTGTTACAGTGAGGGATGTGGGATATATCAGTGTGTTATAGTGAGGGCTATGGGGGTATGTCAGAGTGTTGCAGTGTGCAGGCTGGATATATCAGAGTATCACAGTGAGGTGTGCAGGTCATGTCAGAGTGATACAGTGAAGGTTGTGGGTTACATTAGAGTGTTACAGTGAGGGCTGTGGGATATATAAATGTGTTACAGTGAGGGGTGTGTGGTATATCTGAGTGTTACAGTGAGGGGTGAGGGGTATATCTGAGTGTTACAATGAGGGGTGTGGGGTATATCAGTGTTACAGTGAAGGGTGTGCGGTATATCAGAGTGTTACTGTGAGGGGTATGGGGTATATCAGAGTGTTACTGTGAGGGGTATGGGGTATATCAGAGTGCTACAGTGAGGTGTATATCTGAGTGTTACAGTGAAGGGTGTGTGGTATATCTGAGTGTTACAGTGAGGGGTGTGGGGTATATCGGAGTGTTACAATGAAGGGTGTGGGGTATATAAAGGTGCTACAGTGAGGGTTGTGGGGTACATCGGAGTGTTTCAGTGAGGGGTCCAGGGTATATTACTGTTATAGTGAGGGTTAGGGGTATATCAGAGTGTTACACAAAGGGATATGGGACATATCAGTGTTACAGTGAAGAGTGTGGAATACATCAGAGTATTACAGCAAGGAGTGTGGGTTTATCAGATTGTTACAATGAGGGGTGTGGGGTATATGACAGTGTTATAGCAAAGGGTGTGGGTTTATCAGAGTGTTTCAGTGAGGGATGTGGGGTATTTCAGTGTTACAGTGAGGGACATGGTGTTTATCAGAATGTTACAGTGAGGGGTGTGCAGTATATCTGAGTGTTACATTGAGGGGTGTGGGATATATCAGATTGTTATAGTAAGTAAGGAGTGTGCGAAAATTCAGAAGGTGTTTACAGTGTGCGGTATAGCTAAGTGCTACAGTGAGAGGTGTAACTGTGCGATGTATCAGAGAGTTATAGTAAGGGGCGCAGGGTATATCAAAGTGTTGCGTGAAGGGTGTGGGATATATTAGAATGGTACAATGAGGATGTGGGGTGTATCAGAGTGTGCTTATAGTGAGGGATGTGGGATGTATCAGAGATATATCAGAGTGTTACCATGAGCAGTGTAATAGTGTGGGATAGATCAGTGAGCTACAGTAAGCGTTGCAAAGAATATCAAAGTGTTACAGAGAGTGGTGTGGGGTGTATCAGTGTTATAATGTTATAACACAATCTGTGTTACATTGAGGTGCACATATTATAAGTGTTTCAGTGAGGGCTGTGGAATACATCAGAGTATTGTATTTAGCTTTCTGAGGCATATACATGCATAATATTGAAGTGTATTCCAGTGTCATACTGAGAAATCTGAGGCATCAGTATGTTATAGCAACGTATCTGAGGTAGATTACTGTTTCACTGAAGGGTGTGAGATATATTTCAGATTATTGGGAAAAAGTCCGGTTGCCTTTGTCAAGAATATATCAACTTCTGCTGTGCATGGACAGTGTCCAAGAATATTATGGCAGCAGCAACTGGCTCACTGAAAGAGCTTCTGTCATGGGGGAACTCCGACACACGTCACGAAAGGCACAGCTTAACCAGGATTCGGCAGTTATTTAATGTGTCCCCAGTTGGAGGTAGAGGAAATAAATTCCACACTTGTTCATTGGTTAAAGATCATATAACTGCATGGGCCTCCCAATTATTCTAACATACAAGGAATTCCAACAGGAAAGAAACCAAAAAAAGGAAAGAGTCTGCATTTTCATAGCCCTTTTCACAATCTCAATATCCCAAAGCGCTTTGCAGTCAGTGAAGGGTAGTCTCTGCAGCCACTAATTTAGATATAGATTCCTTACAGTGTAGAAACAGGCCCTTTGGCCCAACCAGTCCACAGTGACCCTCCGAAGAGTAACCCACCCAGAACCATTTCCCTCCTCACACTAATACTAGTGGGCAATTTAGCATGGCCTACACATCTTTGGATTGTGGGAGGAAACCGGAGCACCCGGAGGAAACCCACGCAGACACCCGAGGCTGGAATTGAACCTGGGACCTCGGTGCTGTGAGGCAGCAGTGCTGACCACTGAGCCATCATGCCGCCCCATTTACACACAGCAATCTCCCACTAACACTGTTCTGGCGAGGCGCAAAAAGGATCTGTTTGTCTAAGACATAGGTCTATTAGGGGAACAGAAGTGGCAGACAAGTTAAACATTTTTACTGAACTAGATAAATTAAGCCTCACTGAATTATGGATCCAATTTGTGAAGGTGCCAGTGTTCGACTGGGGTGAAGAAAGTCAGAAGTTACATGACTGCAGGTTATAATCCAACAGGATTATTTGAAATCACAAGCTATTGGAGCGCTGCTCCTTCATAAGGTGAAGTCAACTTCAGAGATTGATAGGTTACTGACAATGTAAAGGTTTATGAGAATAGCAAGAATAAAAAGCATCAAAGGATTCAATTGGCCATAAGAGCATTAAATAGCAGGGTTGGTAGTACGGGGGAAAAATATATTAAAAAGAAATGTAGTCACTTCGGGATTGGCTCCGGGTTGACTGGTCAGAATTCATGCACTATGCTGATATAAACGGTGATTCGGTGATGGAATACTGACCTCTCTGTGTTGCAAAAGAAAAATAATTAAATAGCAGCGTGAGGGTTCGTGGGGCACAGTGGTAGTGTCCCTACCAGTGGACCAGGAGTCCCAGGTTCAAGCCCGATCTGCTCCAGACAGTATGTAACGACATCTCTGAACAAACTGGCTACAAATATTAAATGGCAGGGCAGACTCGATGGGCTGAATGGCCAACTCCTGTTCTCCAAATTACGGTGCCTGGACCTTATGGGGTTAAACTTTGGCAAGAGTCAGAGACTCTGGGGGACGGAGGGCATACTGGAAGAGAAAGTGTGAGCAAGCGATTTCCCCCTCTACAGCTGGGCTGCTAACGTGAACAGGTCTCCCTCTACAGGAGGACTCAGACCTAACTCTTGCTGCACTTGCAGTCCCGCCCTCCCTCGGTCGAGGCACAGCAATGGGGAGAGAGGGAGGCCAAAATGGCGAGTCATTTTCCTGTCCCTCTCCCTGGGTGGCAGGTCACGAGTAGAGCAGCTGATGCTTTAATGGGTGACAGGGCAGGCAGGGTGAGGAAGGAAGACAGATACCAGCTTGTCAGACTGAGAAGTCACCTGAGCAACTCGCTCTCTTGCATGCAAATTAATGTCATGTGCAACTCAGATGATTTCAAAAATGTGTCACGTAGACCAGAGTGCTGCAGGCCAGAACTAAATTTGAACTGCATTTACATTCTGCTTCCCCCACAAACCATCACAGGCTGGTGACAGCTGGTTACAGTCACTCAGGCCCGTTTACCTGTACAGCAGCAGCAGCTATTCATCTGCAGAAAAATACATTTTCTGCAAACTATCTGCCCCTTTGAGTTGGCAACCCCAGTCTTTTGCAACACATGGGGTCCCTGCGAGTGTTTCGCCCAGAAAGGTGACCGAGAGGGTGTTTAAGGAGATCTATGAGAGTGCGTCAGTTTTTGACAGGTTTCAGAGAGAGTACCATTATTTGGAAGGGTTGCCGAGAGTCCATCAGTATTAAAGACAGTCTATATATCAAAGGTCAGTATGTGGCAAGGCGTCAACATTTGAGACAAGCCCTGAGGTGTATGCAGGGAATGGGTGAGTATTTCTGTTACTCTGTTCTGAATGGGTGAATTATTCTGTTATTAAATCTGGTCAGTCACATCACTTTGACAATCCTATAAGAACTGTGTTTGAGCTTCAGTACAGTTCAAACATGGACCTCAACAAAGCACTCTGTCCAGGGGAAACTGACTGTCCGAGACAGTGCTGACATGGCCCCATACAATGAGATCAGTAACCAGCTTAACGCAATGCGATGGTGACTGTCCTGGGATCCCGCAGCGCGATTAATCATTCTTTTTAACCAATAGGCAAATTTAATGACGCATCGGAACACACCTCAGGGAACATCTTGTCCCAAATAGAGAGTTAAAGATTAGTCACACTTAGAGGACCTAGCCCCAGTACCATGCAATTGTCACACTTGGAACCCCGTGATGCTTTCATTTTTAGATTTTAGTTCTGAGATTAATGTAGCTTTGATGAACAGATCCCTTTGTGCCCTGACTAATGGAGTACACCAGCTGATGCAAAGTTAAGGACCACACATTTGTTAATGAAAAACTCATTCCTGGGACCTGGGCATTGCTGGCTGGACCTAGCATTTATTGCCCCATTCCTAGATGCCCCCCAAGAAGGTGGGGGTGAGCTGCTTTCTTGAACTGCTGTAGGTAGATCCACAATGCCCTTGGTGGGGGGGGGGATTTCTTTCCTCTTTGCTGTAAAAGGACAAATTCCTGATAATTATGACTATTTATGAACAGGAGAAGTCAACCCTACAACCAGAGGGACCATTTGGTCCCTCAAACCTGCTCTACCAATCACAAGATTGTGGCTGGTTTGGTGGTGTTTCAAAATCCCCCATTCCCATTTACCCCGATAACCTCGGGCTTCGGTGAATATCAAGAATCTATTCCGTTAAAAAAAATCACACAACACCAGGTTATAGTCCAACAGGTTTATTTGGAAGTGGCTGTTGGACTATAACCAGGTGTAGTGTGAGTTTTGTAACTGTTGTCCAACCCAGTCCAACACCGGCACCTCCATATCATGGTTGAGATATTCAGTGAGCCCGCCACCACAGGAAGAGAACTGGACAAGCCTCAAAGAATTCTCCAACCTCTTCTGTCAGGCAGAAGTTACAGAAGCTTAAACACACGTACCAGCAGGTTCAAGAACAGCTTCTTCCCTGCTGTTATTAGACTGCTGAATGGATCTGGGTGAAAGTGAGGTCTGCAGATCCTGGGCCTCCTCCACTGCCTCTCCCTCACCACCTGAAGGAAGAACACCTCATCTTCTGCCTCGGAACGGTGGCTCGGTGATTAGCACTACTGCCTCACAGCGGCAGGGTCCCAGGTTCGATTCCAGCCTTGGGTGACTGTCGGTGTGGAGTTTGCACATTCTCAACGCGTGCGTGGGTTTCCTCCCACATTCCAAATATGTGCAAGTCAGGTGAATTGGCCACGTTACATCGTCCAGAGTTGCTAGGTGCATTAGATAGAGGGGGGTGGGTTACTCTTTGGAGGGTTGGTGTGGACTCGTTGGGCCAAAGGGCATGTTTCCACACTGCAGGCAACCTCCCCCTAATCTAACAATTTAACCCCAGGGCATCAATGTGGACTTCACCAGTTTCCTCATTTCCCCTCCCCCCCCTCCACCTTACCCCAGTTTCAATCTGCCAGCTCAGCACCATCCTCATGACCTACCTATCAATCTTCCTTCACTCCGACCTATCACCTCCATCTACCTATTGTACTCTTAGCTATCTTCTCCCCAGCCCCAGCCCCCCCCCCCTCCCATTTATCTCTCCACCCCGGAGGCTCCCTGCCTCATTCCTGATGAAGGGCTTTTGCCCAAAATGTCGATTGTCCTGCTCCATGGATGCTGCCTGACCTGCTGTGCTTTTCCAGCACCACTCTAATCTTGACTCTGATCTCCAGCATCTGCAGTCCTCACTTTCGCCTTGCTGAACGGATTTCCCTAACTTCAAATCTAACGTTGACCTTGCTTTTGTGCACCTCCTGTGCAGCCACAACCTTGTGTGCCTCACTCTGTTCTTAACACCTCTGTATGAACATCTACATGTCCCTGAATGCAAAACAGAACTTTTCACGGCACTCGGGTACAAATGACGACAATAAACCAAATCGAATCAAAACCACTTCAATCAATCATTCCTCTGTCCTCTAAATGTCAGTGAAGTCTGTCCAACATTTCCTCACAAGAGCCCCTCGAAGATGTGTCTGAGACCACAAATGTTAAGTTTAAGGCAGGGAGGAAGTGGCTTAGAGGAGATCTGAGAAAATCTTTTTTCATCAGCAGGTGGGAAAACATGGAACGTGCTGCCTGAGAGGGTGGTGGAGGTGGGTATGCTTACAACATTGAAGATGCCTCTGGATGAGCACTCAAAATGCCAAAGCATAGCAGGGAAATGGGATTAGTGTAGTTTGGTTGGCACAGATGTGGTGGGCCGAAGGGCCTGTTTTGATGTTGTACGACTTTATGATTAACACAAACCATTCATACCACTTATCAATCTAGTAAACTCCTCCTCTGAATTGCCTCCCATGCATTTATATTCTTCATTACATAACTGTACACTGTATTCTCAACAAGGTTCTGTGTAAATGACACATCCTTACTTTCCCACTCAATTCCGTTTGTAACAAAGGAAACTGTCCCATTATACACACACACAAACTGCTGGAAAAGCTCAGCATGTCTGGCAGCATCCGTGAAGAGAAATCAGAGTTAATTTTTCAGGTCCAGTCACCCTTCTGCAGAAGAAAACGTTAACTTTGATTTCTCTTCACAGATTCTGGCAGATCTGCTGAGCTTTTCCAGCACCTTCTGTTTTTGTTTCTGACTGACAGCATCCACAGTTCTTTTGGTTTTTAGATACTATTCCATCTGCCTCCTTGATTACGTACGTACTAGTATCTAAAAACATACCAACATACTAACTTCTTGTGGCTCATGGTCTAGAACACCAGATCCCTCTACACCTTGGAATCCCAGGATCACTCTCCATTTATGTAATACTCGAGTAAATCAACAGCAATGTCACCAATGCAATTTGCTGTAATTCTGAAATCAGAATACATAGGGAATGCTCAGCAGGTCGGCTGCCTCCGTGGAGAGAGAAACAGAGGTAATATTTCAGATTGATGACCTGTCTTCAGTTCTTCAACCTGAAGCATGAACTCTGTTTCCCACTCCACAGGGAATGATTTTAACTGCTTCCCAAGTCAGCTTATCAGCTGCATTTTTAAGCAGAACTGTTCTGCGTTTGCAACAGAACAGTAGCTGAAGTGTAATAGATGAAGATGTTTGAAAACGCCCTGTGGCATTGCAGATGGAGTTTCACAGGACTTGATATTACACAAGATTAACATTATATCAGATCGAACACTCTGCTGTCAAAGTCCAGGCATCGTCCCATCTAAAACTTGAATGTCAAATTCACGCTAAGTAAACACTGGATCAGCTTGTGCAAAGGCAAAGAAGCTGCAGATACCGTGACTCCGTCGCAAAGAGTTACGAGTCTGTGAAACGCTTACTCTGTAAGTATGGTGGAAACGGGACCAGTGAATAATTTTTTATGTGGAGTGTTGGACTTGGGTGGGCAAAGTCAGAAGTCACACGACGCCAGGTTATAGTCCAACAGATTTATTTGAAATCACAGGCTTTCAGAGCGCTGCTCCTTCGTCAGGTGAAGTGGCAAAGGAGCAGCGCTCCGAAAGCTTGTGACTTCAAATAAACCTGTTGGACTATAATCTGATGTCGTGTGGCTTGACAATAAATTTGGAGACAGAGGTGGATAGATTCTTGACTGACAAGGGAGTCAACAGTTATTGGTGATCAGTGGAACTATGGAGTGAAAGTTTCAGTAAGATCACAGCTAATCTGATTGTATGTCAAAGCAGGCTAAAGGGGCTGAATGGTCCTTCATTACTATACTTGTTCTGGCAACTTTTATTGTTAGAACAATTAGCTGTTTGGATTATTCAAAACTTAATCCATAATAGATATTTTCTGATTTAGACATTCGTTGAATCTTGCAAGTATCACAGCAGGAGGCTATTTGGCCTGTCCTGCCTCTGCTGGTTTAGATTAGATTAGATTACTTACAGTGTGGAAACAGGCCCTTCGGCCCAACAAGTCCACACCGACCCGCCGAAGCGCAACCCACCCATACCCCTACATTTACCCCTTACCTAATACTACGGGCAATTTAGCATGGCCAATTCACCTGACCTGCACATCTTTGGGCTGTGGGAGGAAACTGGAGCACCTGGAGGAAACCCACGCAGACACGGGGAGAACGTGCAAACTCCACACAGTCAGTCGCCTGAGGCGGGAATTAAACCTGGGTCTCTGGCGCAGTGAGGCAGCAGTGCTAACCACTGTGCCGCCCTAAAGGTTCTTTGGGAAATCTTTCCAATTAGTGCCACGCCCCTTCTCCATCACCATGCAACATTTTCCTCAAGTATTATCCCTTATCTTTTTGAAAATTACTGTTTATTCCCACTGCCCTGTATCACCACAACTGGATTAAGAAATACAAGAATATAACAATATAGGAATTAGAAGCAGCAGGAGACCAATCAGCCCCTCGAGCAGACTGTACCATTCAATACGACCATGGCTGCTCTTCTGTCTCAACCTCACCTTGCCACCCATTTCTCAAATCCCCGATTCCCTTAAATATCAATAAATCCATCAATCCCAGTCTCAAAAGTGTTCAAATAATGGTGCGCTCATTATCCTCGAAGGTAGGGAATTCTAAAGATTCACAACCCTTTGTGTGAAGACATTGCTCATCTTAGTCTAAACCATTAGCCCCTTACTTTGAGCCTGTGCTCCTGTGTTCTACCTTCCCCAGATAGGGAGCAACAACCTCTCAGCATCTATCCTGATAAGCTCTTAACACGATGTACCCGCAGCACATGAACGGCAGTGGTTCAAGAAAGCAGATCACCACCACCTTCTCGAGGGGCAGCTTGGGATATGCAGTAAATGTTGGCCCAGCCAGCGACACAGATGAATGAAGAAAAACTCTTGTATGTATCAAATGTAATCACTCTCATTCTTCTAAGCTCTAGTGAATATAGATACAATTTACTCAGCTTCTTATCATAGGGCTGGAGCGTAGGTGGTCGAGAGGCGATTTTATAGAAGTTTTTAAACAAATGAGGGGTATAGATAGAGTTAATGGCAGTTGTCTTTTCCCCAGGGTAGGGGCTTTCAAGACGAGAGGAGAGAAATTTAACAAAGACATGAGGGGATTTTTCTTTTTACACAGAGGGTGGTTCGCATGTGGAATGATCTTGATTTGACTTGATTTATTATTATATGCACCTAAGTAATGTGTGATGCTTTGTTTGCAAGCAGTACAGGCAGATCATAGTAATCAAGGGTGATCATAGGGTGACAAATAGAACTTGGACAGAGTTTAAAAATCACACGACACCAGGTCATAGTCCAACAGGTTCGATTGGAAGCACCTTAGCTTTCAGAGCATTGCTCCTTCATCAGGTGGTTGTGGAGGATACAATTGTAAGGCACAGAATTTATAGCACTTTTGCAATAAAAAAACTAGTGTGCTTCCAATTAAACCTGTTGGACTATAACCTGGTGTTGTGTGATTTTTAACTTTGTACACCACAGTCCAACACCGGCATCTCCAAATCATAACTTGGACAGAGTGAGACATACAGGTTACCTAACCGCACAAGACCTGTGCAAAGCACGATCAACAATAACAACATTATTTGAAGTTAGTGTGTCCATTCGTCAGTCTAATAATGATAGGGAAGAAGCTGTTCTTGAACCTATTGGTACACGTGCTCACGCTTCTGTATCGTCCTGAGCATAAGGATACAATTACATTGACTAAAGACACTTGGATAAGTACATGAAGAGGAAAAGGTTGGAGGGATATGGGCCAGGAGCAGGCAGGGGGACTAGTCTAGTTTGGAATTATATTTGGCACGGACTGATTAGACCGAAAGGTCTGTTTCTGAGCTGAATGACTATGACAAAACCACCTTAGAGGCCAATCTACTGAATATTTACTGTACTGTCTCCGATGAACATGCATCCTTCCTTAATGGTGGAGATGAAAACTACACATGGTATATGCTCTCCTGATCTTGACTCTGGTTCATTTTCCGATCAGTTAAATCCTGGTGAGTGAATCCTTCTGTGGATGGAAACACTTACACCTTATTTGCTGTATCGAGTGTCACATTTCCCTACTCAGGTCTGTCTCCTTTTACTGCAATCACCTGTCTCAGCTAAAATGCCTTCCATCCTCTCTTGCATGATTTATAAAGGACAGATCAGATTCCTATTGAGAGCTCATGAAGCAGAGAAAACGCTGATGTCGTGATTGAGTCACTGGATTAGGGAGCCATAGACTAATGCTCTGGGAATGATTCTGGGTAATCCAAGATGGAGGATGGGAAAAATTTCTGGCTGTAACAGCTTCTCCTTTTTTGAGGTTTTTTTAGGTGTTGGAGGTGATTTCCTCGAATTCCAGGAGCAGCAATTACTGTTTTATATGCTGTTGCATTGTTTTGGGAAAAAAAGTCAGAACAACAGCACTTTTAAAAGGGAGAAGAACAGACAAAGGAAGCACATGGTAAGGTCAGTGCAGGAGATAGAGAGAGAGAGAGAGAGACAAACCCACATTGCTAATTGACAGAGCAGTGAATCTGCACAGTTATTGTTTGAATTCACGTATCGCTGGACATCGGAGTGCATCTGGGAAAATTATGAAATAAGCTGCCAGAGGTGTTGGAGGCTGGTACAATTGCAATTAAAAGGCATCTGGATGGGTATGTGAATAAGAAGGGTTTGGAGGGATATGGACCTGGTACTGGCAGGTGGGACTACATTGGATTGGGATATCTGGTCGGCATCGACGAGTTGGATCGAAGGATCTGTTTCCGTGCTGTACATCTCTATGACTCTATGAATATGGGTTCAAACCACATGCCACAACATCTTGTGGAATTCAACTCATAACATTTGGAATTGAAAGCAGATGATGATTGAGTACTGTTAAAATCCCAGCTGATTCACTAATGCTCTTTGAGGAATAACATCTGCTCAATGGCTTTGGCACCCCTTGCCCCTGTACATTGTTGTTTCCAGTATACGACTGTTCATGTTAACTTTTTGTTTGTAATTTGCACTGGTTAATAAAATAAAAAAGGAGGAAAAAAAATCTGCTGGTCTAACCTACATGTGACTCCAGACGCACAGCAATGACTCTGAAATGGTCCCAGCAAGCCACACAGTTCAAGGGGAAGCAAATGCTGGCCTTGCTAGTGACGCTCTTATCCCAAGGAATCAATGAAATACAAAACAGCAAATTCTATTATCACTTACAGCCTCCTTCCTTTAGAAATCTAAAATTCAATGCAACTTTCCTTTCGATATGGTGCTCACTTTATTGCAAATTCCTCCTCCAAGTTGTATTCCCCTAGCACCGTTCACAATCTCAAGACCTTCCCAAAGCACTTCACAATCAATGAGATGCCTTCGTGAAATGACCTGAAACAACCAGTGGGGGCGGCACAGTGCTGTCTCAGCACCAGGGACCTGCGCTCAAATTCCACCCTTCGGTGATTATGCAAACACCACACAGACATTCTCCCAGTGTGTGTGTGTGGGCTTCCCACAGTCCAAAGACGTGCAAGTTAGGTGGATTGGCTAAGCTAAATTGCCCATGGTGTCCAGGGATGTACAAGCTAGGTGGATTAGCCATGGGAAATGTGGGGTTATGGGGTGGTTCTGGGTGGGATGCCCTTCGCAGGGTTGGCATGAGCCAAATGTTAGGGAATCTAGGAGCGTTGCCAATTTGTGCCCAGCAAATCTCACAAGCAGCAACCCAATGATATATTGTCTTAAATGACTGCGATGTAAACACTGGTCCAGACTTTAAGGAGACCTCTTGCAAAAAATAGCAGACACACACCATCTCCAAACCAGACACTGCCACACTTTAATGTCTCATCCAAAAGATGGAACCCACGACAGTACACCACTGAGGGAGTGTTGTACTAAGAACGTCATACTTGGAATAGATTTTTCTGGTGTGTGACTTGAACCCAGAGCCTTTGAAGTCAGAGCTTAAAGTGCTAGCACTCAGGTTGCAACTGAAATGTATTTGATTTCCATAGTGGTGCAGGTTCCAGGATTTCTTTCGAAAATCCCTAGAGTGGAAGCAGACCATTCGACCCATCAAGTCGACACCAACCCTCTGAACAGCATTCCACCCAGGCTAACCAGTTACTGTAACCCCGCATTTCCCATGGCTTATTCACCCAGCCTACACATCCCTCTACATGATGGGCAATATAGCATGGCCAAATCAGCTGACCTGCACATCTGTGGAAGGAAACTGGAGCAAACCCACAGAGACATGGGGAGAACGCGCAAACTCCATGCGGAGTCACCAGAGGCTGGAACTGAACTCAAGGCCCTAGCCACCCCAACTCTCTTCTAACAGATTGCCCACAGCTGCCATGATGCTTCTTTATTCTCTCATGAGATGTGGACATCACTGGCAAGGCCAGCATTTGATGCCCTCAAACAAAGTGGCAGTTATGAGTCAATTACATTGTTGTGGGCCTGGAGTCCATGGAGGCCAGACCAGGCAAGGATCTCCTTATTCAGATGGGTTTTGATACAATTTGATGACAGTTCAAATGATCCTAAACTGCAGCCAATGCCACAGTGGGATTTGAACCCAGAGCTTTAAGCTTGAGCCTCTGGATTGATAGTCAGCTCGAGTTGGCACTAACTGATGCTTATACAGTAAAGGCTGATTGGTTGACAAATAGACTCTGATTGTTTTCTCCAATGCCTCAGCTTAAGGGAAGCCACTGGCGCCCCAAGCTCCTGAGTAATTCAAAACCGATCCAAGGCTTGAACATTATTCCTACTGTAAAAATGTATCAACTAAAAATATAAACCAGCAATATTACAGCTTCAATCGTCTTAATTTGGCTGGGAAGTAGGATACATCTGATAGAATATCAACTGCAACAAATTGATGTGAAGTGCAGTGCTTGGTTTTACATTTGTTCACTGGCTAAGCCAGCATTTATTCCCCATCCCGTAACTACCTTCAAGCAGGTGGTGGTGAGCTACCTTCACGAACGGCTGAAAATCTTAAGAGTGGATGCACACCCACAACACTGTTGGGAATGATAGCTGTGTACTCTCAGTCACTATTTTCTGCACAGTATGCACCAACAAATCATAATAAGATGCTTGGTGAGTGGTCTTTGGGTGCTTCTGATTGTTCATTCAGAAACTTCAGTGCAGTGTGATCCATGTAAATAGGTTCAACTTAATGTCACATCCAGAAGGCAGCCGCTCTTAACAGTGTGGCACCCCCTCAGCACCAAAATGGAACATCAGCTGAAACTGAACTGAATTCCAGCTACTGAGCTCAAAACCACAAACATCTAGAGTCATAGAGATGTACAGCATGGAAACAGACCCTTTGGTCCATGCCGACCAGATATCCCAACCCAATCTAGTCCCACCTGCCAGCACCCGGCCCATATCCCTCCAAACCCTTCCTATTCACATACCCAGATATATTCAGATGCCTTTGAAATGTTGTAATTGTACCAGCCTCCACCACTTCTTCAGACAGCTCATTCTATACACATACCACCCTCTGTGTGAAAAAGTTACCCCCTAGGTCTTTTTTATATCTTTCCCCTCTCACCCTAAATCTATGCCCTCTAGTTCTGGACTCCTCGACCCCAGGGAAAAGACTTTGCCTATTTACCCTATTCATGCCCCTCTTAGAGGTGACAACGCTGTCCCCTCAATTCAAGTTGGTGCCTGATTAGCAGTTGCATGTAGGGTAAGGTTCCTTTGTACTGTTTTTTCACAGAACGCCTACAGTTTGGAGCAGGCCTGATGGCCCACCACTTCTCCAAACAGAATCCCACCCAGACCTATCCTACTACCCTATTCCTGTAACCCAGCATTTCCCAAGGCCAATCACCCAAGCTGCACATCCCTGAACACTATGGGGCAACTTAGCTTAGATTCCCTACAGTGTGGAAACAGGTCATTTGGCCCAAGTCCACACCAACCCTCCAAAGAGTAACAACCCAGATCCATTCCCCTTCATTTACTCTGACTAATGCACCTAACACTTATGGGCAATTTAGCATGGCCAATCACCTGATCTGCACATCTTTGGATTGAGGGGGGGGAAACTGGAGAACCCAGAGGAAACCCACACAGATACAGGGAGAATGCGCATATTCCACACAGACAGTCGCCCGAGGCTGGAATTGAACCCAGGTCCCTGGTGTGGTGAGGCAGCAGTGCTAACCACTGTGCAACCCTAAGTTTGCACAGCAAATCCACCCAACCTGCACATCCTTGGACTGCTGGAGGAAACCCACACAGACATGGGGACAAACTCCACACAATTGCCCAAGGCTGGGATTGTACAAAGATCTCTGGCACTGTGAGGCCAGAGCCACCATGCCACCCAAGTTACCCCCAAGACTGTACAGGACGCCTGAGTCCCATCCCATAGTCTACATATGGCCTGCTCCAGAATGGAGAACGTGCAAGGTACAATGCATAGTAAGGGTTAAAAATCAGCAGCTGTGCACCAAGCAAGCACAGAGCTCTCTGTGAGGGAGAACAGCAGACAGGGAATCAAGTGGGACTGTAGTTTCTCACGGATCGATTGAGGAAGCATTTTTGCCATTTGACATACTGTCCTTCCTCTTTGCATGAAATACAGGAACATCACCAACCTTTCCACAACAGACCGTTGATTTTGTTACTTGACCTCTGCAACCTGGGTTAATTCAGTCAGTAATTTCAGAGGGGGAGGGGCAGCGATGGACTGTGTCCAGTTCTGAATACTACACTTTGGAAAGGATATCAGGACCTTAGAGATGGTGCAGAAAAGGTTCATGAGAATGACTCTGGAGAATGAGAGACTTTAGCTACGTTGGTAAGTTGGAGCTGTTATGAAAATGGTGAGGACATTTGGTAAAGGTATTCAAAACCATGAGCGGTCTGGGCAGACTGGATAAAGAGAAACTGTTCCCGTTGGTACAAGGATTGGGAATGAGAGAAAACAAATATAGAGAATAGCAAAAGTAGCGAAGTTGACATGAGGAAATAATTTTTATGCACCAAGTGGTTAAGATCTGGAATGTGCTGCCTGAGGAGTTTGGAGGAGGCAGGTTCAACTGTGGCTTTCAAAAGAAAACTAGATCGTTATCAGAAATGACAAAAATTTATAGGGCCATGGGAATAGGTAGGGGAGAAGGACTCGGCTTGCTGGCAGAGAGCTAGCATGGACAGGCCAAATGGCCTTGTTCTGTGCTACATTTCTCCAATTCACATGTTGCAGGGTCAACGTTAGCTCGTGTGACTCCTGACTCAAGAGGCAAAGCCAATGTTGTGGGGTTATGGGTTCAAACCCCATCAAGGAAGATGGTGAAATTTGAATTTTAAAAGGAAGTGCAATAAAAGGTTAGCCTGATGGCAGCCGCATTAGCACGGTTATTTGTCAGAAAACCCACCTGGTTCATTAATGTGCTTTAGGGAACGAAAGCCACCATCCTCAGTCTGATCTACATGCGACTTCAGTTTCATTGCAACGTGGTTGACCTTTTTATCTCATATTTGGAAGTGATATCATAGGATCCCTACAGCATGGCCCTTGGACCCAACAAGTCCACACTGACCCTCCGAACAGGAACCCATCCAGACCCATTCCCCCTACCTTATATTTACTCCTAACTAATGCACCTAACCTACACACTGTGGGAAATTTAGCACAGCCAATCCACCCTAACTTGTACATCTCTGGATTCTGGGAGGAAACCGACACAGACACGGGGAGAATGTGCAAACTCCACATAGACATTCGCCCGAGGCTGGAGTCAAACCCGGGTCCCTGGCACTGTGAGGCTGTAGTGCTAACCATAGAGCCACTGTGCTGCCTCAAAACTGAACCAGATAACCTGTAGCAATTTCCAGCTATTTACCACTATCCATGTTTCCAACTGTTCAGTTTATGTGCAGTAAATACCAGCTCTTTACTCTTTAAATTTGTCTCTAATATCCAGAAGTTCTCTAACACACAACTGAATGATACATTTTACTGCCCACCCCCCAACCCACCCCAAATCACCCATGGTATTTTTCATCCATTAACCACCACCAGTGAAACAACTGTGCCTTTCGATTCATTAATTTATATACAAAGTCCGTTAAGGGTAATGCAGACCAAAGGGCGAAGAGGAGGTAGGAAGGGAGCTAAATCTAAATGGACTTGGAAGGGTTTGACTCAATTACCGGCGAGAGAATTAGGGATGGGCAAAAACTGCCAGCCCAGTTAGTAACACCTACTTCCCACGAGCAAATAAAATTAAGCTTAGAATTGCAGCCAACAATAAATGACAGCAGGGTGGGGAAACACAATACGGTTTACTTGCTGAGGAAGAGTCACATGACCCAAAACGTTAACACTGATTTCTCTCCATAGATGGTGCCTAATCTGCTGAGCTTTTCCAGAAATTTCTGTTTCTGACTTACAATGTCTGCAGGTCTTTCAACTTTTGGTGCAGTTGGACAAAGGGCCCTGGCTCCAGGTTGTAACCCTAGCGTACATAAAATTAAATGATTTGAACCCTCCAGATATTTAGAAGGGATTCCCGTAAATGCTTTCTTGACAGAATGAGAAACACCAACACGTGAAAACATTCCTCGTTAATTAGCCATCAAATTTCACAAAGTGGTTTGACCACCACCTTACTGTACAAAAGAAAGGTCTGCATTTTAATTCGGAATTCAAGTCACAAGTTCAGTCACTTTTAACCTCTGAGGTTTCTTGTCAACACTGGCAGAGAGGTCAGCTGACAACAGCATCACCAAAACACATCTTTCATTGGTTAAATAACCTGCGGCTCTGATGATCTTAAAAGGGGCCACACTTGGTTACGATTTCTTGCCTATGACCACTGGCTCCGACAATTTCTGCATTCTCAGTTCATGGGCCAGTTCCTCAGCATAAATTTTAAACAGCGGCACAGGATCCTGAAATACAAATTTGAGAAATATAGGTTAAGGCTGCCTGGCATGGAGGTCATTGCCTGAGATTCCGGTCACTTGGCGGACAACAGTTCTTTTTCCATCAGGAAGTTGCAGACAGCTGAACATTCAAGCCGCTAACAGCTTTTCTTCATTCATTCCTCCCTGGGGTGTGGAGGTCATGGTGAGATTATGTTTTGTCACCCATTCCAAACTGCCTTTGAGAAGGTGGTGGTGAAGTTGGGTTGCTGCAGTCCATGTGGTGCAGGGATACCCACAGTGCTGTTAGGGTGGATGCTCAAGACTTTTGGCTCAGGGATAGTGGAAGGACAGCTGTGTATTGACTGAACCTGAAGCGGACGAGCAATAAGAAATACTGTGGCTACAAAATCAGGTCAGATGCTTGGAGCCCTTCAGTGAGTAACTCACCTCCTGACTCCCCAAAGCCTGTCCACCAAGTGTGATGGAAAACTCCCCAGTCAAGATTCTCGACACCATCCAGGACAAAGCATCCTGTTTGATTGATATCTCATCCACTCCCTCCACCACTGATGCTCAGTTGCAGCAGTATATACTCTCCACAAGATTCACTGCAGCAATCACCAAAGCTTCCAAACCCATGACCATTTCCATCACAATGGACAAGGGCAGCAGACAGATGGGAACACCAATCCCTGCGAGAAACCCTGCAAACTACTCAGCCATCCAGTTTTGGAGAAATATCACCATTCTTTCAGTGTCGCCGAGTCAAAATCCTGGAATTCTTCCTGTGGCTATTGTGCGTCTACCTACATCAAAAGGGCTGCAACTCACCGTCACCTTCTCAAGGGCAACTATGGATAGGGAATGAATGCTGACCAAGTCAGTATCACCCACACTGCATGAGTGAATTAGAACAAAGAGTCAGGATGGTGTACCTTGGAGAGGAACTGGCAGCTGGAGGTGTCCCGTTGCTGCCTTTGTTTTTCTGGCCCATTCTGGCACTGGGTCTGGAAGGGGCTGATAAAGGAGCCTGAGCAAACTGCTGCAGCGCACCACGTAGATGGTACACATCAATACCGGTGTGTCAGTTTAAGGGGGGGGTCAATGCTTAAGGCGGCGAACAGGGAGTCCACCTGCTTTCTACTGGGTGGCATGCTTTTATATAAAATAACCATGTTCCCTTTTCGTAGCCTGATGCAGCATAGGAGGAGGCCATTCTGCCCAACGTACCTCTGCCACCCCTATGAAATAGCCATTAAATTATAGTAAAATTGGTGCTTTTTTTAAACATTGTAGCTTTTTAATTGAATCTAATACAAAACAATTGCCATCTTCTTTATTGATCCATAAGTCATTTCCAATACTCATTGAAATGCAGTTTCTCACAATTGTTAATCAGATTTGTCTTTCACCAAAGTGCCTTTGCCAAAGTAACTTTAAATTAGAGAGAGTACCATATCTTAACCCAGAAAAATCACTTATCAAAAAGTAAAATTGGTATTATCCAGCACTGGGATTGGAATGCGCTGGTAAATCAAAAAATGCCAGTTAATTCATTGCAGTTCTCGGGTAACAGTGAGAACTTAATGAAAATCTGCCTTGCTGTAAACTATAACCTGCAGACACTAAGGGCCTCCCCTCCTTTGATTTTTATCACCATGACTACAGAGGGAAAAGAACTTCAACCCTGACAAAGAGTCATCTAGACTCGAAACTTTAGCTTGCGCTCTCTCTCTCCATGGATGCTGCCTGACTTGCTGTGATTTCCAGCAATATTTATTTTCAGTACAGTCAGATGTTGCTATTTTATATAGTACAGTGATGGCTGGGAGAGGGGGGTATCAGAGGTTACAGTTAGTAGGGTACCAGATAACCGAGCTTTATTGTAGATCCCACTCACCCACTCTAACTCCACAGCCCACTTTAAATACAAGGATAACTATCGGCCTATAATATTTTAAAAGAAGCGGGGCTGTGGTTGAAGCGGGGTTTCAAGATGGAGGTGGGAATTTTAATTCTTACCTTCTTCTCCAGCTGCATTTGTTTCTGCACAGCTTCCTCAAGGCTCAGACCGACCCACTCCGCCTCCTCTTCAGAAATTACAAACGCCTGCAACACACAAGGAATTACACAGGAATAGGAGTAGGCCATTCAGCCCCTCCAGCTAGTTCCGCCATTAAACGAGGGCATGGCTGGTCTGTGGCCATGTATCTGCCTTTAGTATATCTGCTTAACAAAACATTACCTCAGATTTAAAATTAACAAAAGTTCTAGCTTCAACTGTCACTTGCAGAAGAGAGTTCCAAAATTCTACCCTCTGAACAGCCTGCCCAATTTTTAGAATATGACCCCTAGTTCTAGCGGTTGACATGGTGGCTCAGTGGTTAGCACTGTTGCCTCACAGCGCCAGGGACCCAGGTTCGATTCCACCTTCGGGCAACTGTCTGTGTGGAGTTTGTACATTCTCCCTGTGTCGGTGAGGGTTTCCTCCCACAGTCCAAAGATATGCAAGTTAGTTGGATTGACCCATAGTATTGCAGGCTTAGGTGGGTTAACTATGGTAAACGTAGGGTTACAGGGATAGAGTGGGATGCCCTTCAGAGGGTTAGGGTAGAATTGATGGGCTGAACGGCCTCTATCTGCACTGTCAGGATTCTATGATTCCAGAATCTTCAAACACTGCAAATAGTTTATCTTTGTTTCCTGTTAATACCTTAAAGACTGCAATCAGATCACTAATTAAATTCTACAGAAAACAGGCCAAAATTTCTCTTCATAATGTAACCCCTAAAGTCCAGGTATTATTCTTGTAAACCTACATCTTACTTCTTTCAAGGCCAATACATCCCTCCCAAGTCTTGCAGCCGATCTGCTCACAGCTCCTCAGTAAGGCCTAACCAGTTTTGTATAACTGCAGCAATACTTCCACATCCTTATATCTGATACAAAGGCTGGTATTCTATTAGTTTTCTCAATTATCTTCTGCACCTGCTTGTAGCATTTCAAATTTAATTCTTAGTATAATCTCGAAGAACAGTATAGCACGGAAGACAATTTGGCCTCGAGTGTGTGCGCCAGCTCCTTGAAACAGCCAGCACTAGCCCTGCACCCCCTGATATCTTTAATATCAAGAAATCTATCATGGAACCAAAGTACAGACGAGGATCTTAGGCGCATTAAGTGTGCACCGACACTCTAAATCTACACTCATCCCACTTCCAGCACTTAGCTCATAGTCTTGACATTGCAAGTGCTCATCCAGGCACCTTTTAATGATTTTGAGGCTACCACCTCAATTAACCATCCCAGACAGTGCATTCCAGACTCCCACCACCCTTTGTATAATCCTCGACCTTTCCAGACTAGCTCAATACTCTTTCACACCTCAATCTCAGCCTCACTTCATTGATAAACTGCGCCATCGCAGGCAATGCCCTGATGAATCTCCTCTGCATCCCCTCCAGTGCAATCACATCCTTCCTATAGTGTGGTGACCAGAATGCCACACAATACTCCAGCCAAGCCTAACCAAAGTCCTGTACAGCTCCGACTGACTTCCCTGACCTTACAATACCCCCCCACCAGAGAAAATCTCCTGCATTTGCTCTGTAAGAAATTTCTAAGTTTCAATGAAATTCTAATAAATTCTACAGAACACAAGCCTGGTCTCTTCAACCTTTTCTCATTGGACAGTCCTAGGATGAACACTGGTGTCACTCTGTCTAAGCCAGGGCTATCGTTCCTTAGCTAAGGGACCAATACTCCAGGTTCCTCCAATTAGTGCCAACTCCGATTCCCAATGAAGGGAATATGCTCGAAACATTGAGTCTCCTGCTCCTCGGATGCTGCCTGACCTGCTGTGCTTTTCCAACACCACACTCCAACTCTGACCTCCAGCATCTGCAGTCCTCACTTTCTCCCAACTCCTTCCTCCACTGGCCTATAGACTTGTCTTTGCCAAATCCCTTTCGAAAGTTGCTCTTGAATATGCTTCCACTGGCCTCTCTCACAGCACATCCTAAATCACTATAACGTTAAGTAAAATAAGAATGCTCAGCTGCCTTTTGTTCTATTGCTGCTTATCGTAAATCTGTGTGACCCTGCTACAACTGGAAACAGTCATTTGCTCTGCCTATACCCTCACCATTTTGAACTCTTATGTTTAAATCCTCTCCAGTGGTTCATGGAGTTGGTTGCAGATCAGCTTTGACCTCTGTTTTCGGTGGAACAAGCATGATAGGACCAGGAGACCATTTAGCTTATGGTCAAATGTCACTCACCCTTGAACTCCTGCCTCCAAACATCTCAGCATTGAGAACAACCCCAGCCTGTCTAACCTCACCATGGGACAGGGTTCCCGAACTATGCAACAAACTCAAAGCATCCCTTTATTTGAAACTAGGTGAAGGGCAAAAGGGTGCAGATAAAACCTGGAGATAGAATTGGCACAATGGTAGCATCCCTTCCTCTGGGCCAGAGGCTCCATTGCAAGACCGATCTGAACCCAGGTATATTATGACATGTGTGTGCAGGTTGATAAAATACATCTATATGTACACAAATCTTTGGAGGTGGCAGTACAGGTTGAGAAAATGATTACTAAGGCATTGAAGATTCTGGGTTTTAAAAATCGAGGCGTGGAGTCCATTAGCGAGGAAGTCAAAGTGAACATTTATGTGAGATTGACCGGCCTCAGCTGGAACACTGGGCACCATACTTTCGGACGGGTGTGAAGGCACAAGGGAACATGCAGAGAAGATACAGGCTAAGGAACGTTTAAACTCTAGATATGAGGATATATTCGAGAGGCTGCAACAGAGGGGTAAGACTGACAGGAGATTTCATGGAGGTGTGCCAAAACCATGACGGGCCAGGACACAGTAGAGGGGGAGAAGTTGTTCCTGATGTGGGAAGCATCATGAAACTAGAGGGCAGCAAAGGAGACACTGAGGAAAAAGATTTTTTTTAAAAGTAATCAGTAGTTTGGGTCTGAAATACAACGCTGGACATGTTGCCACTCAGAAAGGAAGGAGTGGGGAAAGTGGGACTGCTGTCGTAGAGGGTCAGCAAGTTGAAGGAGGCGGCTATTTGGCCCCACTGTATGTTGCAACCTTAATTCTACATCAAGGGAGGTTGGGGATATGGTGGCCTTGTGGTAATAAGCCAGAGGCTAGACTAATGGACAAGGGGTTCAAATCCCACCAAGGCAGCTGACAGAATTTAAACTTAATTCATAAATCTGATAACGATCATTAATTGCGATTTTAAAAAAGCCAATTCTGGTTCACTAATACCCTTCAGGGAAGGACTTCTGCTGTCCTTAACGTTCATGTGACTCCAGAGCAATGGTAATGTGGCTGACTCTTGAATGCCCTCTGAAATGGACAAGTCAATCAGTGCAAGGGTCAGTCAGTCAGTGATGGGCTTGCCCCAAATGCTGGTCTTGCCCAGCGATACCCACATCCCATGCAAAATACAATGCCTCGGTATTCCAAACCCTACTCCATACCTTGTATTTGTTATAGACGCGTTGCCGTTTCTCTGCATCATCAGGGTATAGCTCCGTGTCCTTGCGGGCGAGTCTCAGGAGCATTGCTCTTTTTAGATCCATCCCCAGCTTTGAATTCAGGTCAACCTTGGGCGTCTGGAAAATGATTTGTATCAAATTAAAACAAACAGACGGTTGGTCCTCCGTGAGGTCAATTTCCCAGAATAGAGTCAGAATCAACCAGCATGGAAACAGGCCCTTTGGCCCAACCCGTCCATGCCGACCAGGCTTCCCAAACTAAACTAGCCCCATTTGCCCGTGGCCCACATCCCTCTAAACCTTTTCTATCCACCTACTTGTCCCAAATGTCTTTTAAATGTTGTTACTGCACCCGTCTCTACTGTTTCCTCTGGCAGCTCATTCCATTTACACACCACCCTCTGGGAGAATGCCAAGGAATAGACAAATGATTGAAAATTTAATGAACTCATCCTCACAACATCTGATCTCTGAACTTCACAACAAAATGGAGATTGCATTTCTAGTCTGTAAATTAAAGCAACATCCACTGTGTAACGTACTTCAATTAATTGTATACTGAGAGGATTATAATGGTACAATTGTTTTACTTTTTATTTCATCGATGGTCCCTAACAGTGTTACAAATTATGACCATTGGCTTTATTTACATTGTCATCACAATTTAGCACGTGCCGTATGTCGAGTGAGCATTAGTAACAGAATGAAGGCCAGTTCTGTCTGAAAGTAAAAACACAGTCACCAGTAAAACCCAGACTTTCCAGTCGCTTGTCTTTTCAATTCATCATAGAATCCCAACAGTGTGGGAACAGGCCATTTGGCCCAACTGGTCCACAGCAACCTGCGAATAGCATTCCACCCAAGTTTACCCCTTTACCCTATATTACTCATGACTAATCCAACTAGCCTGCACACTATGGGCAATTTAATATAGCCAATCCACTTAATCTGCACTGTGGGAGGAAACCTGAGCACCCGGAGGAAACCCACGTAAACACGGGGAGAATGTGCAAACTCCACACAGACAGTCACCCGAGGGTGGAATCGAACCCAGATGCTGAGGCAGCAGTGCTAACCACTGAGCTGACAAGCCGCCATCTTGCTCTCACACCTTCATTTCTATCTTTGATTTGCCATCGTGTCCCAGTGAAACGCTTCGCAAGCTCGAGGAACAGCACCTCACCTTCCAATCAGCTACTTTACTGCCTTCTGGGCTCAGAGTTAAGTCCAACAACTTGCTCCATTTTGATATTGCTTTGTCCTCCCCTCTGCAGGGCTTGTATCTTGTTTTCCCTTTCGGTCAGAGCTGACCCTTCATTCTGCTATTAACGCTTACTGTGGAGACAATTTTGGATTCTCCATGAGGTGAAGGGGAGAATAGGCACCTGACCAACAATGAGCAAAACACTCCCTGGTTTAAATCAACCAGCGAGGCCCTTACCTTCAAGATATAGAAATCAAAACCGTAACAAGCGTCCACTAGGTCTAGAGTCCGCATGGTCACCTGGATGGTGAAGGTTTTATCCAGGATTTCACTGTAAAGCTCTCGCATAAACAACTGCGGCTTCCACGTTTTCCTCAAGCGCGTGGACAGCTGTAGAGGAGGCAAAACAACAGTCAGAGAGAGGAGGCTGTGACAGACTCGAGCAGTGATGGGCTAGCCTTCAAACTGTGCAGTATCCAACCTCTGGTGCTTGGAGCATCCCTGATGTTAGTGGGACAGCACAGTGGCTCAGTTGTTAGCATGGCTTCCTCACAGCACCAGGGACCCAAGTTCGATTCCAGCCTCAGGTGAACATGAGGAGTTTGCACATTCTTTGTGTGTCTGCGTGGGTTTCCTCCAGGTGCTCCAGTTTCCTCCCACAATCCAAAGATATGCAGGTTAGGGTGGATTAGCCATGCTAAATTGTCCCACAGTGTCTAGGGACGTGTAGGTTAGGTGCATCAGTCAGGGGAAATGTAGAGTTATAGGGTAAGGGAATAGATCTGGGTGGGGTACTCTTCGGAGGGTCGGTGTGGATTTGTTGGGCCAAATGGCCTATTTTCACACTGTAGGGAATCTATGAGTATCGTTTCACAGTCAGTGGCCGCGCCATCAGCAGCTTGTCCCGAGATCAGCTGCTTGCCCTGCCTTCCGACCTTGAAGCGACCCCCCCCCCCCCCCCCGAGTGTTGTTCGGTGGAAATTTGAGGCAAATTCACCCGAGATGCACGTTGACCAACGGTCGATCTAAGGAATGTCTTAAAGGAAGACAGAGAGGTGGAAAGGTCTAGGGAAGGGAATTCCAGAGCTTGGGGGTCAAGGCAGCTGAAGTATGGCAGCCGAGTGCAGCAATTTAAATCAGGCAGGAGTAAGGGGCCAGTACATACGTAGATTAGTGAAAGTAGCAGGATATATTGGCACAACAAATAGCAAAGCTTGTAGGATTTTGAAACTTCGTGAACAGAAGTAGATTTGAACACACAAACATAGGAATTTGGTCAATGCCCATTCTTCTCATACCTGCTCCACCATTCCATAAGCTCATGGCTACTCTGATTAAGCCGTGTTTCCACCTATCCCTTGCATAACCTTTTTCCCCTTGTTTATCAAGAACTTATCGACCTCTTCCTTAAAAATATTCAAAGATTCTGCTTCCGCTGCCTTTTGATGAGAATCCCAAGGGTCCTCAGTCAGAGGAATTTCACCTCACCTCTGTCTTAAATGCGTGACTCCTTATTTTCAAACAGTGGCCCCTAATTCTAGATTCTCCCTCAAACGGAAACATCCTCGCCCTACCCACCTCACCAATTTGTAGGTGTCAAAAGGTCAAAAGCAGGAAGTGGTACTGAACCTGTATACACCTCTGATTAAGCCCAATTAAAGCATTGTGTTCCCATACTTTAGGAAGGATATAGTGGTCCCTGAAAGGGTGCAGAGGAGATTTACCAGAATGGTTCCAGGGATGAGGAATTTTAGCTAGAAAATTAGGCTGGAGAAGCTGGGGTTTTTCTGCTTGAAACAAAGAGGAGATCTCAGTGATGTATACAGGGTGATGACAGGTTTATGGTGGACAGGGAAAAGGTGTGTGTAGGAGTTAAGGACCAGGGAGGCATAGATTTAAGGTTTTAAGAGATATAAAGGATGGGGGGGGTCAGTGGTGGTGGTGTGGAAGATGAGGAAGAAGTCTTTTAGGCAACAAGTGGTACTGAACTGGAACTTGCTGCCTGTGAGGAGGGTGGAAGAGGAGTCGAAGAACAATTTCACTTCAGGGAAATCAATTTTCAGGGCGACAGGAAGAAATGTGACTGAACAGATTAGTAAGGGCCAACATGACCTCAATGGGTTGAATGGACCTTTCCGTGATCTAATGGCTCAATGAATTGGAAGAGTGCAGAGGTCACCATGGAGGCTGCTCAGAGGTTTCAGGGAGAATGGAGCTACTTGAACAGACGGCTAGGGCACTGCTGCCTCGCAGCGCCAGAGACCCTGGTTCGATTCCACTGTCTGTGTTCAGTTTGCACATTCTCCCTGCGTTGATGTGGGTTTCTTCCAGGTGTGCCGATTTCCTCCCACAGTCCAAAGATGTGCAGGTTAAGTGGATCGTCTGTGCTAAATTACCCTGTAGTGTGCAGGCTAGGTGGGAGAGTCATGTGAAATGCACGGTTATAGGGATAGGGTGAGGGTGGGATGCTCTGGGAGTGACAGTGTAGACCCGATGGGCTGAATGGCCTGCTTCCATACTGCAGAGATTCTATGAGAGCGTTAAATTTAAAAGGAGGGACCACCCAGGTGGGCACAGGCCTTTAGCTGGATGGGACACTCTGAAGGTTTTTGAAATGGGAGGGAGAAGAACACAGAAGGTGGTCATCTTTTGGGTGTTACTCCATACCTTGTCGTTATTGGCGTATCTGAATCCTTGTATGTAGCCTTCTCCGCCCCACAGCCCTCTCTGAGACTCCGGAGGGTAGTAGATGGGAATTGGCACATCTTGCACACGTTCCGGGTGCCCGGTATGCGGGTTCCGCTTGTATTTAACCCCGTGGGGCTTAAAGTGAACTGGCGTGGGCTCCTGCTTCTCTTCGAGGGAGCGGAGATAATGGGCTGGCAACCGTGAGTAGATCCCCTGCTTTAGTCGCAGTAAGTGCCAGATCTTGGGGGAGTACTTGTGGAGGGGCATGACCCCAGCCTGACCTAAAGGGGATGGGTCAGTCCAGAGGCAAAAAAGGCAGGTTAATATACATTCCCGATGAAGGGCTCCGGCCCGAAACGTTGATTTTTCTGCTCCTCGGATACTGCCTGGCCAGCTGTGCTTTTCCAGCAACACACACTCAACTCTGATCTCCAGCATCTGCAGACCTCACTGTCTCCTAGGTTAGGATACACAGCAACTCCTGTCCACCCCAGTGGTAACAGTGCCACTTCTGAGCCAAGCCAATGCAGGTGCAAGTCACATTCCAGGATCACCATCCCTCATGCATTGGTGCTGCACTGAGCAATCATGCCAAGCTTTTGTGGGATACAAACAAAGTAGGAAGGAGCAAGGGCTCTTGTGGGGCAGTGCTACTGTCCCCATCTCTAAGCTAGAAGGCTTGGTTCCAAGTCCCACCTGCTTCAAGAAAGGTGACTGTACTGAAAACGGTAACCCTTATTTTCGCTCCACAGATACTGCCAGACCTGCTTAGTCTCTCCAACAATTTCTGATTTTGTTTCTTTCTTTCCAAGTGTAGAGAAAAAAACGTAAATGCCATCCCCAGCCAGAAAGGGTCAGTAGAACAGGACCAATGGGGCAGCTCTTTTGAAGAGCCAGCAATGAGCAAAGAGGCTGAGTGGCTCACTCCTGTCTCTACACTGCAAGAAAATAAAACACATAAGGGGCTAACAAAAGCATTACACTGCTGAAAATTTTCAGCAGGTCTGGTAGCATCTGTGGAGAGAGAGAGAGAGAAAAAAACAGTTAACGTTTCATAAGATAAGGGGAGCAGAAATTAGGCCATACAGCCCATCGTTTTTGCTCTGCCACTCAATCATGTTTCTCAACCCCATTCTCCCACCTCCTTCCCGTAACCCTTAATACTTAAGAACCTAATCTATCTCTGTTTTAAATATACTCAATGACCTGGCCTCCACAGCTTTCTGTAGAAATGAATTCTACAGATTCACCACTCTCTGGCTGAAGGTATTTATCCTCATCTCCGTTCTAAGAGGTCTTCCCTTTACTCTAAGGCTGTGCTCTCAAGTCCTAGTCTCTCCAACCAATGGAAACATCTTCCCAACATCCACTCTGTCCAGGCCGTTCAGTATTCTCTAAGTTTCAATTAGATTTCCCCCTCATCCTTCTACACTCCAGTGAGTATAGACCCAGAGTCCTCAAATGTTCCCCCTATGCTTCAGGTCCAGTGACCCTTCTTCAGAACACAAGCGGCTGGTCTCCCACCTCCGCCTCCCCTCAGAATCCCACGCAGCCCCCTTAGACATTCCCCTCCAGCCTCTGCCTTTTCAAAGAGATAGGGTCCCCCAGGCCAGTACCACAGGAGGTGGTGGCCTATTCGACTGCAGTAGGTATCACAGACTCTGCTCTTGTACACTCTCCTCCATTTCCATCTTTTTACACCTACCCCCCCATGGATGACCAGCTCAGGGGGAGGGGGAGTAGATACTGACAGGCTATTCGACTGCTGAAGGCATCGCACACTCAGCTCTTTTACCCTCCCCTCTCCATGCCTTGGGGTGGGATTTCCCAGAAAAAGGATGGAGAAGTGTTTGGGGGAAGGGAAGGTGTTGGGGGGTTGGGGGGGGGGGGGGGGGGAGGGGGGGGGGAGGGGGGGGGGAGGGGGGGGGAGGGAGGGGGGGGAGGGGGGGGGGAGGGAGGGGGGGGAGGGGGGGAGGGGGGGGAGGGGAGGGAGGGGGAGAGGGGGAGGGGGGGGAGGGGAGGGGGAGGGGGGGGAGGGGAGGGGGAGGGGGGGGAGGGGAGGGGGGGGAGGGGGAGGGGGGGGAGGGGAGGGGGGGGAGGAGGGGAGGGGGAGGGGGGAGGGGAGGGGGAGAGGGGAGGGGGAGAGGGGAGGGGGAGAGGGGGGGGGAGGGGGAGAGGGGGGGGGAGGGGGAGAGGGGGGGGAAGGGGGGGGGGGAGGGGGGGGGAGGGGGAGAGGGGGGGGAGGGGGGGGGAGAGGGGGGGGAGGGGGGGGGAGAGGGGGGGGAGGGGGGGGGAGGGGGGGAGGGGGGGGGGAGGGGGAGAGGGGGGGAGGGGAGGGGGAGAGAGGGAGAGAGGGGGAGAGGGGGGGGAGGGGGGGTGAAGAGACTGAGTCTTGTGGAGGAGGCAGGGGGCCCTAACTCCTTTAATTACCCCCATTTCCCCCCAAAATCCAGAGTATTTCCCCCCAAAGTAAAAACCCAACCCCAGGGGTGACCACCTCGGAGGGGGAGTGAAGGTACACTGAGGCCCAACAGCGGCGAAAGGACGCCCCTCACTCACTCACTCGAGCCTCAGGCTTCGCGGCGCCCACGTAGGCCCACACAGGAAGTCCCGCCTCCCACACGATCCACAAGCCGATTGGACAAAACGGCTGTCCATCACGGCCAGGGGGCCCCCTTCAGCTGATTGGACAACGTGGCCGCCGTTCGTCACCCGCGTCCCAACGTTTGATTGGATAGAACGGCTGACAATCACGACCGACGCCCTGCCCCGCCCCCACGCTCCAGGGGCAGGCACCGTCTCTGAATCGTCCTCCAGGCGAAAAGCAAGGGAACGTCCCCAAATCACAGCAGCCACCAAAAAGCGCAAAACAAAATGAGGAGGCAGAAGATTTTCCCTGCCTTCAGGGGAGGGGCTGAGAGGGGATTTGGGGGAATGGGTTGGGGTGGACGTAAAGATCCCGCGGCCACTGCTTTGAAGGAGATGTGGAGCGCGCTCCCCTCAGGTCAATGCCTTGGCCAATCTTCCTCCATTGGTCACCACCTCAAAAACAGATGTTGCTTTTTTGTGGGATCTTGCTGTGTACAAATTGGCTGCTGCATTTACTGCATTGCAACAAGGACGAACCTTCAGAAAGCTCATCATTGGCTGTAAAGCATCTTTGGATGTCCCTGAGGCGCTACATGAATGTAAGTTCTTCCAAATTCATTCAGCATTTTTTATGGTGTTGCACCACATACACACACACACACACACATATATGCACACACATTCAATAATATAAACACACGCTCATTCAATAATATAAATACACACACACACACACACACATATTGAATAATATAAACACACATACACTTGCACATTCAATAATATAAACACACACACTTCCAATAACATAAACACACATACATTCAATAACATAAGCACACATACACACATTCAATAATCAAAACACATATATTTGATATTATAAACACACACATTCAATAATATAAACACATATACACACATTCAATGATATAAACACACATATACACACACTTTCAATAATATAAACACACATACAAAATGTATTTGCTTTATTTTATTTATCCTTCTTTTGTAGAATAAATTTATGGTTTATTGTTAAAACCAAATCAGCAGCCTTGTGTGTAGATGTTTCAGTGAAAGTCTGACACAATAAATTACATAATAAACAAAATATGACCACGACGGATTATATTCTGGGATCAGACAACAAGGATCAGTGCTGGGTCCTCTACTTTTTATCATTTACATAAGTGATTTGGATGCTAGCATAAGAGTTAGTAAGTTTGCAGATGACACCAAAATTGGAGGTGTAGTGGATAATGAAGAGGGTTATCTCAGATTACAACAGGACCTTGATCAGATGGGCCAATGGACTGAGAAGTGGCAGATGGAGTTTAATTCAGATAAATGGGAGGTGCTGCATTTGGGAAAGCAAATCTTAGCAGGACTTATACTCTTAATGATAAGGTCTTAGGGAGTGTTGCTGAACAAAGAGACCTTGGAGTGCAGGTTCATAGCTCCTTGAAAGTGGAGTCGCAGGTAGATAGGATAGAGAAGAAGGTGTTTGGTATGCTTTCCTTTATTGGTCAGAGTACTGAGTACTGGAGTTGGGAGGTCATGTTGCGGCTGTACAGGATCTCAGGGAGAACATTGGACGGCATGGTGGCACAGTGGTTAGCACTGCTGCCTCACAGCACTAGAGACCCGGGTTCAATTCCTGCCTCAGGCGACTCTGTGTGGAGTTTGCACATTCTCCCTGTGTCCGCGTGAGTTTCCTCTGGGTGCTCCGGTTTCCTCTCACAATCCAAAAATGTGCAGGTTAGGTGAACTGGCCATGCTAAATTGCCCGTAGTGTTGGGTAAATGTAGGGGAATGGGTCTGGGTGGGTTGTGCTTCGGAGGGTTGGTGTGGACTTGTTGGGCTGAAGGGGCTGTTCCATACTGTAAGTAATCTAATCTAATCTACAGAACTAGCTCAAAGGTAGAAGACAGAGGGTGGTGGTGGAGGGTTGTTTTTCAGACTGAAGGCCTGTGACCAGTGGAGTGCCACAAGGATCGGTGCTGGGCCCTCTACTTTTTGTCATTTACATATGCGAGCAAAAGAGATGTAGTTAGTAAGTTTGTGGGTGACACCAAAATGCAGGCGCTGCATTTGGGAAAGCAAATCTTAGCAGGACTTATACACTTAATGGTAAGGTTCTAGAGAGTGTTGCTGAACAAAGAGACCTTGGAGTGCAGGTTCATAGCTCCTTGAAAGTGGAATCACACGTAGATAGGATAGTGAAGGAGGCGTTTGGTATGCTTTCCTTTATTGGTCAGAGTTTGGAGTATAGGAGTTGGCAGGTCATGTTGCAGCTGTACAGGACATTGGTTAGGCCACTGTTGGAATATTGCATGCAATTCTGGTCTCCTTCCTATTGGAAAGATGTTGTGAAACTTGAAAGGGTTCAGAAAAGATTTACAAAAATGTTGCCAGGATTGGAGGATTTGGACTATAGGGAGAGGCTGAACAGGCTGGGGCAGTTTTAACTGGAGCTTCAGAGGCTGAAGAGTGACCTTATAGAGGTTTACAAAATTATGATGGGCATGGATAGGGTAAATAGGCAAAGTCTTTTCTCTGGGGTCGCGGAGTCCAGAACTAGAGGGCATAGGTTTTTGTTAAGAGGGAAAAGATATAAAAGAGACCTATGGGACAACGTTTTCACACAGAGGGTGGTATGTGTATAGAATGAGCTGCCAGAGGAAGTGGTGGATGCGGGTACAATTGTAACATTTAAGAGGCATTTGGATCGGTATATGAATAGGAAGGGTTTGGAGGGAAATGGGCTGGGTGCTGGCAGGTGGGACTAGATTGGGTTGGGATATCTGGTCAGCATGGACGGGTTGGACCAAAGGGTCTGTTTCCGTGCTGTACATCTCTATGACTCTATGACATTCAATAATATAAACACACATACCCATTCAATAATATAAACATACATATACATACACTTCCACTAATATAAACACACACATTTGATATTATAAACACACACACATTCAATAATATAAACACACACACTTACATACAGACATTTTCAATATAAACACACACGCATTCAATAATATACACACAGACATTCAATAATATAGACACATACACACACACATTCAAGAATATAAACACACATACGTTCAAGAATATAAACACATACACACACATTCAATGATGTAAACACACATATACAATAATATAAAAATATACATACATTCAATAATATAAACACATATGTATATAATATATGAACACATACACACATTCAATAATATAAACACATACACATTTGATAATATAAACACACACATTCAATAATATAGACGCACCCATAATATGTTAACCCCAACACACATGCACACACATATAATATATAAACACACACACATACACATTCAATAATATAAGCACATACACACATCCAATAATATAAACACACTTTCGAATATTCTGGGTTGAATTTCCAAGTCAGTGTCAGTCTCCCAGACACGTTGGCCTCTCACCCCCACCCCTCCCCCGGCTACACCCCTTCTGCTCTAAGGAGAAGTCTGCCCATCTTCTCTAGGTGTACCCCTAATGGTTTATTGTATCGAGGGAGATCTGGAGAAATGGGGACAACTTATGGGGAATTTGCAAGCAATCCTGCCATCTAGTGTTGTCATACAGTAATGCAAATTAAATTAAAATTGGATAATGTTAAAAATCACACAACACCAGGTTATAATCCAACAGGTTTATTTGGAAGCACTAGATTTCAGAGCACTGCTCTTTCATCAGGTAACTAGTGGGGCAGGATGATAAGACACAGAATCTATAGCAAAAGATCAAAGTTTCATGCAATAGGGATAGGGTGGGGCAGCAAGTCTGGATGAGATGCCCTTTGCAGGGCTGGTGCATACTAAAGGGGCCGAATGGCCTCTGTCTGGACTGTAGGGATTCCATGATTCTATATCTTCTAAGTGAAGTAGTGATTTGTCTACAGAACATTCAATCTGGTCTGGTGCATTTGTTTCTAACACTGTGGTTTCCTCTAATGCAGACTGGGAGACTGCTCTACAAAACACCTACGTTCTGAATGCAATAATGATCCTTAGACTTTTAGTTCCCTGCCATTACAACACACCACCATGTTCCCTGGATGACATCTCTGTGTCAGGCTTGCTGCAGTGTTCCAGCGAAGCTCAGCACCAGCTCAAAAAACATCTCATTTTTGGCTTAGGGACCCTGCAAGCTGTTTCCTAGTTTGTGTAAAAAGGTCCAGTGTTCCAAGGAAGTACAAAGATAAGGCTGTTAGCTCTTCTTGAAGTGCATTATTGATCAGGAAAAACAAGCAGCCACCCTTAATCAAGCTGCATCAAGTTCATTGAGCTGCCCCAACATCTGAATGATGAGGCCGAGTGGCGAGAAGGAATGAAAAGGAAGCAAATCCCACACTCCAGGCCCCCTGTACCTTGTCGGATGGCCTGTCTTGTGTACCCAAAGATCCAGGAGTCGAGAATCAGTCAGTTAAGACCCAACCAGCAGAAACTCACTGAAATTGAGGGTCAACCGATGATGAGTCACAGGATGATGCAGCACAGAAGGAGGCCCTTAGGCCCATCATGCCAGTATCGGCCCCTTTATAGATTTGTCCCATTCCCCTTCTGTTTTTCTCATAGTCCTGTGAAATTTCCCTTGTCAATTCCCTGGAAGGTTATCATGAATTATCAACACTATTTGCATCAACAACAAAAACAGAATTGGCTAGAAAAGCTCAGCAGGTCTGACAACATCTGTGAAGAGAAATCAGAGTTATCTACCTGGACTTCAAAATGGCCTTTGACAAGTCATAGAGTCATAGAGATGTACAGCATGGGAACAGACGCTTCGGTCCAACCTGTCCATGCCGACCAGATATCCCAACCCAATCTAGTCCCATCTGTCAGCACCCGGCCCATATCCCTCCAAACCTTTCCTATTCTTATACCCATCCAAATGGTGCCGGACAGGAGGTTACTGAGTAAGATAAGGGCCCATGGTATCAAATGCAAGGTGCTAGCATGGATAGAAGCTTGGCTGTCTGGCAGAAAGCAGACAATGGGGATAAAAGGGTCCTTCTCAGGATGGCAGCCAGTGACAAGTGGTGTTCCACAAGGTTCAGTGTTGGAACCACAACTTTTCACTTTATACATTAACGATCTCGATGAAGGAACTGAGGGCATTCTGGCTAGGTTTGCAGATGATACAAAGATAGGAAGAGGGGCAGGTAGCATTGAGGAGACTGTGAGGCTGCAGAAGGATTTGTACAGATTAGGAGAGCAGGCAAAGAAGTGGCAGATGGAGTACAATGTGGGAAAGTGTCTTGGTAGGAAGAATAGAGGAATGGAGTATTTTCTAAAGGGAAGAAAATTCATAAGTCTGAAGTGCAAAGAGACTTGGGTGTTCTAGTCCAGAATTCTCTCAAGGTAAACTTGCAAGTTGAGTCAGTAGTTAGGAAGTCAAATGCAATGATGGTATTTATTTTGAGAGGACTTGAACATAAAAGCAGGTAGGTACTTCTGAGGCTCTATAAGGCTCTGGTCAGACCACATTTGGAGTATTGTGCACAGTTTCGGGCCCCATGTCTCAGGAAGGATGTACTGGCCCTGGAGCGTGTACAGAGGAGATTCACAAGAATGGTCCCAGGAAAGAATAGCTTAATATATGAGGAACGCTTGAGGACTCTGAGTCTATACTTGATTGAATTTAGAAGGGGGGGATCTAATTGAAATATGCAGAATACTGAATGGCCTAGACAGAGCGGATGTTGGGAAGATGTTTCCATTGGTAGGAAATATTAAGACCTGAGGGCACAGCCTTGGAGTAAAGGGAAGACCTTTTAGATCGGAGATAAAGTGAAAATTATTCAGTCAGACAATGGTGAATGTATGGAATTCACTGCCACAGAAGGCTGTGGAGGCCAGGTCATGGAGTATATTTAAGACTGAGATAGATAGGTTCTTGATTGTCAAGGGCTACAGGGAGAAAGTGGGAAAATGGGGTTGAGAAACTTATCAGCCATGATTGAATGGAGGAGCAGATTCAATGGGCTGAATGGCCTAACTTCTGCTCCAATATCTTATGGTCTTAAGTAATGATTATCAAAGGTTATGTTAACAAATGGACTTTATTGTTGTAAAGGATGGAGTGTTGGGCATTGGCCCTTTAAGAGAATGACGCTTTATGGGTGACGTAACATCACCAGGGGCGGTCAAGTGACGTCATCGAGAGGGCGGGACGTGTCCTGCGGAAGTGACGAAGGCGGTCGCCATGGTGGTCGGCGCGTTCCCCATCGCCAAGCTGCTGATGCTCGGGATCCGCCAGGTCAGCCGACCGCTCGCCAACTCCATCAAGGCCAACGCCCGGAGGAATGAGTTCTTTAAGCGCTATGTCTGCTTGCCCCCGGCGCAGGGTGAGTGAGGCAGCGACTCAGCCCGAAGCGGGTAGGCCGCTCGGTGAGGAGGGGGGGCGGGGCCTGATCGCCGGAAGTCTCCCCTCCGCCGACGGTGACAGACAACCATCCGGCCAATGAGGGGGGCGCAGGACTGGCGCCTTGACCAATCACGTTGTTGGTGGCGCTGATCGACAGCTGGAGGGGGGTGGTTCCTGGTGAATGTCACTTTGAGGCTTGAGAGAGGAACCACTAGAGAATGGTGCAGGAGGCCACTCAGCCCATCGCATCAGTACAGGCTCCCTGTGCATTTTCACTCAGCACCAACGTTTCTGTTAATAATACCTTGAAAGTGGAGTCCCAGGTAGATACAGTAGAGAAGAGACAAAATAAAAACCCTGCAGATGCTGGAATCCAAAGGAGACAGGCAGGAGGCTGGGAGAACACAGCAAGCCAGGGCAGCAACAGGAGTCAACATTCTGGGTATATCCCTTGTTCAGGACTGAGGTTAGAGGTATGGGGAACTGCAGATAAAAGGATGGGGAGAGGGGTAGAGTGGTGAGCTAGAGATAGGCGAACACAGGTAAGTGGGTATGACCAAGTTAGTTGATGGGAAGAATGAAAGAAAGCATATGGTACACTTGCCTGTATTGGTCAGAGTATTGAGTACAAGAGTTGGAAGGTTATGTTGCAGCTGTACAGGGCATTCGTTAGGCCACTATTGGAATATTGCATTCAATTCTGGGTCTCCTTCCTATCGGAAGGATGTTGTGAAACTTGAAAGGGTTCAGGAAAGATTTACAAGGACGTTGCCAGGGAGAGGCTGGGGCTGTTTTCTCTGGAGTGTCAGAGGCTGAGGGGTGATCTTAAAAGAGGCTATAAAATCATGATGGACATGGATAGGGCTAATAGACAAGATCTTTTCCCCAGGGTAGCAGAGTCCAAAACTAGAAGGCATAGATTTAAGGTGAGAGGGGAATGTTTTCACACAGAGGGTGGTGCATGTGTTGAATGAGCTGCCAGAGGAAGTGGGGGAGGCTCACACAGTTACAACGTTTAAAATGAATAGGAAGGATTTAAAGGGATATGGGTCAAATGGGTGTTTCAGTTTAGGATATCTGGTTAGCATGGACAAGTTGGACCAAAGAGACCATTTCCATGCTGTACAGCTCTAGGATACAGAAGGCTATGGAGGCCAAGTCACTAAAGATAGATTCAAGAGGAGAGGAGAGAAGAGAAGGGAAGGGTGAAGGTTTGTTGGGATGGGGAATGGATGAGAGGGTCTGAGGAAAGGGGGATGTGGTTGTGACAGGGAAGCTGGGAATTGGTGGGAGCAATGGAAAGTAAAAGAGTGCAGGGGATGGGGTAAATAGGGAGGTTAGGGTAATTGATAGGCAGGCTTTGGAGTTGTGAATCTGGCCACATAGGAATGGACTGCTACTCGTTACTGTCAATTTCATTGGATTTGGGCCCTTCAACAGATTCTCCTCCTGAAAGCTGTAATTTCAGAAAGGGCGGTGAAAAGAATAATTTGTGCATGCACTCCTTGATTGACTTCAACACCCAAAATGCTGATAATGTTCCCATCTGCCAGGGCTCTGGCTTGTTCCTGGTGCTCTGTTTCAGCTCTAATACCCCAAGGTAGAATTTTGAAAGTTGGCTATCTGTTCAACCACAGAGGGCATCATAGGTCAATCTGATCGAATATGCATACCTTCAAGCAAGATTTGGGGAAGGGCATGATTGGATAGTGATTGCAAGCAGAAGCTCTAGTTGGTTTTAACTAGAATGTGGAATGTCAGTCATGGTGTGCATAGCCTTTGGTGATGGAGGTGAATTTAGCACAGGCTGGGGATAGAAAGTTAACTAGGTGTTGGAGATGGACTGTTCGGGATTCGGCGTAAGTCCTGTAACAGATGTTGAGACAGAAACTGCGACCTGACCTGGTGGCCTTTCTGTTGCAGCCTATCACTGGATTGAAATGAAAACCAAGATGAGGATCATGGGGTTCAAAAGTGGTATGGTGCAACCCTTGAGCGAGGAGGTCGCAGCAGACCTGGGCGCTGAGCTTCTGGGAGAGGGCATTGTATTCTTCATCGGAGGCGCCTGCCTCTTTGCCGAGTACATGAGGCAGTCCACCAACTCGGCAAGAAAAGAGGAAGAGCTGAACAGCACGCTGCAGAACCTGCAGGAGCAGGTTGCCCAGCTCTCCCTGACTATCGAGGAACTTGACGCCCGGATCCGAGAAAACAATCGTCTTATCCACTCACTCCCTCAGCCCTCGAAGTAGCACTCTGAGCTGAGGTTTGAGGGAGAGGGTTGGGGGAAAAAAAACCTCCTTGATGGGGATGAAAGTCGCCCCCAGTTCAGACAGCTGCTTGGGTTTTAAAAAACTCTTCCAAGTGAGTCCTGCTATATCGGGATGTGGGAGCGGGGGGGGGCGGTGGCAGTTTGAGCACTGAAGACTAATCCCTTGCCTGCTATAAATACCTCCAATTTTGACATGCACACACGTTGATGCTGTAAATTCCTTAGTCCTGTTTGTACTTTTGTTCGAATTCATGGCTGTATAAACCATCGTTTGGGCTATCACAGTGAGTGTGCCTTGGAACCCCTGTAACAGTTTGGCAATCATGTGAGTTTAAATTTTGCCAGGTTGCATTGGACCATTCCCTGGTTTCGTGCCACATAGCGACTTCACATGGGAAGAACCATCAGCTGGAAGGAACGATAGACTCATAACAGTGCCTTGCAGAAACTGCCTTTGGGAACCCATGTCACCCTGACTTGCCTTGTTTGAGTAAAGCAAGTCTCTCTGTCTCGTCCACAATAGCGTCTACTGCCTGGAAAACACTATTGTCTTTGGGAAATTTGGCCAAACAGTGTACTTCTCAACATGCAACGTTGCCACACTTGAGTTTATGTTCCTGTCTGCATTTTAGTTTTGTGTACGCCTGGAACAGCAGATGTATTAAAGATTTTAAGACTGGACAATGACAAGAAACACACATTAGGATGAACTGTGACTTTTCTTTTTTGCAATCTTTAACAGTATGCTAAAGATGTCCGGTAACAAGACAATAGGTAAAATTTTAAAGGGATAGCAAACACAAATTTATGTAAAGAAATGACAACATGGCACCCCAACAGCTTCAGACAGGGAACAGATGTCTGCGCTTAGTACCCCACCTTCTGATCTTATATTGCAGTTAGACTCACCTGGTGTTAGTGTCCGAGTCAGTGATTATTTACAAGTAAAATGTCGATCATGTTTCTTCATTTCTGATGGAGTTGTAAATTTCAGCAGTAAAGGGCTGAATTTGGTTTCCATTCTATTAACTGTAGCATGTTTTTTTTTGTTGTTGGTGGGAAACGGATTGAGGTTCCTCCCCTGTACCTTTCTCCTCAATCCTGCCACACTGTTAATATTTTGCTAAAGTACATAGATGTACGACATCAAGTTGAGCTGTGCAAACTCACTGTGGCAAAAAAAGGCCTTTCTGAATCTGTGGTTTAATCCCAGGAGTGTTCAAAGGTGGGTGATGCTTGAGTAAATGTTAGGTGTCTGCCTGGGGTAATGAATTAAGGGTGTATTTAAACCATCATTTTAGCTTGGTTCTCAAATTGGCAACATGATGCAGGGAGACTCAACACTTTGTAGTCATGTCAGTTGATTTAGAATTATGCTTGCTCTATGACCACTTTCTCACAAGTACCACTGTTTTATTGAAATTACACTTGAGTATTAGGCATTGGCTTCATTAAGATGTTTTCACATCTAGAATAAATTTGTGAAGGCCAAATTGTCACTTGTAATGATACAAATGGACTAAAGTGTTACAGTTTCATCAGCATTATAGTGGCTGGGAGTGGTGTGGTCCTGTTAAAATGGCTAGTGTGGTGTACCTCCAAATTTCACATGCAGGCCAACTGTGGCTGAGAGGAAAGCTCGCTTGCCTGTACATCAAGTCCCAATTCAGAGACTGGAGCATAGTATGTTTGACTGATACTCCCAGTACAGTACTGTGTCACTGGTGCAGTGTTGGAGATGCTACCTTTCAGTAGCAAACACTGGTCTGTGATAGTGATGTCAACAGCATAGGTTCAATTCCTACACAAGCTGAAGTTACCAAGAAGGCTTCTCCTTCTCAACCACTTCCCCTGGCCTGAACCATAGTAACCCTCAGGTTGAACCACCACCAGTTCTCTCTGACTTCAATGTGAGTGTGTACCTATAGTCCAGTAGGACTTTGGCTCCTGCATTTTTTTAAGAAAAAGCAATGGTTACTTGACTCTTGACATTAGACTATTGTAACCCTCTCAGTTTCTCCGTCCATCCCTCCCCCAGCAGTCTCTGCTCATTCCCCAAGATTGCAAAGGCCAGATGTGGAGTGTCATGGGGTAGTAGACAGAGATCTGCGAGTGTGTGTGTGTGGTCTCAGCGCTGTGATCTTTGCTTTAATGACTGGAATGCCCACTTATCTTGTAATAAAAGATTTATTTACAAAACATTGTAAAATAATAAATAAAATCTATTGATGACAATGTGATGTTTTAAAAACTGGAATATAATGAAGCCTAGTAACAGTAGGCTTGCCCACCAAGCATGCTTAAGGACAACAGCAAATTGTAACTGTCTGCCAAATCTTTATCACTCTTCCTGTTGATGGTGGCGATGGACTAAGGAAGAGCTGCAGAAATTAATGTGGAGTCTGAAATTAGAAGCAGTTTAATTATGACCACAGGATGGCCACTAAACCTACAACTGAAATAAGCACCTTGCACCTCATACTTTTAAACTGCCAGCTTTGTAGTAACTATGCACTACTCATACCTCATTAAGTACGAAAGAACCTTTGCTATAGGTTAAAGCTGCCTTGGTGAAAATCAGACACAGAGCTGCAAGTCTGATATCAAAACGTGTCTGAAACCAAACGGTCAGAATGTCAACTGCACTATTAGTTTTGGATGCTGATTGAGCATTTTGAGTTTTTAAATTCAAGATTGGGATGTAGAAGAGCTACAGCAAGGAGGTTACTGAGTCATCCACAAGTTACAGCTTCAACATCCAGCTCAGTGTGGCACAGGTAAAACTCTTATTACAAAAAGATTGCTGCTATCCTCGACAGCACCATCTAAGCTGCTAGTGAGGAAATGAATTTGACGACTAACTGGGATTGAGCTCACCGGAACCCGAACCCAAACTAAAACAAACGTTAAAATAAAAATGGATCGTAAAAATGGATTCCTCAAACTAAATCTGAAGCATTGTATCAAGTTGTGAGAATTTAGCCACTGGAAATAAAAAATAAGCACAGTATTTGCAAGCATTGGTCACATCATACAGATGGCAGCAGAAACTGTGGCACTGTTGCAAGTTTTAGTCACCCAGGGGTACCCTCAACACATCCCAGGCCATCCCTGGAAAACAGCAAAGGCTGAATTTATTTAAGGGCAAGTTGGATGGATTTCTTAGTTTAGGGGCAAGACAGGAAAGTGGAACTTTGGACCTGATAAGATCAGCCACAATCTTACTGTACAGTGGAGCAGGCACAAGGGACTGAATGACCTCCTCATACCCTGAGCTGATAATTCAGAACCAGATTTCACAAGACACCACAAATTTCCCACAAACACATTTCACTCTTGAATTACATCCAGTTTGCCATTACATTTACTTCAAAATTAAGTCTAAAAAAATTAATAAAAACATGTTTAAAAATGGACATGAACTGACTAGGTCAAAATCCACAGTAGCTGGTCAGTCTGCAATTCTCCAGACACCATTACACAAGCAGCACAGGGGAGGGTCATCTGAAAGTCACAGACAAGATTAAAAACAGCAAAGGTTTCTCAAGTGTTGCTGTGCAACTGGTTTGAGAGAGATTTCAAGAGGTGAAACAGGGAAAATAGAAACAAACAGAAAGCTGCATAATCTACAAATACAGAGAGCATTCAGGCAAAGTCACTTTAGAAATCATGCACCTGATTCTTAAGAGTGAAAGGTCTCGGTTGGCCGAAAAGTCTTGAGTGGTAATCTTACTGCAGAGCAAAAGAACGTTGAAGGGAATAGAAAAGGTAAATACCAACTATTACTTAAATTGCTGCTTTAAGGCTGAGAGAGAGAGAGAGACAGACAGAGAGAGAGATATTCTTGATCAGTCGGGGAAATCAAGGGTTACAGGGAAAGGGCAGGAATGTGGACATGAGGAGTATTGGATTAGCCATGATCATATTGCATGTCTTAAGGGGCTGAATGGCCTCTTCCTGTTCTTATTCCACTCGTAACAGGCATCAGTGGAAACTGCAATGGGTAAATTTTGAAATGATATTCAGGAATCCTTCAAAAACGAACTTCTAGATATGTTGTAAGTATTAAATAAATAAATTGATGCTAAAATAGGGACACAAATCATTCTGATTAAATAGTCTTTCTTTATAATAGGAGAGATTGGGCCTGTTTTCTTCAGAGAGGCATTCTCACAGAAACTTACAAAATTCTTAAAAGGATTCAACTGTGTGGATGTAGAAAGAATGTTTCACTGGCTGTGGGTCTCAGTTTCACAGTAAAGGGGGGATTTATTCACACTCTGGGTTAGTAAATCTTTGGAATTCTTGACCTAAGAAGGTTGCGGAGGCCCAAACACTTCAGTAGTTTCAAGACAGAAATCGATAGGTTTCAAGAGACTAATGACATGAAGGGTTATGGGGTTACGTGGGAAAATAGCACAGCAGGCTCAATGGGCTGAATGGCCTATTCTTGGTCCCATGTAGCTAACAATGATACCATTGTAAAGTTATTCTGCCTTATGTTTTTTTTTTGGTGCTGCGTCCAGACCTTTCAGGAGTGGAATCAAGAAACACTGTTTTCATTTTCTGTCGTTCATCGCCTGCCAAAGTGCCAGAGAAACTCAGCAGGTCTGGTGGCGTGTGTGGAGAGAGAAACAGTCAACACTGAGGGTTGAGTGCGGTTCCTCTTCAGAACGAAAGGGTGGTAGAAATAGGATGGGTTTTATGCCATAGGTAGGCAGCAGGAGGCACTGTAGAACAATGAGAAGGTCAGAAAGCAGAAGAGATAAAATTATGGAACAATAGGCAAAGAGAGTGAAGAGAGGGGTTTGGAACTCACTTTCAAAGACAGCAACAAGTGCTAGCTAAATCCATTATTAATTTTGAATCAAATTTAGTCTGTTGGCCAAAGGCATGGATAGGAGTCAAAGGAAGGCAAGTGGAGCTCAGTTGCAGATCAGACAAGAGCTCAAGGAATGATGAGTAAGGAGCAAGGGGCTAAGTGACTGACTCCTTATTCCCAGACCACATTTAGTTCATTGGACAACCATGTGTGTCTTCTGCCCTGGTCTGATATGGGAATTACAAACAGGGAATCTAGCACTCAGTTACTTCATACAGCTCTGTGAATATTGTACAGGACACTGGGGAGAACCACAATCTGTATTCATGTTAAAACGATGTGGAGGTGCCAGTGTTGGACTGGGTGGTCAAGGTCAGAAGTCACACGACAACAGGTTCAGTCCAACAGGTTTATTTGAAATCACAAGCTTTTGAACCCTTCGTGGGCTGAATTTTGAAAGCTTTTGAAATAAATCTGTTGGACTATAACCTGGTGTGTTTTGGAGATGCCAGTGTTGGACTGGGATATACAAAATTAAAAATCACACAACACCAAGTTATAGTCAAACAGGTTTAATTGAAAGCACAAGCTTTTGGGTGAAGGATCAGCACTCAAAGCTAGTGTGCTTCAGGTTATAGTCCAACAGGTTTAACTGGAAGCACACTAGCTTTCAGAGTGCTGCTCCTTCATCCAAAAGCTTGTGCTTTCAATTACACCTGTTGGACTATAACCTGGTGTTGTGTGATTTTTAACTCTGGTGTTGTGTGACTTTCTGACTTCATGTGAAAAGTTTGGGAGTCCATTTTCACCAGCCACTGGTTGCGATCTCCCAAGTGAGGAACTACCAGGATAGTCAACTGGCTAGAAATTGGTTACACCTCGTCAAAACCAGCTCCAGACACACAACAATCTCGGTTAATCATTCTATAGTGTTGCATTTTGGCCACGAGGTTTATCAAATAGTGTAATAGTCACACAAAAGGTGACAACTCTCACCGATTGCCCAGAAACTTATCCTATTTTCTATATAAAAAACAAAAGAAAATTCCTATCTGCAGCAAACAAATCTAGTCATTCAGTTCTTCCATCTAGTCTGAGAAAAGGAGGGCCGGTTTAGCACACGCAGGTTGGCTGCTTCTGACCTGGGCTACACGGGTGGTGTCGGGCAGGTTGTGTCTGTGCCCACACGCTCCTGCCTCACCCTGCCCTCCGTCCCCTCCCGTGCCCTCAGTTTGTCATACAGCACCCGCCGGAAGGATCTGTTCCTCAGCTCACTCGGTCCGTGCGCCAAGCTTCTCCATGTACTCCTGCAACGCGTTGAGCCTGGCATCGATTTCAGAAAGGTCGCACGAGTCTAGATAATTTTCTGGAGGGAGTGGGGGAAGAAAGGCTTTTAGACGATTCCACCTTTGGAAATCCAACTCGGTATCAGAGTTGTGCTAAACACATAAACACTACTTTGTTCCTCTGCTTGCACACTTGCTGAGCCAGGTAGTTTCCGCACCACATCTGCACGGCCGACGGCTCCTTCGCCCGGTTCTTCTTGCTCTCCAACAGGAATCTTGCACCCAGCAGTGGGGCTGAAATCAGGGGTTCAGGTTATAGCAAGAGGAATGGAATGTAAATGTAGGCATGATTCGCTACAGGCGTACAGGGGGTCGGGGACACCACATCTGGAGTACTGTGTACAGCTTCAGCCTCCTTAGGACATTATTGTATTGGAAGCGGCTCAGAGGGTTTACTCTTGGCAGTTAATGTACGAGGAAAAGGTTGGATTAAGTTCAGCCTGTATCGATCGATTTTAAGAGAACGAGAGGTGACATTACTGAGACATACAAGATCCTGAACAGACTGGTCCGGGCCAAAAAAAAGGTGTCTCCCTTTGTCGGAGTGTTTGGAACTAGGGGACACAAAAGGGTGGAGATAAGGAGGTATGTTGACTCTCAGAGGGTCTGAATTTATGGATGTCTTCCCCTAATAGCAATGGGGGCGGATGGGGGTCAAAGTGTACTGGAGGTAGGCAGGAAAGTGAAGCTGAGACCACAATCAAATCAGCCATGATCATACTGAATAGCCTACTGCTCCGAATTTGTACATTATTTGTAAGATGCACAAAACCAGTATTCCTGATCTACAACGAGCTTAAGGGATATTTCACCACCTAGGGGGCTCTCCCTCTAGGATTCAGGCACTCCCCACCTGAATGCTTTTCTCCTTCCATTCTGTGGCACCATGTAATCTATCCTCAATCCCCTCCCATTTCTCATCCACATGCTGTCCTTTGGCAAAAACACATTTCACACTGACACCAACGCACCCACCATCTACCTCACCATCACCCCTTCAACTGTTCACTTGCTGAAGTTATCGCTCAAATCAAAGCGAAATGCTGCAGATATTGGAAAAAACTTACATAAATACAGGAAGTGACAGAGAAACTGAGCAGGTCTGGTAGCATCTGTGAAGAGCACAGTGTGACTCAAACTGATAAGCTCTGAAGAATCATACTGGACTTGAAACGTTTCTCTCTCCAGAACCATAGAGTAAAACAGCACAGGAAGAGATCTCTCGGTCCAACCAGCCCATACCAACCATAATCCCAAATTAAACTAGTCCCACCTGCCCGCACTCTCGGACCATCTCCCTCCAAACACCTTTTATTCATGTACTTTTAAACATTGTAACTGTACTTGCATCTAACACTTTTTCTGCACACACATTCTACATACAGATTACCCTCTGTGTAAAAAAAACAAATTGTCCATTATGTCTTTTTAAATCTTTCTCCTTTCACCTTAAAAGTATGCCCCCAGTCTTGAAATGCCCCACCCTACAGAAAAGACACCTGCCATTCGCCCCTCATGATTTTATAAACCTCTATAAAAGGTCACCCCTCAACCCCCTACGCTCCAGTGAGAAAAGTCCCAGCAGATCCAGACACTCACTATAACGGAAACCCTCCATTCCCTGGTAAACCTCTTCTGAACCCTCTCCAGTTTAACAATGTCCTTTCTCATAACAGGGCGACCCGAACTGCACACAGTGCTCCAGAACAGGCCTCACCAACATCATGTACATCCTCAATGTTCCAACTCTTATACTCAAAAGGTGTGAACAATAAAGGCAAGCATGCTAAAGCTAAACAGCGGAGTTTCTCTGGGATTTTCTTTTCATCTTAGCCTAAAGATGATCAGGCTGCTTGTCCGACATCCAGCTTTGAAGCAGCAGAAATTTCCTCCAACTTCACACTGGGGAGAGGTTCCAGCCCAATTTAACACTGGGGAGAAAAGTTTCTAGCTCCTGCTTGAGACCTTGTTCCCTAGTTACTGACTCCATCCCTCTCCCTGGCGACTGAGTGTTTGCAAGCTGAGTCACATTGATTCAAAGTTAGGCTTCTGCTCAAGATTTTCTTCTCATTCTTGGAACATCAACTGACATTTCTCCTATTTCCTCTCATCTGCTACTGAAAGTGTCCTTCATCCCTTTGCTACTTTGAGTGGACTATTCCGATGCAGTTTTGGCTGGTCTCTCACACTGCTGTCCAAGTCAAATTCCACTCCACCATCATCCCTATGCTCGCCAACCGACACTGGCGTTCAGAAAAGCAACAATGCAGTTCTCCAATCCTCACTTTTGTATTCATATCCTTCCCAGGCCTCATCTCTATAACCTCCTCCAGGCTCATGACCATCCAAGATCTCAGCACTCCTTTAACTCCGGCCTCTTGAGATTTTAATCACTCTGTGCCTTCAAATGCCTGGGCCCTAAACTCTGCAATTCCCTCCGTAAACCCTCTCCACTTTGATGTCCTTCTTAAGATGTCAAACCTACACCGTTGACCCTATGTTTGACCATATGAGATGGTGGAATACTTTATTCTTTATTGCAATGAAGCAACTTGGAATGTTGTAATATGTTAAATTCGCTGATGTTCAGTGCAAGGAACTATTACATTGTATAGAACCATGTGCTTACCTTTGTCAGATACCTTGTTTTGTTTAGTTGGAGTGCTGGCTAAACGTTTCTTTGCTTTTGGTTTCCTTTGAGGCTGGAAAAAACATAACAAAGAGGCTGAGACTTCATTGAATCACAGCACAATGGAGGCCACTCAGCCTCTCTCTCCAGTTCTATCCAATTAGCTGCAGTTCCCTTCCCTTTCTGGATGGTCTGCAGATTCATTCCTTTCCAAGCATCAGTATGCTCTCTCAAAATCTGCCATCTCAGGACCAAGACTATGTTGGATTTTGAATTCTGGCTCAGGAGGGAGGAAATGGACTGGTGCCATGATACACTGCATGCTGTCTGTCATGCACACCTAAAAACTGAACCGTCCACTTCCATTTGTGCCAAAGATCGAGTCCTTGTACTAACTGTGGTCCCAAGCATGGCTAAGCATTTAAGAAAGATTGCAATGGTTAAAGTTTTAGCTTAATTTCTCTATTTTTTGACTTAATACTAAGAGTGACTGTAATGTTTAACTTTCTTCTTTATTTCTTTCTACCTTGCTCTTAAGTTTTTGTACCTAGCAGCTTGTACCTAAGATTGGCACTTGTGGTGACACTGAAGATTTTTCACAGTACTCCGGTACTTGAGTAGAGTCATACAGCATGGAAACAGACCCTTCGGTCCAACTCGTACACGCCGACCAGATATTCCTAAATTAATCTACTCCCAATTGCCAGCACCCGGCCCGTATCCCTCTAAACCCTTCCAATTCATATACCCATCCAGATGCCGTTTAAACGTTGTAATTGTACCAGCCTCCACCACTTCCTCTGGCAGCTCATTCCACACATGCATCACCCTCTGCATGAAAAAGTTGCCCCTTGGGTGCCTTTTATATCTTTCCCTTCTCACCCTAACTTTATGCCCTCTAGGTTTGCATGCCCCTACCCCAAGGAAAAGACCTTGACTATTTACCCTATCCATGTCCCTCATAACTTTATAAACCTCTATAAAGCCTCTGCTGCTCCAGGGAAAACAACCCCAGCCTATACATCCTCTCCCTATAGCTCAAACCCTCCAACCCTGTCAACATCCTTGTAAATCTTTTCTGAACCCTTTCATGTTTCACATCATCCTTTCTATAGCAGGGAGATTAGAACAGCATTCCAAAAGTGGCCTAATCAGTACATGTGCCGATTAAGTCTAAATTTAAAACTATAACATTTAAAAGGCATCTGAATAGGAAGGGTTTAGAGGGATATGGGCCAAGTACTGGCTAATGGGACTAGATTAGGTTGGGATACCTGGTCGGCATAGATGAATTGGAGCAAAGGGTCTGTTTCCATGCTGTACATCTCTATGACTCTAAAGATGGAGAAGGAACAGCAGAGGGAAGGCGATGAAATTTATAAGTGCCTCTCACAAAGAGTCAACATCAGGACTATATCTCAATTAGTGTCACTATACAAGAAGCTAAATGATCATTGTTTGTGGGAGCGTGCTGTGAGCCCTGTTCCTTACATTACAACTGTGACAGCACTTCCAATGTACATGATCAGTTGTAAAGTTGGGACATCCCGAGATTGTTAAAGGCACTATAAAACTGCAAATGTTTCTTACTATCTACTGTGAAATTTAACCTTTAGAAATAGTGTTATCCTGAGACAATGAGAGCCGTTTTCAGCAGCACATTCAGACATGGTCCACAGTAGAGGATGGTTTGACTGGTGAACAGAGTTCAAAGCAAAATCATGCTATAAATTACAGGGTACATAACTTGTGGGATTCTGGCTTTCCGTTGATCAGGAACCTACTCACCAAGTTTGGACTGCTCCAAGATGCCAATCCCAATGGCCGTTTAGGTTTTCTGCTTCTCTGCAATCTGTTATTGGAGGGGGCAGCAATGAGCAAAATAAAAAAAAAACATTATTCTCTTAGACTAGTTACAGACTGCTGGATATTTTAGTAAAGTTTCAACAAGAGGGAGTGATTAAATCTGCAATTCCTCATCTGTGCTGTGAGTGTCCTGAATTATACTGAGTGGTCAGATAAATCAGGACTGACCAGTGAACCATATAAACCTGAAAGAAAACCAGAAATTGCTAGAGAAACTCAGCAAGTCTGGCAGCATCTGTGGAGAGAAAGCAGAGTTAATGTTTCTAATCCAGTGACCCTTCTTCAGAACAGGTAAACCTGGAATCTGACACAAAGCATCTTAAACACAAAGGCCATTAACTAAATTGTGCTTGAACTTTCTGACTGAGCTATCTAGTTGGTTGTATTCCCCTGCTCTTTCACCCTTGACCTGCAATTGTTATTGAAATACACATCCAAGTTCTATGAAATTTTAGTTCACAGTAAGTTTTCTTGAGGTAGAAAGAAACGGCAGGTTACTTGTAACATACAGTGTGACACTGATGTGTCACTACAGATTTCTGATTGTGGTTGATGTTTTAACAATATCTGGGACCATAGTCAAAAGCTGGTCAGTCAGTCACAGTGCATCTCTGCAGCTGGAACACTCCTGTTTCCAAGTTGCTAGGTCATGGGTCCAAGCCTCACAGCATCTAATCTGAGTGCAGTACTGAGGAAGCAATACATGACTAGAAATGTCATCTTTTAGTTATGAGATCAAACTGAGGCCCTGCCTACCTGCTCAGGTAGACATGGGAGATGCCTCTACCACTATTTGAAGAGTTAAGTCTTACACTCACAACCGGAGCTGTGCAGAGGTTTTATTTAGACATTGTACAACTGTCAGTAGGGTATCAGGCTGGAATACTAAACCACACCGCACCAGGGGGTTGATGACAGAGGATAGATCAAGCTGTGTTGGGTGTTTGGATGCGAAGTGAACTGATTGAACATAACAGGTCATTGGGGGACAATGGTTTCTCTCATGGCAAATATTTACAAGTGGGAGCACACTTTAAAGATAAGGAGTCTCCTGTAGAAGATGAAAATGGATCTCTTCTCTCAAAGGGGTTGTTAATATTTTTTAAAAATTCATTCATGGGATGAGGGCAATGCTGGCTAGGCCAGCATTTAATGCCCATTGCTAATTATCCAGAAGGCAGCAGAGAGTCAACCACATCGCTGTGGGACTGGAATCACGTGTAGGCTAGATCAGGCAAGGATGGCAGTTTCCTTCCTTAAAAGGACATTTGTGAGCCAGATGGATTTTCCGAGAATCGACAATGGATTCATGGTCATCATTACACTCTTAATTCCAGATTTATTGTTGAATTCAAATTCCGCCATTTGCTGTAGCGGGATTCGAACCCGCGTCCCTGAATTTCTCTGGATTAACAGTTCAGTGATAGTACCATGAGACCATTCTCTCCCCTTTTTGGAATTCTCATCCAGACCAGAGCAGAGACAGCAATGGAGACTGGTTTGGTAAACATACTCTGGGCTGAATTAGACCAATCTTTAACAAAGGACAGGCAGGAAAAGTTGAGGCTCACAGTTAGATCAGCCATGACCTTACTAAATGACGCAGCAAGCTGGAGTGGTCAAACAACCAAGTGGGCCGATGATGCAAACTGATGACAAGAATACGGATTCATTTCTGTACTGGCTGAAGACACCACAAAGACTTTGTCTTCTTAACTTTGCCCGAGATGTGGCGATTCTTAGGTTGAATTCATCCACAGCCATCTTGCTCTAATGAGACAGCAGCCTATGGTCCTGTGACACGTTGGAGATTTTCAGGTAGCTCCCCCCCCACCCCACACAAACAGTGATTGCTGGTGGTAGGAGCAACTTAATATGGAGATCACAAAAAACAGCCCAGAGAACTTTAAAATCAATTCATTAAACAAAGCGATTGACAACACTGGTCACTTGGAGTCAAATATCTACCTTGACTTGGCATGTCCTCTGCTATCTTCAAAATCACTGAGTGAGCTTGCGGAGGAGAATCGGCTCCGGTGAAATTCCGCTACACAATAGGAGATGCAACAAGGTCAGTAAAATCACAAGGGCCACAGAAGAATCAACCCACTCCTGAACCCGAGAGGCGCAGAAGGGACATTGAGTCATAGGGCACTTCAGCCTAACTTGTCCATACTAACCAGGTCTCCTAAACTGAACTGGTCCCATTTGCCTGTGTTTGGCCCATATTCCTCTAAACTTTTCCTATCCATGTACCTGTCCAAATGGCTTTTGTTCAACAAACGCACCACCTTCTGCGTGAAAAAGTTGCCCCTCAGATGCCTTTTAAACCTTTCCCTATGTTCTTAAATCAATGCTCTCTACTTTTTGACATCTTTACCCTGGGGAACAGACCTTTGCTATTCACCTTGTCTATGCCCTCATGATATAAAGTCACCTCTCCGCTTCCTATGCTCATGATGCATCGATGGATACACACACACACACACTCCTGCTCTCTTCCTTCCTGCACATCTCCAAGCGGTGGATACACACTCCCTGCCCTCCCAAACCCCAAGACCTGGCAGATTTTTCTTCAAACAAGTTAATATTTCATCTACATCTATTAGGTGCCTTTAATACTTCTCTTCAAAGGTCAAAGCGCTTAACATTCTCTCATCATTCCTCACATGTTGTCATCTGCATTCTCAGACTCAGCTGTTGTGTTTACTTTAGGGCCATCACCAACTTTGACAAGCTGATCATCAGTTTATTATCCAAATAAACTATGCTGCAAGCACTGAACTCAGACAAACACAACCAACTAGACTAGAATACAAGAGCAGGGATTACTGCTGAGGCTCTGGTCAATTTTGGAATATTGAGAGCAGTTTTGGGCCCCTTACCTAAGGACGGATGTGCTGGCCTTGGAGGGGGCCCAGGGGAGATTTACAAGAATGATCCCAGGGATAAGGGGCTTGAGGAGTCTGGGTCTGCACTTGGGAAGGACTGGGGGCAATCGGATTGAAATACAGAATACTGAGAGGCCAGGATACAGTGGACGTGGAGAAGATGTTTCCCCTCATTAGGAGAGACTAGGATCCAAGGGTACAGCCTGAGAGTGGAGGGACAACCCTTTAGAACTGAGAGGAGGAAGAATTTCTTCAGCTAGAGGGTGGTGAATCTGTGGGACACATTGCTGCAGAAGGTTGTGGAGGCCAAGTTATTGACTGTCTTTGAGACAGAGGTGGATAGGTTTTTGATTAGTAAAAGCAGGAGAATAGGGTTGAAAAACATATCAGCCATAGTCGAATGATGGGGCAAGCATGATGGGTCGAATGGCCTACTTGTGCCGATATACCTTATGTTCCCAAGAAGGTTCAGAAAAGGATCTTTATGGTACACTCAAGATCTACTTGTATCTCTAATGCAACCCATACGGCAAATTCCCATGACTTCCAGCTATAACCACATGTTGCTTCCATCCTGTTCTCAATGTATTACTGGCCAATTTGAGGTAGCCAATTAATTACATTTAAAAACGTCATCAAAACTCCATAAGACGAGAGTTCTGAAGTGGGAGAGATTTCTCAGTCTTCCCAACATTTTCACAAAAGCTAACAGAATTTCGAACATATTCTGGTTCATTTCGTCCCCCTGAATTTGGTCAAATTGGTTGTAGAAAAATCTCCTGACATTCAGGTTCAGTGGAAGTGGGGCCCGATTGTCAGCTTTTCTAAGATCAGCCCGTACCCTTACCCGATGAGCTCCGCCCACGACTGTGACCACTTGTTTGTACTTTGCTGGCACTGCCTTCGCGGGAGCAGTTCTTGGATTTCGACCTTCCTCGCTCCTCACCGGTCAGGAGGTTCATGCCCCTGTAGATCCTCCTCAAGCTGCAGAGGGGAGAGAGGGAGACAGAGTGGAGGAGATGGAGGGAGATAGGGTCACATCACAGGGTAAATCCTTCTGCTTAATTTAAAACAAAAAAATTCACAGTAATCTGTGAAAATTCGAGAGGCCAAGAGCTATTTAAAGTAAAAATTAACAACTTATTTCTTAAAGTATAAGAGAGAATAATTATCTAACAACTATTTACAACTCCTTTCTCTAATCTATGTTATATTTTCCCTTCTATAATACTAATCCAATAAAACCCCAATACAAGATTTGCTGAAAAATTCAAATTTCAAAACCAGGCAGCTGTCGAATCTTCCCTTTGTATCTTCCTCTGTAGATTGGCTCTTCAGGTCAGTGCTGATGTATTTTCTCTGTGCAAACTCCTTCTCTAGACAGGTACCTCTCAGAGAGTTCAGCGCACACACTTCTCAGGCATGAAATTTGGTCCCATATCAGTGACTGCAGCTCAAGGTCAATACTGTCAAAGCCCATGCACTATTAAAGGCAGTGCAGCACTGTCAGAGGCACCATTTTTCTGATGAAGTGAAAAATCAAGTCCTTGACTACCCTCCCGGTTGAACATAAAATCTCCCAAAGCAACTATTTTGAAGGGAAGGGGAGTTCTCAGCAATGGCTTGGACAATTTCTATCCCTCAACCAACCCCTCAGTTCTGGCAAAACATACAACGTTGACTGCTTCTCTCTCCACACATGGCACCCGAGGGCTTCCAGTACTTGCCTTTATTTCAGGATGCCAGTAATCGGGTATTTTGCAAGGAAGTACAAAGTTGATTTTTTACAACTTGGCATTAAGTTCAACCCTTGAATCACTGCAGCCCCTCAGGATTGCTGAGGGAAGAGATTTTGATGGTAGATTTGTGCAATAGTGGGTAATCACAGAATAAGAAAATACTGAGGTCATCCACATTAAAGTGGAGTCTCTCCCCGAATTCCTCACAGAGCCCAGGGCACCTGCAAGAGACTGAACCAACCTAGCTGGAGTTCGCAAAGTACATTCAATACCAGCGGCTTCACTTAGTTTCTTCGTTAGTGCATGTCTCAATGTTATCCACACATCCAATTTGACTGTTTCCCCTTCTTTTTAACCTCAATTTCTGCTTCAATTGTTGCCAGGACAAAGCTATCAGGTTTTCATTTCCAATGTCGGTACATGGCTCTCTCTCTCTCTAATTGTACTTTTGATTCCTGAACATGCCACTCCTCATCTAACCCACCCTTTGGTCCTTTTGTCCATTCAGCTAATTCTTGGAATCCTTGGCCACATCTAGATTTCAAAAGCTGTTATCTCCCCCCTCAGCCTCTTTCTGCAGAGTCCATCCCTTTACGTCCCAGAGACAGTAACACTATGCACTACCAACTGCATTAGACATCCTTTTCCAGAGTTATACTGTAATACAGGGAATCTAAAAATATATCCAACAAGACAGAAATACAGAACTGATGCACATCTACATCACCATAACAGTAAAAAGTGGTCTCACTCACCAGGAATCTCTGCAAGCTGTAATGTAAAGACTAAGATCATGTTATTCAATAGACCTCCAATATTTTTATTTTGCAATTTCACCTTTTAATAACTTACTTTCTCTGCTCGGTCTCCTTCTGCTTCTGTTCCTTATTGTGCACATATGCTGTGGGGTCGAAACGGGCTTGCCTAGTTCCTGAGGAGAACAAGAAGAGTTTGACTATATCCCACCAGTGAAGCTCTGTTTCTGAACAACATCGAGCATCCTAGTGCAGTGCTTCTAGAGTTCTCTGGATTCTTTAGTCGATTGGTTGATTCCCCACCTAAATTCAAATACCATAGAGCAACACTGCTGGGGGAGATGGGGATGGTGGTACTTTCACTGGATGTGTAAACTAGCGGCCCAGACTGGGGACGCAGGTTCAATTCATAAAACTGGAGTTGAAAGCCGGTCTCAGTAACAGAAAACTGAATTATCAATGAAAATAAAAACCAATCTGGTTCACGAATGTTGAGGAAGGAAATCTATCATCCTTACCCGGTCTAGCGGGCATCTGAATTCAGACTAACAACAATGTGGTTGACTCATAACTGACTTCTGAAATGGCCTTAGCAAATGACTTAGTTCAAGAACAATTAGGACGGGAAAGAGTTACCCATAGTTCCAATAAACAAGGCCTGTGCCTTCAGAAGGCTTGGGTAGTATTGCCCTCCCTCCCAAATCAACCAAAAGCAAGGTCATCCCCATAAACTGGAGAGACAGAATCCACGGGTGACTGCAAATGTGGTGGAGAGGGAAAGAAGGCGGGTGCAGATGAGGGAGATGGGTCTGAAGGAGAGTGCAAAGTAGAGACAGCAGTTTTGATATGGGCAACGAGTAAATACTCAACCTGAAGGGAAGAAAAAAAAAGTCAGAGATAAATTTATTGAAAACAAAATGTAGAATCTCTAGCTTAAGGCTGCAAAGTTCAGAAGATATTATAATAGGGATAATATTGTGACTGCTATTGTAAAGAACGGTTAATTGTTACTTCAAATCTGGGATTCAGATCTGGGATACAGAAAAGAGAATGACAACAGGGTACATTAAAATGTTCCAGCTTTGTGCATATACAATAGAAACATTTTAGCTATGAACTCACTGGTCTACATAAGACGCAGTTAAGGCAATAGTGGGTGGCACGGTGGCACAGTGGTTAGCACTGCTGCCTCACAGCGCCGGAGACCCGGGTTCAATTCCCGCCTCAGGCGACTCACTGTGTGGAGTTTGCACGTTCTCCCTGTGTCTGCGTGGGTTTCCTCCGGGTGCTCCGGTTTCCTCCCACAGTCCAAAAAAAATGTGCAGGTCAGGTGAATTGGCCATGCTAAATTGCCCGTAGTGTTAGGTAAGGGGTAGATGTAGATGTAGGGGTATGGGTGGGTTATGCTTCGGCGGGGCGGTGTGGACTTGTTGGGCCGAAGGGCCTGTTTCCACACTGTAAGTAGTTATTTTGGGAAAAAAAACCTTTTATTGCTAATTTATGCCTGGTTGCATCGAAGCGTCTGTTTCTTTGCTGTTTGACTCTATATGCCTGGCCTCAGGAACTGCATGATACAGACATAAGATGCCCCAAAATGATATTGTATACACCAATGTACACATTCGTAAAGCGCAAAGGTTGCCTTGCTGAGACAGTATAAGGAGGGTGTTAACGCAATGCCCAACTAAATAAACAAAGATCCTCAGTTCTGCCAGGGATGAGACATAATAATTATGGGGATAGTATACAGAAGCTGGAGATTTCCCTCTTGAGCACAGAAAGTTAAGGAGAGTTCTTCAAGGCACATGAATTCATGAGTTTAGACTGAGAAAATAAAAGGAAGCAGTTTCCAAAGGCTGAAGAGAGATTGCCAGACAAAGATAAAAGATTTAGGAGACTGGCTGGGCAGAAGAACCAGAAACAACATGAGGTAATTTTTTTTTAATGATTAGGATTTGGAATGTTGTGTGTTGGATACTGATTTCAGAATAACTTTCAGAAGACCCTGAACAAATACTCAAAAGAATAAGGAAAAGAATGGGTAACTATTCAGGTAAGTAGGTCAGAATTATCTGAAATCTCAGATTTACTCCAGAGCTGGGGACTTTCCTCGGAGAGTCTGGGAAGGTGGAGAGTTCTGAATCTCCTGGATTTGAATCCGCGTCCCTTTCAGTTAAAGGGGAGCAAGATGAACAGGATTGTTCTTTGGAAAAGCCAGCACTGACTCAATTGGCTCAAAAGACACAGAAGCAGAGGTAGGCCATTCAAGCCCATTGCATCTGCTCAATCATTCAGAACATGGGCAATAATCTTCAACTCCACTTTCCTGCTGTTTCCTCATAACCCTCAAATCTGTAACTGATTGAAAATCTGTCTACCTTGGCCTTGGATATGCTTAATGACCCAGCTTCTGTGGTAAAGAGTTCCAGATCTACCGTACTTAGAAAACATTATCCCTTATTCTGAAATAACGCACTCTGGGTCTAGGCTCAATGGCCTATGACTGTGCTGCACTACTGAATGATTCTCACTTGAACTCGTAACCATTTTCTCTTTTGGAGAAGCTGTACCTGCTGGAGAGGGTGACAGTCTGGGGGTACGGGAACGATTTCTTTGCTGGCTGTCTCTGGAGGAAGACCGTTCCCTCTCTCTAAACGATGACCACCGGCCACTTCTCTCTCTGGACGTGGACCTCTCCCTCTCTTGGGACCCTGACCACTGCTTGCTTCTTTCCCGCAAGGCCGACTGACCGTCCTGCCGAACTCTGCCAGCCGAATCTGTCCTGGTCTGAGAACGATGGCCGGAGCTGAGATTTAAATTTGATCTGTTCTGGGGAGAGGGTCCCACTGGAGTCAGGCGACTGAAAGATGAGAAAAAGCATGAAAATTAGGTGTAGAGAACTCGGGGACAAAAAGGGAGCAATATTTTAAAAGTGTCCAATGGAAACACTGGAATCTAACAATAAAAAGATCCCAAAGTGTTTTACAGGAGCAGTCACATGTAGGACTGCAGAGTAGAAATTATTGGTACAGGGCCGAGTCGTTACAGGAGAATTCTATCATAGAGATTGGGAAATTCCAGTCAGGATGGTTATACATTAAGGAAAAGTAAATAACATTATATTATTTCAAATATGACATTGAAATTCAAGACAAAATAATTTTTAAAATAGAAAATTGACAGCACATACATGGGCTATTCAATCCTATCCGTCAAACTAGCTGGGAGAGGAAGTTGGTATGATTGATTGAGAGGGGAGCGGGTATCAGTTCTAAAGTCGCCCATGAGTTAGAAAAAAGCCTAAGCCTGTCTAAACTCTCATGGGTAACTATTCAGGTAAGTAGGTCAGAACTATATGAAATCTTAGATTTACTCCAGAGCTGGGGACTTTCCTCAGAGAGTCTGGGAAGCTGGGGAGTTCTGAATCTCCTGGATTTGAATCCGCGTCCCTTTCAGTTAAAGTACAGGCCTCTGAATTATCATTGACATTACCCACTACTCCACACATGAACAGGATTGGGCAGTGCTTTTGCTCGTAAGATACACACTTCAGTGTTACAGCCAAGCATAAGGCCGTCCCCTCGGTAACTGTCATAAAGGCGGTTACTAGGGGAATACTTGTTAGTTTTTTCTAACCTCCACTCAGTAATACACTTACATTCAGCAGATTGTCCTCACCCAGTCACCACAGTACAACAGGCTCATTGGATAATTTGCCCCTCCCTCGCCCTGAATGTGGAGAATAAATGTCTCAGCAGGTTTGAGTTAATTTGGTACAGCCTCACGAATGAGCGGGCAGGGATTTCTGCAGGTACGTTGACATTCTGATAAGAACTCACCCCCTTTTGTACAAATTCAACTCGGTGGTCAGGTTCTTCATTCGCACCTTCAGTTTCCGCTCTGAAGCCTTTACGTCTTCCAGCTGAAATTTTGAAAAACGATAAAAAAAAACAATTATTCAACTGTGTGGGAGGTCTGGAGCAGCCTGGGGTTGCTCTCCTTCGAACAGAGAAAGTGAAAAGGACATTTGATAGAACAGGAAAGACTTTGATACCAATGATACAGAAGAAACTGATTGCAGTGACAGAAGGGTCAGTTACAAGAGGTACACAGGTTGAAGACAATCAGCAAAGAGAAACAGAAGGAGAAAAGAAAATTATGGAGCGAGTTGCTGCAACTTTGAACATGTTGTCTGAAAGAGTGTTTTAAGGAGATTTAATAAAGAGCTTCCAAAGAGAACTGGATGAATACTTGAAGGGGAGAAATGTATAGCATTACGGGGAAAGAGCATAGGTATGGGATTAACTGGACAGCTTAACCAAAGAGCTGGCAGCAACACAGTTAAATCCTAACTTTTGTAGAATTATAACAGCACAGAACCCAACACACTGATCAGACAAGATGTAACGCTAAATAGAAATGGGCAGCAAAACCACAGCGTTAGTCTTAGACTCATAGGGTCAGACAGCATGAAAAGACTTTCAGAACAGTACAGTCCTGCTTATCCATCACTGTCTTTTTTTTGAAAACTGTCTCTAGTTTTGCTTACTATTACTTACTGTTCATTCAGCACTGTCCAATGTGGTATCATATCCCTATCAGCATCCGATATCAAAACACACAATTACATGATAACTTACACCCTGCAACATTGTTAAATGCCCACCACAAAAGTCAAAATTAGGGGTAATTGAAGGGAGTGGGGAAACAAGTGAAAGAGTTCACATTATATTCACAAACTGTCACTTCCTAAATAAAAAAAAACGTTTCTGACTGTGTCTAAAGCTGAACAGCACTGTGAATGTATCCACACCATACTGAACACAGTGATTAAAGACAGCAGCAGCTCTTCATCAAGCAGCAATTAGGGAGGGGTAGTAAATACTGGCTAGTCTGTGACATCCACATTTCATGATCAAACTCTTAAGAGAAAACCACCACCAGCGGTATTGAAAGCAATCACAATTTCTATTTTTTTTTTAAGAAAAGTGAAATTAAGTTGGAGGATGGGTTAGTAGAGTTTAAATATTGGCTAGCTGACTGGATCTAACCACTTTCTCACCTGCCATCACAGCACCCCCAATACCCCTAATAGATCAACCTTCGAGAGCAAGCTTTACCAGCAGATATCTTTCTGATCAAGGAACAGGAAACGTGGGAAGTTACCGAGTTCCTTGTGACAAAATTATCATCAAGTGGTTAGCTAGAATGGTCCTTTCTAAAACAGGCTGGGGCTATTTTCCCTGGAGCATCGGACACTGAGGGGAGACCTTACAGAGGTTTATAAAATCATGAGAGTGTGAATAGCCAAGGTCCAAAATTAGTGGGCATAGGTTTAAGGTGAGAGGGGAAAGATTTAAAAGGGACATAAGGGGGCATCCTTTTCATGCAGAGGGTGTTGCGCGTACAGAATGCGCTGCCAGGTGAAGCAGAGGAGGCTGGTACAATTACAACTTTTAAAAGGTACCTGGATATACAAAAAAAAAAGAGTTTAGAGGGTTATGGGCCAAATGTTGGCAAATGGAACTAGGTTGATTTAGGATATCTGGCTAGCCTGGACGAGTTAAGCCAAAGGGTCTGTTTCCGTGCTGTGCATCTCTATGACTCTTGGTTCAGGTTGAGTCAGGGCCCCCTGAGCAGCCAAATCCATTGCTGGAGCCTGAGTACTAACCCGTTATGCACCTCTGGAAAAACAAAGAACACTACACACTTCTGAGGAGCAAGAGAATCATCACCACAAACACAGTGAGGACCCTGTCGCTTGGCTTTGGGGAGTTGCATTCACTAAGTAAGTAGATAAACTGACATGGAACAGCTGCATTCTCGATGTAATAAACATCAAGGAGGTAAATCCCGCTATGTATTTCTACCTCTCCTGTGTAGCTTTGTCAGGTTAGCATGAAAAGTAAATCTCGTCCAATGGTCATAGTACAGAAAGAGACCATTCAGCCCCTTGTGTTTGTGCTGACTCGCTGCAAAAGTAATTCACCCAGTGCCACTCTGCTTGCTGTCTTTTCCCTGTAACACTGCAGAATATTTCTCCTCAGATAATGGCCCAATTCCCCTTTGAAACAGATGATTGATTTTGTCTCTACCACATTCTCATGCAGCACACGATCCAAATCACTTGTCATGTGAAAATGATTTTCTTCACGATACCGTTGTTTCTTTGGTCGATCGTCATAGACTGATGCCTTCCGATTCTTGATCTTTCTGCTACAGGATTAAGAACTGTTTGTCCCCACCTGCTCAGTCCAGACACTTCACGTTTTTAAGATAAATCTCCTCTCAATCTTCTCCTTTCCACAAACTACATCCCCACTTTCTCTGGAATTACTCACAGGAATCTTTTCTGCACCCTCTCGAATACCTTCACATCCTTCCTGATGTGTGGTGGCCACAATAGGCCACAGCAACTCAGTATTGAGGCTGAACCAGCGCTTTCGAGAGGTGACTTTGAGTGACGTCTATGGGGAAGTGTAATGGTGGAAACCTTTTGGCTCCTAACAAAGACTCTTCAATCAAAAAAATTAGCAAGTGGTAAATCTCAATTTCTAGGCAACTGCCAGTTTGCTGACTGCTTGCTAAAATTTGTAATTGTTTTTGCAATACATTATTGAAACACTGCTGGATTGTGACCTGAAGTTGAAGCTTTTGTCTTGCTCTCCGGACTGAAACATAAGAAAAACTGAAGTTTACCAACACTCAAGGTTCTGTAACATCAAGATTTAATACAAAGGCTTGAGCATCATAGATCTCACCTCATCCAAGACCTGCCGGTATTCTTGGTTTCGTTTATTTGCTGCTCTCTGATTTTTTGTTTTCTCCTTCATCAACTCCTCCTCCAAGCTCTGAATGATCTTTTTCAGGATTTTCACCTCCTTGGCCACAGATGCTGTGCTGGACAGTTTCATCTGCTCCTGGAGCTGCAGAATCATGACTTCAAGCTCCTGTTTCTCCTGCAGCAGCTTCTCGAACCTGAAGGGAGGCGTGCACACGAAGGAGGGGAGCATGTTATTTTCTGCCATGATGCATTCTTTCCCCAATAGGGACAACAATAGAAATTGCTCAGGAGATGGTGCAGGAACAGGTCATTTGGCCCAACAGGGTACGTGCTGGCAGGTGATAAATGGAGTTACACAGACGTTTTGTAGCATTTTCCACAAACTCAGGATGGCCTAGAGCAAATTATCTTTTAAAAAATGGTTACCTTTATGCTGCAAGAAAGCAAAAGGCAGCACAACAAGATCCCACAAATAGCAATCGCATAAATGACCAATAAATCTGGCTTCTTGTGATGTTGGTTGAGGGATGGATACCAGATGATCCCACTGTTCTTTTTATAATAATGCCATGGGATCTTATACAGCCACTTTGGTTTAATGCCTCACTCAAACGATGGCACCTTTTAACAGGTTAAGGAGAGGACAGAAACTAAATTAAAAGATTGGTTGGACAGGAGGCAGCAGAGAGTAGAAGTTAAGGCGGTTTTCTTCAGACTGATGAAAAGGGTCTCATGGTATCCCACAGAGATCAAGTGTCACAGGAGATAGTGTCCCCCACCTCTGCACCAAAAGCTTCAGGTTCAATTCCTCACCTCAGAACTAGATACCCAAGGTTTATTATCAACCTGTAGAAACAAAGCAATGCAGGAGTAGGCCATTCAGCCCCTCAGATCTGCTCCACCATTCTACATCATGGCTAATCATGTACACCAACACCATTTTCTAATGTTATCCCTTGATATTATCATCTAGAAATCTATCAATCACTGGCTTGAAAATACAAAATGATTGTGGATCCACAGCCACCGAAGGGCAGAGAACTCCAAAGATTTACTTAGAGTCAGAGAGTCATACAGCATGGAAACAGACCCTTCGGTCCAACCAGTCCATGCAAAACATAATCCCAAACTAAAATGGTCCCACCTGCCTGCTCCTGGAACATATCCCTCTGAACCGTTTCTATTCATGTACTTATCCAAATGTCTTTTAAATGTTGTAGTTGTACCCACATCCACCACTACCTCAGGAAGTTCATTCCATATGTGAATTACCTGCTGTCTGAAACGTTTGCCCCTCATGTCTTTTTCAAAATCTCTCTCCTCTCACCATGAAAATATGCCCCCTAGTCTTGAAATCCCCCATCCTAGGATAAAGACAACAAAGACAATAACTCTTTCTATACCCTTCATTATTTTATAAACTTCTATAAGCTCAACTCTCAACTTTCTAGGCTCAGGTGAAAAAGTCCCAGCCTTTCTTTATACTCAAACCTTTGAAGGTTGACAAGTCTTGATAAATCCCTTCTGAATCCTCTCCAATTTAATAGTATCCTTCATACATCTGGATGACCAGAACTGGACAAAGTCAGGCCTCAACAATGTCCTAAACACCCGCAACATGACTCCCCAACTCCTATACTCAAAGGATTGAGCAATGAAGGCAAGTGTGCCAAATGCCTTTTTAACGTCCCTGTCTACATGTGACACAAACTTCAAAAGGATTACGTACCTGCACCTCTGGGTCCCTCTGGTTCTACAACGCTACCCAAAGTCCTACCAAGTTAAAAATCACAACACCAGGTTTATAGTCCAACAGGTTTAATTGGGAGCACTAGCTTCCAATTTAGTGTGGTGGGGTGGCACGGTGGCTCAGCGGTTAGCGGTGCTGCCTCACAGCACCAGGGTCCCAGGTTCAATTCCAGCCTTGGGCACCTGCCTGTGTGGAGTTTGCACATTCTCCCAGTGTCTGTGTGGGTTTCCTCCGGGTGCTCCGGTTTCCTCCCACAGTCCAAAGATGTGCAGGTTAGGTGAATTGGCCATGGTAAATTACCCCATAGTATTAGGTGCATTAGTCAGAGGGAAAGGAGTCTGGGTGGGTTACTTTTTGGAGGGTCGGTGTGGACGTGTTGAGCCAAAGGGCCTGTTTCCACACTGTAGGGAATCTAAATCTAATCCTAATCTAATCTAGACCTGTTGGACTATAACCTGGTGTTGTGTGATTTTTAACTTTGTAAACCCCAGTCCAACACCGGCATCTCCGAATCAAGGCCCTACCGTTAATTATATATACCCCACTCTTGTTTGTCGTACCAAAATACAACACTTGTGAAAGAAAAAAAATTCTCCTTATGCTATGTGGCATACTCCTTATTCTGAAACAGTGACGCCCAACTCAAGGATCCCATCCCAGCCAGAGGAAACATCTTGCTGAATCTACCTTGTCAAATCCTGTGAGAATGTTATGATTCAAGGATTTGGAGAGGATGGTGTTGGACTGGGGTGTACAAAGTTAAAAATCACACAACACCAGGTTACGTGCTGAGTTACATTGCACTTTGCTCAAAAACTGCATGATTCCATGCTCGACTATGTTAACTCACTTTTTAGATTAGACTCAGTCTAAACATTATGGCACAGACAAGGAACACACACAAGGAACACCTTCAACATCTTAACATCTTATCTGGCTGACACCAATTATTACAGTTAACCTGAGAATGTAACTTTTAAAAAAAGGTTTTGTGATTTACATGTGAAAGAATTGAAACTATCATGGTCATTCTAACAGATGAGAGACTCAACAAACTATCAAGGTATTTTTCAATGTATAATTTCAGTTACATCACACTGTCAACTTTTGCTATAAATTCAGTGTCTTACAATTGTGTCCTCCACAACTACCTGATGAAGGAGCAGTGCTGTTGGACTATAACCTGGTGTTGTGCAATTTTTAACATGATTCAAGGAGACCGGTACACACTCTTCTCAACTCGAGAGTACAGGTCCACTCTCCTCACAGAATGAGAATTAGTCTGGGGAGCCTTGACGACACTGCCACCATGACACAAGGAGGTTGTGGTAGCATCATTGGACTAGTAATCCAGAGGCCCAGGTAAATGCCCTGGAAACATGGTTCAATTCCTATCATGGCAGTCAGTAAAGTTTGAAAATAAAAACCTTGAATTAAATGCCATCCTAGTGAAGAACATGTAACCATGGTCACAAAAACCCATCAGGTTCACTAATGCCCTTTAGGGAAGGAAATCTACCATCCTTAACCAGTTTGGGTTACACATTACGCTGGAGCCACAGCAATGGAGTTCTTAACTGCTGTCTGGGCAATTAGGGATGGGCACTAAATGCTGGTCGAGCTTATATGCCACGAGCTAATATGAGCTCAGTGGTTGGCGTGGCAGAAGAGAATGACAATGAGCAAGAAATACCAGGAACAAATAGGCGTGTCTGTGTGTGTCTGTGTGTGTCTGTGTGCCTGTGCGTTGCAGGGGGAACAAGAAAGTTTTTTTATTAGAGCAATGCAGATTAAAACTATAAAATGATAGGAAAGAGTAGAATGACGGGAACAATGGTTAAGCAATCAAGAGCAAAACAGTTAAGTACATAAGACTTACAAAAGGGATAGAAGATTTTTTTGTGAATGGATTGGGCTGTGAATGAGGCAGAATTAGGGCCAACATTCAATATTATATTGGGTCAGTGGGTGACGGCATAGGTATTAAAGGGGTATGGGTTCAGCAGGTAAAGTGAAACTAGTTATGCAATTTCCCTATGTTGAAATTTCTACATACAGAGAGAGGTGCAGGCCTCCTATTAAGGATGATGAGTCTCAGTCAAATCCTGCGCTGTCATTATAATACCACAATGTAATGCTGCACTTACAGTGGCTAGTGTTCGTTATATAGTGTCATTGCTGAGACGTGAGCAGAAATCATACTGGGGGGGGGGGTAGAGTGGGTAGGGGCATGGTGATGAGGTTATGGTGGTGGTGGAAAACAAGAAAGGGAAAGAAAGAGACTCACTCTGCTCTCAAGCGTCTGAGCTCTGTGTCACGGAAGTCCTTGCCATGCTTCGATTTCACTGTGGCAAGTTCCTCTTTCAGGCTTCGAATGATCTTCTGGAGAGTGGCTGGATCTGGCTTTCCTACATAGGGTAGGGGAAGTGGGTAGTGTATTCTGCAGGCATCAAAAAGAAAGATCAGTTATACAAAATGGAAACAGGAGCAGGCTAATCTGGATTGTGGCCTTGACTCCATTTTTTTTTGCCTGTTCTCCCAGCAGACCCAAATCCCCCTTGTCAAACAAAAATACAGTAAACTTTTTATTAACCAGCACTTATGGGACCAGGAGTGTGCTGGATTATCCGAAATATTTAATTATCAAGAGGTCCATATAACCAATGTTAAAAAACACAGTAAGTAATATGAACATAATGCAGGGAGTATACAGAGTGATATACTTTATTTGCTGCATAAATCACAAATAATAAAACTTAAATAAAAGCTTGTAGAGTGCCTTCTGACTGACATCTTCAACTGACTACTGATAGATCATGGTACTGGAGGAGAAATTGAATAAACTGTTGATATTTCATGTGGTAATTCGATTGACCACAAGTATATTTACATTGTGGCAAATAAATTAAAAATACTATAATAATTGATCAGAATAGTACATTAAACTTCATGGTATTTGAAGTATATAATTTTTGGATGAGGTTCTGAGGAAGGGTCACTCAACCCAAAACATGAACTCTGATTTCTCTCCACAGATGCTGCCAGACCTGCTGAGCTTTTCCAGCGGTTTTGTTTCCAATTTCCAGCATCCACAGTTCTTCCTGTTTTTATTTACTTGTTTGCCAGTTAATCCAGAGTGCCGGTTCAGAAGCTGTCAGTTAATACAAAGTTGGCTGTACGTCTATCTCAGTCTTTAATATATTCAATAACCCAGGCTCCTCTGCTGTGTCTAATGACACTGTGAAAAAATAGAATCTTGAATGGGAGACAAATCTTTTTAACATTGTGCCTCACCAGGTCAAGGCATGGGAAGACATCCTTCCAACACACACACTTGTCAAGTCCCTTCATAACCTTTTGTTTCACTGAGATCACCTGTTACTGTTCTAAACTCAGAGTACAAGCCCAACCTGCACAATGTTTCCTCATCAGCAAACTCCTTCATCCCAGGAATCAGCCTTCTCTGAACTGCTTCCTAACAAATTATGCCTCTTCTGAAGCAAGGTCATGGTCACTTTTGTGTGTCAGCAATACGAAGAGAAAGCTATTTGCTTGTTCCAAATTTTGACAATTAAGAGTCTCTCGAAACACAGATGCATAATTCAAGAACTTTCTTTCTGCTCGATGCCCAACTAAAATCCATGGATCAAAGACACATTCCCCACATGCTCCAATTCCACCAAAAGCCCCAACCTTCAAGCGAGAACTGGACCCATTCCTGAATGGGATTGTAGGTCACCTCATTCAGGAAAGTGATGTCAAAGACACCATGAAGGCCAGAGTAATCGCCCGGGCTAGTTTAGTCCACTCAAAAGAGGATTGAAGATGAACTCATCAGGCATTCACCTTCATGGACTGGCCTGGTGTTAGGTCTCCCTTGGAAGATCACATAACTTTTGGGAGGAGGGGGTGACGCACAGTTATGTGGGAGAGGTTGAACCGAGCAGTGGGCCATGAGCAGCAGTGGCGATCGTGGCACTGTCAGCTGGAAGTCGGGTGTGTGGAAGCGGCTGTGGGCCTGAGCCCAAAGTGGTTAGAGCGAGTCCGAAGTGTTGGTGAGGGAGGACCCCAAGGATCTGCAACGTTGAGAGCAGGGAGTCCGAGGTTTCCCAGCGAGCAGGCTAAAGTGGAGGAGACCCAGCTCTTGCACGTAAGACTGTTGAACAATTACCTTTATTCCTGTATTTTTCCACTTAATACCAGAAAGGGTGGTAATGTTAACTTCGAACTTTATTTGTCTACGAATACCAAGAACAACAGCAATGCTTCTCTTCTAATCTTCTTTCCCTATATTACTACTTTACCTTTGTACCTAATATGGCACTGCACATGACAACATTATACATTTTCACTGTACTCCTGTGCTTGAGTACACATGACAATAAAACTTAAATCAATCAAATTTCTTGTCAACTATTAGATTTGATTAGATTAGTGTGGAAACAGGCCCTTTGGCCTAACAAGTCAACACCGACCCTCCGAAGAGTAACCCACCCAAACCCAATTCCCTCTGACTAATGCATCTAACAACACTAAAGGGCAATTTAACATGGCCAATTCACCTGACCTGCACATCTTTGGACTGTGGGAAGAAACCCACGCAGACACGGGGAGAATGTGCAAACTCCACACAGGCTGGAATCGAACCAGGATCCCTGGTGCTGTGAGGCAGCAGTGCTAACCACTGAGCCACAGTGCCAACCTCAAACCTGATTAGAGTAGATTCCCTACAGTGTGGAAACAGGCCCTTTGGCCCAACCAGTCCGCACCGACCCTCCGAAGAGTAACCCACCCATTCCTGCGTTTTTCACATACTCCTTGTTTTGTCCTGTTTTGAGTGGAACTGAATATTTAGAAGCAGTCTGATTTGAGGCATCAGATGTACCCTGGTCCAACAGACCATTTCTGATTTTTTATAAAAATTCTTTCATATGACATGGGCATCACTTGTTGCTAATCCCTGACTGTTAGGGCAATTTCAGATGACAGACAAGACTCAAACACATTACTGAGAGTTAGAACCACATGTAGGTTTAAATCTATAAGGACACCGGGAATGAAATAGGTTGTTACAACAATCAATAATACCTTCATTACGTTTAATTCACTAACTGAACTTACATTCCCACCAATGGTGGGAATTGAACCCATGACCTCACAGCATTAGCCTGGGCCTTTGGATTACTAGTCCAGTGATATTACCACAATGCCACAAACTAACCCCTTGCCTTGCTAGCTCATTTTAAAGTGCTAAGAAATAATATATGGATCAGAGATTTCTATTAGTTCTGACCAGGAGAAAAATAAATTATAATTTGATCTTTGTTTTATTAAGCATGGATTTGATACCTGTCAAACTCCACTGAGTAAATGAGGATGAGGTAACGTTTCACATTGAGGGCTCCAGATTTCGGTGGTGGTGCGTGCCTCATTGAAACTCCAGCTTTCCGGTTTCTCAATAGCTCCAGGTCAGCGTAGGTCAATAGGTCAAGAGTCACTGATTCACTGCTCTGAAAAATCAAATGAATAAACCCAGTGCATCAAAAGATGCTGTGGTCAATGTTCTGACCTCAACCCACACAGCATTAAGAATGACAAGTCTTCCCAGGGCTTAGGAGGCTTCAGAGCTCAGATCTGACAAATGGCTGTGTCTCCACACCCCATCTCAGTACAGAGGCGATAGCAAATAGGAGCGAGTGGTGGACATTCAGCCCCTCAAGCCTGCACCATCATCCAACTACGTCACGGCTGATCTTCTGAGGGTCTTGACAGGTTGGATGTTGAGAAGATGTTTCGGTAGTGGGGCAAATCTCAAACTAGGGGAAATTGTCAGATAGTAATGAATGACTGGAATTCCCTACCTCAGAGCTGTGGAGATTACATCACCGAAAGTACTCAAAGAGGAGGTTGTTAATACTTTTGAAATATTAGGTGGTCACGATTTGTTGAGTTGGCACTAGAACGGGAGTTGAGGCCTGGGGCTGATTAGCCATGATCTTGTGGAATGCTGGAGCAGGTTTGAGGGCCAAATAGCCTATTCCTGTTGCTGCTTCTATTTGTTACGTTCTATCTCAACTCCACATATCCCCATAGCCCTCATTAAATCTATTGTTGATCTGTCTTGAAAATAATGAATGAACTTCCACAGCCCTTTGAGGTGGAGACCTCCAAAGATTCACCATTTCAGTAAAGAAATATTTCCTCATATAGGTCGTAAATGGTCAAATTATTATTCTGTGACTGGGTCTCCTGGTTCTTGGACCCTCCTTCCACCCTCCCCCACCTGACTTTAATGAGTAGGCTTCTTCAGAAGATGGGACAAAGTGAAGACTGCAGATGCTGGAAATCAAGAGTCGAAAAGTGTGTCGCTAGAAAAGCACAGCCGTTCAAGCAGCATCCGAGGAGCAGGAGGGACGACGTTTTGGGCATGACCTCTTCATCAGGCTGATGCAGGGCTTTGCTTTTCCAGCACATTTCTCCAGAAGCTGACTTCTCACAAACAGTACTTTGTTTCCAGCAACTGAACATGTGGCCAGAAAACCTGGGAACTAACAACAACGGAAAGCAATAAACAAGTAGTAATGACAGGGGGAGGTGGGGGAGTGCAATCCTGTCTGGTTCTGTTTCTTAAAGCAAGTTAGCTTAGAACAATCTGGCTGCAGGGAATATCTCTCAAGGAGAATTCAGTTGAAATTCTGTGTACTGTCTCATTGGAGGGATCGGTGTGGACCTGATGGGGCGAATGGTCGCTTCCACACTGCAGGGATTCTATGAAATCCCTGGGTTTCAGATTTCCAAGTCAGGAATTACTAAAATATGACTAGTTTTAGACAGATCATTACAAAACATGATAGTGTATTCATTGCAGGCTCTAATCCCTGCACAGAAAACAGAGTTGGTGAAGTATCAGCTATGGCTCAGTATATTAGGTCAGAAGGTCCCCACATCAGAGACCTGAGCACCAAAAGTCATTGCTGACATCTTTCATAAACTGTGGGCCCATGCGGCCTCCAAGTTAGATGTAAAAGACCCTGTGGGACAATGGCAAGAGATAACATCTCCCCACTGTCCTGGACCAATATTAATCCCTCAATCAATAATCACCAAAAGTTGATTATCTGGCCATTTTTACTCGGCTGCCTGTGGGAGTTTGAAGTAGATCAGTGTGCAGACATATTGCAGCAGGTGCTATGCTTCCACAGTATTTCACTGTACAATCAAACTGGAACTGCAGGTATTAGAGGGACATCTCATTTTTTTTTGGTTCGTAACAGGAAAGAGATAATACAGACAGAGTCATACAGCATAAAAACATGTGCTTTGGCCCAGTCTATTATGACCAATAAGCACCAAACTACACAGACTCTCACTTACCTGCACATGGTCCACAGCCAATTGTGTGCTTTCATTAACTGTTTATCCAGATGTTTCTTAAATGTATCTAGCTCCACCACCCTCTCAGGCAGTATGTCCCATATTTCTATCATCCTCTTTGTGAAAAAAAACCTCAGATCTCTTCTAAACCATTTACTTTTCACCTTAGAACTTAAGTGTTCTAGTCTGAGACACATGTGCCATGGCAAACAATTCAGACAATCTATCCCACCAATGGCTCTCAATTATTTTACACCTCAATCAAATGTCCCCTCAGCCTCCTCTGCCCAAAGGAAATTAAATTCAGCCTACCCAGTCTCTCGTCATTACATACACATCCTGGTGAATCTCCTATGCACCCTCCCCAGTGCAATCACTTTCAGATAGTGCGATGACCAGAATTGCACAATATTCCATTTGTGGCCTAACTAATGTTTTATGTAACAAGAATTCCTTACTCCTATATTCCACACCCCAGCTAATGAAGGCAAGTATCTCAAATGCCTTCTTCACCACCCTGTCTACCTATGTTAACACCTTCAGGGACCCTTGGACATGAAGAGCTCAAAATTTTGAATGGAGCTGAGCTAAAGAACGAAAGATCAAATGCTAGGTACAAACATTTGCTCCCTCAAACTAGATCATACCTTTGTGATGGCCGACTCCAACATATTGCAAAAGATTGAGAACTGTTTGAAGTTGCCAGTTTTGTGAGTGACATCTTCGATATCTGGAACAAAACAGAGATTCAAGTTAAACAGAAACACTTGGGTATAGTCCTGAAGGAGTCATATTAGACTCAAAACACTAGCTCTGCTGGTCTCTCTACAAATAGCGCACTTGGTGCATTCCAGCATTTTGTTTTATTTCAGATTCCAGAATCTTTCATTTCATTTTAGCTACAGTAAGGTTAACAGCTAACCTCTGCTATTCAACGTTTATCCTCCCACCAGCTTTCATGCTATTGCTAAGCAACAAAACGTCATGAATGAAGTGCAGCCACAAAGTATCAGCCCACAGAAACCTACAAGTGCTTTCACAAAATCCTTTACACGATTCTTTTTCTGAAAAACGTTTGTAAAGACAAAATCAGAAGGGGCCCAGGAGAAACCAATCACATCACCAAAACAGTTGAAAACCAGAGAAAAGAAAATTAAGGCAATTGCAAGAAAGTCCCAAATTCAGCTATGAACAAGGGTCAGTGACGTACTGTTGGACAGGGTGGTGGATGCAGATTCAATTACGGATTTCAAAATGAAATAAACAAGTACATGAAAGACGATAATAATAGAGGAAAAGGATAAGGGAACATGACTAACTAAACTGATCTCACGGAGCTTGCACAAACTCAACAGGTGAATGACCTTCTTTATGCATAACCATTCTATCATTCCATTCCGTGTCTAAGCAGTGTTCAGAGATTGTATGATTATCAAAAGGACAGGGCAGTAACTCACATCTATGCAAATGCATAACCAAACAGCTCAGCTCAGGATAGAGATTACAAATAAGAAATTTTCAGAGCCCTTTGCAGCAATCCTGCTATCTCACTAAATGGACATCAAAAGGTTCCACACAGACAAGACCACGAACACTGCTCAAATCCAATGCTATCGCTCAGCATTTAGCCATTATCCAAAACTCAGTTGTCAAAACATGTTCTTTCGGTAATAGGTAGAGTGCAGGCTACACTCATCCAGCCCTCACCTGCTCAACTCCAAACATCCACAAGAGGGGCACTCCTTGACTGGACAATACCAGCCAAACAATCCTGAATGTGCTAATTGCAACATTAACAACCAAATTCAGATAATTAGCTGAGTCTATAACATGGTTCAGTGACACTGGCTAGAAGAGACATACATTAGATGAGATTCCTTACAGTATGGAAACAGGCCATTTGGCCCAACAAGTCCACAGCGACCCTCCGAAGAGTAACCCACCCAGACCCATGCCCTACATTTACACCTGATTAATGCACCTAACACTATGGGCAATTTAGCACGGCCAATTCACCTGACCTGCACATCTTTGGACTGTGAGAGGAAAATGGAGCACCCGGAGAAAATCCACACAGACACAGGGAGAATGTGCAAACTCCACACAGACAGTCGCCCGAGGCAGGAAACGAATCTGTGTCCCTGGCGCTGTGAGGCAACAGTGCTAACCACTGAGCCACCGTGCTGCCCCAATACATTCACAACTAGAGACCCGTTTTCTGAAAATAAAAAGGAACATATCCTATCATACACCTTTTTTGAATTACCCAGGAGTTTGGGGAGCCCAATTGTTTCCATTGCTTTCTCCATCACAATGTCTTAGCGAGAATCCACTAGCCAATTAATTAGCCCTAAACTCTCAAAGTATAAACTGTTGTGATTATTTGAAATGTGGAATTTTTGCATTTGTCCTGATCAGTGTATCACGATCGACTTGGAAAAGATTGCTGATTGTCAAGCTCTGCTACTCCCAAAGCTATCTCAAGAGTTGATTGTTTAATCAAAACACACAAAGTCCCCAATTTCTCTGTCTGCTAGAATCAGGTCCACAGACAACACTGACCAGATTGCCTGTATTTATTGAGAAACAAAGAACTGCGGATGGTGGAAATCAGAAATTGCTGGAAAAGCTCCGCTGGCCCAGAAAATAAACCCGAAACGTTAACTCTGATTTCTCTCCACAGATGCTGCCAGACCTGCAGAGTTTTCCAGTAATTTCTGTTTTTGTTCCCTCCCCAATTGCTTGAATAAAGCAACTGTGTAAACATGACACAGCAAGTTTCAGTAACCTGCCTTTAAAAAAAAGAGGAATAATAATTTCTTCCACAAATCCTGGTTTTAAAACAGTCCTTTACCACTCGATTCACAATCAGAAATACAGAACATAAAATGGTACAGTCTTTAAAAGCGTAAAATGAAAAGCCTTGACAACATGTCTCTTTTACCCTAGAATTTAAAAAAAGTTCTATTTGAGGAATGGATAATTTTAGGAGAAGCAGGTTGAACCTTTTATTGATCATATAAAGAGCAGCTCTGAACTTACAAACAGCCTCGAATTCTCCTCGCCATTGCTCAGATGTCAATCGGTCCTCGACTTCCACCTCCAACACATCTCCAGTCACCATCATCGTGACTATATACTCAATGCCCCGGAAAACATAACTAGCTTGCACAGAAGAACCTCCTTCCATGGTGTGGACAGACAAAGGGCTATCTACTTCAGGGCAAGGCGACGGTATATCGTAAACTTCAACTGCACTGATGAGCTGTTGTATCTTTTAAGCCTTAGATAGAAAATGGAAAAATCAGAAATATGATAACAATATGTTGTTACAGTATTTATGTACTGGGATGGGCCCAGCTATCCCTCACAGTATCCAAATTCATTATCCAATGTTGTACTGATTCCAATCCATCCGGATTCTCCATGGAGGATTACATTATATAATGCCCTAAGTCCTTATACAGTCTAAACAGCATCATATTTAGTACAGCATAGTCCAGAATAGGCAGTATTCAGTGTTCTGAACCACAGCAGTCAAAGGAAATCCCAGAGAGGTGGAGTCAGGTTAGGCTGACAACAACTGGGGCAGGTAGGACTTCAACAATGTGTGGAAAAAATTGGGAACAACAACTGGCAAATGCCATTAGAGCTCTTAACTAGTCTAATTTGCTAATTATCCTGTTCAAGATGTTATTGCACAGCTCTGGAGCAGATGGGACTTAATAGAATCATAGAATCCTTACAGTGTGGAAGCTAGCCATTTGGCCCATTGTGTACATTCGACCCCCCAAAGAGCATCCCACCCACACCAACACTCTGCCATCCTATCCCCTTAACCCTGCATTTACCATGACCAACTCACCTAGTCTGGACATCCCTGGACACAATAGGGCACTTTAGCACCGCCAATCCACCTAACCTGCATATCTCTGGCTTGTAGGAGGAAACCGGAGCACATAGAGGAAACACACACAGATGTAAAGAGAACATGCGTGAGAAACAAAGCTCACTCACTTCAATAATTTCAGTCCGAGACAAGATCTGAATCAGTAGTGTCACTTATTTTACCCTTGCAAGAGGGTGCGATGTCCACTGTCTATAAGGCAGGGACACACACATTGAATTCAATGAATACCAGACATTTATGTAATTTGGTTCCTTTTTTTATCCCGTTGCTCCTCCCCATTTACATCTTCCACTTCTCTAAGACCAGCACCCATTACTCCTGTTTATCTCTTGCCTTATCCGGCCTTGTCTGTGACAAAATGCTTATTTCTGGCCTCACAAGGCCGTTTGACCACATCCCACTGTGACCCATTGTTAGGTATATCCTTTCTTCACCATTATCTACTCCCTCCATCTGTGCTTTCCCCAACCATACTGATCCTTATGACCTTTTAATTGGGGTTTGTTCCTGTGTTTCTGTAAAAGTGGGAAACAGATGCTTATAACTACTGCTTGTGCAAGCATATTTGACTTAACCTACATCCTCACAGCACCTTATCTATTTGTCTGTAACATCTACCATTGTTTTGCAGTCACGTTTCATTCTTGCATACAATTTTAGCTAATACAAAAACAATTATGTATTTCCTCCACATAGTTTGCATTCCAGTTGATTCAGCTCTTAGCTGAAACAATTACACACTGGTGTGAGTTCATTTACCTTGCATAAGTAATTATAATTGCAGAAGTAACACTACTTTGCCTATATCCCCACAATATGCAAACTCCACGTAGACAATCACCCGAGGCTGGAATCGAACCTGGGTACCTGGCGCCGTGAGCAGTGCTAACAGTTTAAATCTGGTTCTCCTGGTCCAGAATTAAGGACATTACAACTGCACCCCAAGACTCAAGTAACACCTTATCGATATTTTCTGAACAACCCATTCGGAGAGGTTACTACTCACCTCTGGAGCAGGCGGGATTTTAACCCAGGACTCCTGGCTCAGATGGAGGGACAATACCACTGTACTTCAAGACAGTCTTGTGTTACAGATATTTTCTAATAAACCTGTTCAGGAATGTTGTTACGTTCTCTGGAGCAAGTAGGGCATGAAATATGATAGAAGAGTTGCACCAACATATCTTTATGTACTGGAATGGGCCCAGCCTGTCCCTCACAGCTCAGAGATAGGGACACTACCTCTACATCAGAAGCCCCCTTATTTATCCAAGGCCTCTGGGTTAGTAGTTTTGCAATATTACCGCGATGCCACCATCGCACGATCTAATAACGTCTTAAATAGCTCTGTCTCCTCAGAGACTGAGCGTTAATGTGGAGGGGGGTTGTGACGCCCCCCACAGTCGACTAGCCCGGCCTTACTTCGTCGCAGAGCGCAATCCCCGCGCCCCCACACACACAGACAAATAAACAAATAAATCCCGCCGCACACCCTTCCCCCTCAACAACCCCGAAACCCCGCTCTATCCGAGTGTCTATCCCTCCAGCCGCCGCCACTCGGGCCCCTCTCTACCCCCCGCCCACCTTCGTCTCCCGGCGCAACCTAACTTCATGTCCCGTCCCTGCCCCGCTCCGATTCGTCACTCCCATCGCCAGCCCCGTTCGCTATTGGTCGCTCCCTCGCGTCAATCACGGGGACGGTTTGGTTGACGCGTATCTAGCAACCGGACGTACCATCGAACGAGGCAAGGGAGAGGTGGGGGAGGGAAGAAAGGGTATGATTTGGATGCCTCAAACTTCAATTATGGACATTAGAAATATATGTAATGTATCGAGATTAAATTATCAATGGTTTGCGATTGGGTAAGATGTTCAATTTCTGCACTTGTTTTTAAAAATGCGCCCTGTGATGGATGTTATACCCCTATCGTGTCAGCAAATAGTTTGGATGCGTTGTGGGCGTTGAGGGATGGCGTCATCAACCCGCGCCACACTGGCAGCTGTCAATCAAAGAGCTGGGTCAGCTGATTGCATATAGTCATAGGCAGGTACTGGACTCACTCTGGAAGGTACATGGAGTTGGGGGTGTGGATTGTATTAGTTTTAAATTCTTGCATGCCCCCACTCCTAATTTCTTTCAGCCCCTTAAATCTTCCTCTTGCACCTCTTCCCATTTTAATCATTCCACACATTGGTGTCAATGCCCCTCAGTTGCTTGGGCCTCAGTCCATGGAGCTCCCTTTCTGAACCTATTCACCTTTCGACTTCTCAGGTTAAGGTAAAACAAAGAAATGCAGATGCTGAAGATCTGAACAAAAAAGCAGAAATTGCTGGAGAAGCTCAGCAGGATTAGCAGATTCTGTTGGTCAGTCACAGAGATGTATAGCACGGAAACAGAGTCTACATTAGAGTGGTGCTGGAAAAGCACAGCAGGTCAGGCAGCATCCGAGGAGCAGGAAAATTGATGTTTCGGTCAAAAGCCCTTCATTAGCTGGAAACAGACCCTTAGGTCCAACTCTTTCATACTGACTGGATATCCTCGATTAATTTGGTCCCATTTGCCAACATCCCCTAAAACCTTTCCTATTCATGTACCCATCCAGATGCCTCTTAAATGTTGTAACTGTACCAGCCTCCACCACCTCCTTTTCCTGAAGAAGTGTCATTCCTGAAATGTCAGACTTCTCCACCTCCTGATGTTGCCTGGTTTGCTGTGCTCTTCCAGACTCCTGCTTGTCTAGCTTGGATTCCAGTATCTGAATTTTTTTTTGTCTCCAGCACTTCCTCTGGCAGCTCATTCCACAATGTATGAAAAGGTCGCCCCTTAGGTCCCTTCTAAAATCTTTCCCCTCTTACCTTAAACCTATGCTTGTCTATTTTTGGACTCCCCTACTCTGGGAAAAAGACCTTGGCTATTCACCCTACCAACACCTCTCACAATTTTATGAACCTCTATGTTTTTGGAATAGAGTATGCAATTCTGGCCTTCTTCATATTGAAAGGATGTTGTGAAACTTAAAAGGGTTCAGAAAAGATTTACAAGGATGTTGCCAAGTTTGGGGGATTTGAGCTATAGGGAGAGGCTGAATAGGCTGGGACTGTTTTTTTCTGGAGTGTCAGAGGCCGAGGGGGTGACCCTATAGAGGTTTATAAAATTATGAAGGGCGTAGATAGGATAAATAGACAAGGTCTTTTCCCTGGGTTAGGAGGAGTCCAGAACTAAATGGCATAGTTTTAGGGTGAGAGGGGAAAGATATAAAAGAGATCTAAGGGGCAACTTTTTCACACACACAGGGTGATGCATGTATGGAATGAGCTACCAGAGGAAGTGGTGGAGGCTGGTACATTTACAGCATTTAAAAGGCATCTGGTGGGTATATGAATAGGAAGGGTTTAAAGGGATTGGGCCAAATGCTGGCAAATGGGACTAGATTAGGTTGGAATATCTGGTCGGCATGGACGAGTTGGACCGAAGGGTCTGTTTCTTTGCTGTACACCTCTATGACTCGATAAGGTCACCCCTTAGCCACCAATGCTCCAGGGAAAATAGCCGCAGCCTACTCAGCTTCTCCCTAAAGCTCAAACCCTCTCACTTTGGCAATCTCCTTGTAAATCTTTTCTGTGCTGTGGGACCAGAATTGAACACAGTCTTCCAACAGTGGCCTAACCAATGTCCTGTACAGCTACAACATGACATCCCAACTTCTACTCTCAATGTATTGACGAATCAAGGCAAGCGTACACAACATCTTCTTCACTACCCTGTTAAACTGCGACTCTACCTTCAAGGAACTATGAACCTGCACCCCAAGATCTCTTTACTTGGCAACTCTCCCCAGGGCCATACCTTTAAGTGTATAATTCCTGCCCTGATTTGTCTTTCCAAAATTCAACACCTCACACTTGTTTAAATTAAACTCCATCTGTCGCTTCTTGACCCATCGGCGCATCTGATCAAGGTCCCATTGTATACTATCCATTACACCATCAATTTTGGTGTCATCTGCAAACTTACTAACCATTCCTAGTATATTCACATCTAAATCATTTGTATAAATGACAAAAAGCAGTGGGCTCAGCACTGATCCTTGTGGCACACCGATGGTGACCAGGCTCCAGTTAGAAAAACGACCCTCCATCACCAGCCTCTGTCTCTTACCTTCTGAAGAAGAGTCACTGGACTCAACGTTAATTCTGCTTTCTCAACTTCTTTCCCTCTTCAAGATTACCTTACAGCACTAAAAGACTTCCTTCAGCCCATTTGAGCTGTATAAGACACTAAAGTGGATTGGCAAAATTGATATCGAGTGGATGTTTCCCCTTATGGGACAATTTAGAATGAGAGGTCTTGGTTTTATGCTGAGGCTTGGCAGATTTAAAACAGAAGGTGCAGAAGAATTACTTCTCTCAAAAGGTCATGAATTCACTACCCTAGATTATAGTAGATGCCAGGATGTTGAGAAAGAATGAAACAGGCAGATTTTTAATTACTGAAGGCTTGAAGCATGATGGAGAGTGGGCAGGAAAATGGAGTGGAGTCAAGATGATATTCGTGAAGATTGCATTATATTTAGATTTTATTTAGATTTTATTGTCACCTGTACTCAAGTACAAGAATATAGTGAAAAGTATAAATGGCAGAGTGGGCCCATGGGGCTGAATTGCCTACTCCTGCTCCTAGTTCTTATGTTCATCCTAATCCCATTTATCAGCTCTTGGCCCATCACCTTCTGGTGTTCCAAGTGCTTATCTAAATACTTCTTAAATGTCTTGAGGGTTCCCATCACTATCACCCATTTAGGTTCACAAGAGTAATTTGAAGAGAGGATCTAGAATGTTACCAGAGGGCTCAAAGATTTGCAAAACAACCAGAGGTGATATGAGGTGAGCCCACTCTGCCATTCAACAAGATCATGGCTGATCTGATTTGGCCTTAAAGCCACTTTTTTGTCTGTCCCCATAACCCCCGACTTATCCCTTGTTGATCAAAAATCTGTTTAACTCAGTCTTGAATAAATCAAATTATTCTCCCTCCACTACTCTGTGGGATAAAGAATTCCAAACACTTACAATTCTCAGAGAATAAGTTCCTCCTTGTCACTCTTTTAAATGGGAGGAACCTTAGTACATAACTTTTTTTGATTTGATTTGTTATTGTCACGTACCTAGGTACAGTGAGAAGTTTTATTTTGCTGGCAGTACAGGCAGATCAAACCATACAAGGGGCATAAGATAATAGAACAGAGTGAGGGATATATTATGGCTGTAGAGAAGGTACACAAAGAGCAATATCAACATTACATTTAAAATATGAGTTCCATTCAGAAGTCTAATAACTCAGGGGAAGAAGCTGTTTATGAATCTGTTGGTACATGTGTTTAAGCTTTTGTATCTTCTGCCAGATGGAACAGGTTGAAAGAGATTATAACCAAAGTGGGAGGGGGCTTTGATTATGTTGGTTGCCTTTCCAAGGCAACAGGAAGTATAGATGGAGTCAGTGGATGGGAGGCTGGTAATGGACTGGGCTGTGTTCACAACTATCTGTAGTTTCTTATGGTCCTCGGCACAGCAGTTACCGTACCAAGCTGTGATGCACCCAGATAGAATGCTTTCTACAGTGCATCTATAAAAATTGGTAAGAGTCTTTACAGAGAGACTGAATTTTCTTAGCCTCCTGAGGAAATAAAAGCATTGTTTTGCATTCTTGACCATTGCATCAACATGAATCAATCAGGACAGATTGTTGGGAGATTGTCATTCCTAAGGACTTGATGCTCTCGACCATATCGACCTCAGCACCATTGATGTAGACAGGGGCGTGCCCTCCATTCTGAAGTCAATGACTAGCTCTTTCGTTTTGTTGACGTTGAAGGAGACGTTGTTTTCTTTGCATCACGCCACAAAGCACTTGATCTCTTTCCTGTATTCTGCCTCGTCATTGTTTGAGATCTGGCCTACAACAGTGGTGTGGTCAGCGAATTTGTAGATGGAGTTAGGACAAAGTTTGGCCACACATTCCACCCTACTCTGACCCCTCGTTCTAACCCCCCCTCCCCCCCCCCCCAAAAGAGGAAACAATCCTTCAGATTCTAAAGAAACAGAAGAACTGCAGATTCTGAAACTCTAAAACCAAAACAGAAATTGCTAGAGAAACTGAACAGCATATGTGAAGAGAAAGCAGAGTTAACATTTCAGGTCTGGTGATCCTTCTTCAGCATCTAACCATGTCACACTTCTGGTTACCAAGCCATGCAAAACAGTAGCAATTAACTGGGATAAACTCCATTGCTGCAAACTCTCCCACCTTAAGATTAAAGGCGTATTCTGAATCATCTCTCCTGTGTAGTCTGTGCCTCTTCCTGTTGAAATATTGACAACTAACAATGTAAAAAAGATCATTTGACATGCAGCTGTTTCAAAATCTTGCAGCCAGATGGCAGTTACTAAAAGCTTTGAGTGCTTAGAGGTATTAAAGATGGGATTAAAGGGCAGTTCGGAGACATGATAAAATGAAGAGCACTGTGTGACAACAGTGAAGATAGTGCTACGCCCACATTTCAAAAGATATCCCTCAGCTCAACAGAAATAATATTCTGCCTACCTTGTCAACATTTCTGTCTTTCTTTGAATTTGGACGTCACTGGCAAGGCTAGCATTTCTTGCCCATTCCCAATTGCCCCTCGGAGAGGGAACGGGGTCCCTTCAAAACCATCTTTGTGTGGAACCAGAGGAGATTGGTGAAATACTAATCAAATATTACACGTGGGTCTTTCATGTGGACAAAGACATGGAAGCTAGGGAACCTGAGGAAATAAATAGTGATAAAATGAAAGCAGTCACATTACAGCTGAAGGTTTTAAAATGCATAAAGGTAGATACGTTCCAAGGACCTAACCAGCTGTATCCCAGTACATTGTGGGAAGTCAAGGAAGAAATTGTGGGGCTACTAGCAGAGATATTCGTATGATCTACAGCCATGGGTGAGGTACCAGAAGGCTGGAGGGTGGCTAACGTTGTGCCTTTTTAAAAAGAAACTGCAAGGAAAAGCCTGAAAACGAATGGGTCTGACGTCAGTGTTGGATAAGTTGTTGGAGGGGATTCTGAAAGACAGGTTTTCCATACATTTGGAGAGACAAGGACTGATTAGGCATATGAGCATGGCTTTGTGCGTGAAAGATCGTATCTCACAAACTGGATTGAGTTTTTTGAGGACATGACCAACAGGACTGTTGAGGGCAGAGCGGTAGATATTGTCTGCATAGACTTTAGTAAGGCCTTTGACAAGGTTCTGCATGGTATACTGGTTAGTAACGTTAGATCACACGGGATTTGGGAGAGATTACCAATTGGATACCTAATTGGCTTGATGGTAGGAGACAGAAGGTTGTGGCAGAGGTTATTTTTCGGACTGGAGGCCTGTGACCAGTGACGTTCTGTTGGGATCAGTGCTGGGTCCACTGTTGTTTGTCGTTTACATAAATCATTTGGATGAGAATATGGGAAGCATGATTCGTAAGTTTGCAGATGACACCAAAAGTGGTGGTGTAGTGAACCTGAGAAAAAGGTTATCTAAGAGCACAATGGGATATTGGTCAGCTGGGCAAATGACAGGATGGCAGATGGAGTTCAATTTAAATAAATGTAAGTTGTTGCATTTTGGTAAGACAAACCATGGCAGGACTTACACAGTTCATGGTAGGGCCCTGTGGATTATTGTCGAACAGAGACACCTAGGGGCTCAGGTAGGGCCTAGGTTTCCTGAAAGTGGTGCCACAGGTTGGCAGGATGATGAAGAAGGCATTTGGCATGCTTTCCTCCATCGGTCAGAGCATTGAGTATAGTAATTGGGATGTCATGTATAAGACATTGGTGGGGCCACTTTTGGAGTACTGCATACAGTTCTGGTTGCCCTGCTATAAGAAGGATGTTATTAAATTGGAAAGGGTGGAGAAAAGATCTACGAAGATGTTACCAAGAGTGGAGGGTTAGAGTTATAAGGAGAGGCTGGGTAGGCTGGGACTTCTTTCCCTGGTGTGTAGGAGGCTGAAGGATGACCGTATAGAAGTTTATAAAATCATAAGAGGCATAGAAATGGTGAATTACAGAGGCCTTTTCCATAGGATAGGGGAGTTCAAAACTGGAGGACATAGTTTTAAGGTGAGAGGGGAAAGATTTAAAAGGGACCTGAAATGCAACCTTTTCACACAGAAGATGGTGTGTATATTGCCAGAGGAAGGAGTGGATGCAAGTACAGTTACAACATTTAAAAGACATTTGGACAGGTACATGAATAGGAAAGGTTTAGAGGAAATTGGGCAAACGCAGGGAAATTGAACTAGTTTAGATTGGGAAACCTGGCTGGCATGGACGAGTTGGGTCGAAGGGTCTGTTTCTGTGCTGTATGACTCTATGTCTCTAACTGACAGACTTGCTGGGCCATTTCAGAGAGAGGTTAAAAGTCAACCACATTGCTGTGAGCCTGGAGTGTCATGTAGACAGGCCTGAGTGAAATCAGTAGATCTCTTTCCCTAAAGGACACTGGTGAACAAGATGGGCTTTTAACAACAATTGACAATGGTTACAAGGTCAGTATTACTATCTTTATTTACAGGTCTTTTATTAATTGAATTTAAATTCCACCAGCTGCCATGGTGGGACACAAGCCCATGATGCCAGAGAATTAGTCTGCGTCTCAGACTTTCTTGTCCAATGGCATTACTAACAGGCATTGTCTACCTCGAACCAAACAAGAGAATAATGATATGATTCTGAAATTCAACTCCTACATTGACAAAAATTATTAAGTGCTTATAAAACAGCCAGCTGTTGTGACTTTGAAATCCCTTCGATGAGCTAACCCTGGATTATGGATCCACAAACACAGTCAGCTCATCCATGTCTGATCCTGGACAGATAGAGTGCTGTTAACAGTCCTTTCAATCTTGGAGCAACTTACAATTGAGCAGAGCTGGTTACTGCTGTGCTGAATGTGTGCATGTTTGAGCATGGGCTTGAGTATCAGTAACTATGCAGCACTCAGATGAGAAACTGAAAGGAACACACTGTTAAATAGGTGATCACCAGATTCAATAGGCCGAAAGGCCTACTTCTGCTATGAAGTTTTATGGCCTTTCAGACCTTGGGGGTGCAAGGTCAGACAGCACATGTAGCAGCAATAGAAGAAGCCGCTATTGATTATAAATCTATAAGTATTGTGTTTTCAGCCTAAGTTATGAGAATTACCACTTTTGGATTTTACTGCTGCAAATATTGAGGGTCCAGCTAATACAAAAATGATGAGTCAGATGACATCAGATTATGGTCCAACAGATTCATTTAAAATCACAAGCTGTCGGAGCGCTGCTCCTTTGTCAGACGGCAATGGCCTGAGAAGTGGCAGATGGAGGTTAATTCAGATAAATGCGAGGTGCTGCATTTTGGGAAAGCAAATCTTAGCAGCACTTATACACTTAATGGTAAGGTCCTAGGGCGTGTTGCTGAACAAAGAGACCTTGGAGTGCAGGTTCATAGCTCCTTGAAAGTGGAGTCGCAGGTAGATAGGATAGTGAAGAAGACTTTTTGGTATGCTTTCCTTTAATGGTCAGAATATTGAGTACAGGAGTTGAGAGGTCATGTTGCAGCTGTACAGGACATTGGTTAGGCCACTGTTGGAATATTGCATGCAATTCTGGTCTCCTTCCTATCGGAAAGATGTTGTGAAACTTGAAAGGGTTCAGAAAAGATTTCAAGGATGTTGCCAGGATTGAAGGATTTGAGCTATAGGGAGAGGCTGAACAGGCTGGGGCTGTTTTCCCTGGAGCGTCGGAGGCTGAGGGGTGACCTTATAGAGGTTTACAAAATTATGAGGGGCATGGAAAGGGTAAATAGACAAAGTCTTCCCTGGGGTCAGGGAGTCCAGACCTAGAGGGCATAGGTTTAGGGTGAGAGGGGAAAGATATAAAAGAGACCTAAGGGGCAACATCTTCACACAGAGGGTGGTACGTGTATGGAATGAGTTGCCAGAGGAAATGGTGGAGGCTGGTACAATTACAACATTTAAGAGGCATTTGGATGGGTATACGAATAGGAAGGGTTTGGAGGGATATGGGCCAGGTGCTGGCAGGTGGGACTAGATTGGGTTGGGATATCTGGTCAGCATGGATGAGTTGGACTGAAGGGTCTGTCTCCATGCTGTACATCTCTATGACTCTAGCAGACAAAGGAACAGCACTCTGAAAACTTGTGATTTTAAGTAAACCTGTTGGACATTAACCTGGGGTCATGTGACTTCTGACTTTATCCACCCCAGTCCAACACTGCCACCTCCACATTACAAAACTAATGTTCAGAACCACCTTCAGTAATGCAGTGTGTCAGGTTTATATAGTTGTTTTGAATTGTTTGTTCATGGGATGTGGACATCACTGGCTAGGTCAGCATTTATTGCCCAAATGTTGCGGTGGGTCTGGAGTTACATGTAATTCAGAGACTTAATAAGGACAGCAGAGTTCCTTCCCTCAAGAACATTAGTGAACTGTATTATGGATCCACAAACACAGTCAGCTTATCCATGTCTGGTCCTGGACAGCCAGAGTGCTACTAACAGTGCATTCAACCTTGGAGTGATTTACAATGGTCTCTGGGTTTTTATTCAACTGAAATTTCACCATCTGCTACAGTGGGATTTGACATTTTCTCCCCAGAACCTGGACTCCTGGCTTACTACTACATTACCACTACTGTCTCCCCCTTTATAGTGAACTGGAACATTTATAATAGAAAAAGTTCACACAGAATGCACACAATCATAAGACTTTTAAAAATGTTTTATTGATAAATTGTTACAATATGAAGTAAAGACATTGTGATATCTTTTTGTTTGACATACAATGGGTAAGCAGTAAAAATATGGCATTCAGAAAACTCTGTACATTTAGAAGTTTTAAATAGTGATGAGCCATCTCTAAATTGAGGACAGCATGTGGCCGGAGCTGGCATCAAGCTATCCCTGACAGCAATTCTCCTTAAAGGCAGCTGTCCAAACTCTCAGCTTGAAGCTCCCCAACCGTTAATCTGCAAAATACCAAAGGACTCCCAAGATCTAAAATGCAATTGCAATTCTTACATTTACATAAAGACAACAGCTTGATAGCAACAATGTGTGTGCATGTCTCTCTCTCTCTCTCTCTCTCTTAGGTCTTATAGTCTCTCTCTCTCTTTGCACTTCCTTCACTCATTTTTTCCCTGACCCTCTCACATTAAGCCTCTCTCAGCACTTTGTATTCAGCTTCTCTCCCACTTCCAATCTTGTGTTGTATCTCTCTGCTTTTTTCACTGTCTCTTCTAACGATCTCAGATGATTAGTAATACTGTTGAAGTCAGCTCCCAGAGTTAAACCTGGCTTGAGAAACCGTAAGCTTTATTTTTGCAAGTTGTTTGCTGTGGTGGTCAGTCACTGAATACATTCACAAGAGGCTGCCAATGTACTTTTAACAAAGGAACATAAATGTTTCTTACATACAAAAGTGAAGTAAATACAAACTGTCTTACATGATATAAAAATTATTTGAAACGGTCTTACCAGAAAAGTCAGAAATGAAGATTCAACCCTGTTATCCTCAATAACAACCTTTTTGATACTCAAACCTCAGTAAAGGATTAGTCTACTTCCAGTTTAAAGTTCCTAGTTCAGTTGGCGTGGCTGTATTTGGTTTCTTTCCAGCAAATATCTTAAGTTATTTGATGCTATTCCTTGTGTTGATGTGTCCTCCCAAGACCCTGAAACAAACAGCTCACATATTTCTTAACATGAATTCATTAAATTCCTCATCCACAGCCTTCTGCTTCTGGAGTTTTTCTCTTACTGAAAGTAAACCACTCTGTTCCTTTTCTCCTGCCCCGACTGTTGTAAAGACTGCCAAATTGCATTGCTGCTGGTACAGGCTTTTTCCCTGAATTATCTACTCTCGCTGGGAAAAAAAACCTGACCACTCATCGGCCTTCTGGATAGTTCTCTCTCTCTCTCCTTCTGAAAGGAAACTTGTTTCTATTTCTGTCTCCCTGTATCATAGGACACTTTGTTGCTACGCAACCGCCAATTATTTTCCACTCTTCCACCCTTGTTTTCTAAAACCCCGAAATGTTCACCTCAACAGTTTTTTTTGATGGCTTCATTTAAATGCATATCAGCTCCAGACAACCCACCACCACTGAAAGAATTCAAAACCTAAAATGAAAATAAAACTACGTTTCCTCATTTCTTAACACTTACATTATCAAATCAATCTTAAAGATACGCATAGTCTGTCCACATTAGAATCCAAATTTTAAAATTAGACTTATAAATTACAAACTTTCATCAAATCCTATTTGTTTTTCACTACCCTTCCGCTTACTCTCTCACTCAGACACTCTGCCCCTCTGTTTCTCTTCTCTTTCTCACTCTGTCCCTCACTTGTTATCACCTAATCTCCAATTCAACCCTCCCACATGCTCTCTCTTTCTCTCCTTGCCTGTCACTTGCTCTCCTACTCAACCTCCTTCTCCACTTGTTTTCTCTCTCTCTCTCTCTCTCTCTGTCTCTCGCTTGTTCTCTTACTCAATCTCTCTCTCTTTACTGACCTCTACCAGGAATCAGCCTGGTATAATTGAAAACAAATTTTTATTTCCTCACAGATGTGGTTTCATTGTGATTGAACGCCACTAAAATACTGACTGAACAGATAAGTAGATATCAGCTAAGCACAAAGGTCAGACCAGAATTAAAACACATTATTTGGAAGCAGAAACTGATTCAGTTCTAGAGTGATGATTTTAGATTGCTTACAGTGTGGAAACAGGCCCTTCGGCCCAACAAGTCTATACCAACCCTCCGAAGAGCAACCCACCCAGACCCATTCCCCTACATTTACCCCTTCACCTAATACTACGGGCAATTTAGCATGGCTAATCCACCCTGACCTGTACATTTTTTGGACTGTGGGAGGAAACCGGACCACCCGGAGGAAACGCACGCAGACACGGGGAGAATGTGCAAACTCCACACAGACAGTTGCCTGAGGCGGGAGTTGAACCCGGGTCTCTGGCGCTGTGAGGCAGCAGTGCTAACCACTGAGTCACCATGCCACCATTATTAAGCTTTATCCTGACAATGTTGTTTCAAAAATGTTTCTGCTTCCGCAGCATGTTGGAACAGGAACTCTTGTAATGCAGTGGGGAACGTCCTTACCTCTAGGCCAGAAGCTCTGGGTTTATGTCCCACTGCAGGACTTGATGGTCATGAGAGGTGGATCATAACGTGACTAAACAGTTAGGTTATCAATCTGTACAGTTTTCTGATGCACTATTGGCAGGCGATAAGAGTGGGAGAGTTTCCTAGTGAGTCCAAACCATGGGGTAGCCACAATTCAACACCCTTTCTGCATTAAATATTTCCACCTACTGTTTTTTCCCTTCTGTGAGAAAGCATCACCCTCATTCTGAGGGACTACCACACACACAGCCTGATTGGAATCGAAGTTTCTTTGAAATTAAAACGCCACTTCTCACTCGAAAAATGTTGCAGCATTTCTCTCTTGCTTTTTTAATGCTAGTTAGCTCCTCAATGCTGTTTTTGTTCTTGAGATCTTCCTCAGAATCAGATTAATTGAAAAGAAATCCCACCATCCTCAACCGTACGAAGTTGGTGAGGGGGGGAGCGAGTCCCAGAGCAGAGGTTAGTGAGGGGGGGGGGGGGGGTGGAGCGAGTCCCAGAGCTGAGGTTGGTGAAGGGGGGAAGCGAGTCCCAGAGCAGAGGTTAGTGAGGGGAGGGGGAGGGGGAGCGAGTCCCAGAGCAGAGGTTAGTGAGGCGGGGGGGGTGTGGAGCGAGTCCCAGAGCAGAGGTTGGTGAGGGGGGGAAGCGAGTCCCAGAGCAGAGGTTAGTGAGGGGAGGGGGGGGGGAGTGAGTCCCAGAGCAGAGGTTGGTGAGGGGGGGAAGCGAGTCCCAGAGCAGAGGTTAGTGAGGCGGAGGGGGTGTGGAGCGAGTCCCAGAGCAGAGGTTGGTGAGGGGGGGAAGCGAGTCCCAGAGCAGAGGCTGGTTAGGGGGGAAGTGAGTCCCAGAGCAGAGGTTAGTGAGGGGGGGAGCGAGTCCCAGAGCAGAGGTTAGTGAGGGGGGGGGGGGGGGAGCGAGTCCCAGAGCAGAGGTTGGTGAGGGGGGGAGCGAGTCCCAGAGGTTAGTGAGGGGGGGGTGGAGCGAGTCCCAGAGCAGAGGTTGGTGAGGGGGGGAGCGAGTCCCAGAGCAGAGGTTAGTGAGGGGGGGGGGGGGGGGAGCGAGTCCCAGAGCAGAGGTTGGTGAGGGGGGGAAGTGAGTCCCAGAGCAGAGGTTGGTGAGGGGGGGGGGGGGAGCGAGTCCCAGAGCAGAGGCTGGTGAGGGGGGGGGGGGGGGGGGGAGGAGCGAGTCCCAGAGCAGAGGTTGGTGGGGGGGGGGGGGGGAGCGAGTCCCAGAGCAGAGGTTGGTGAGGGGGGGGGGGGGGGAGCGAGTCCCAGAGCAGAGGTTGGTGAGGGGGGGGAGTGAGTCCCAGAGCAGAGGTTGGTGAGAGGGGGGGGGGGAGCGAGTCCCAGAGCAGAGGTTGGTGGGGGGGGGAAGTGAGTCCCAGAGCAGAGGTTGGTGAGGGGGGGGGGGGGGGGGAGCGAGTCCCAGAGCAGAGGTTGGTGAGGGGGGGGAGTGAGTCCCAGAGCAGAGGCTGGTGAGGGGGGCACCGAGTCCCGGAGTGGATGCAGGTGAGGGGGGGAGCGAGTCCCGGAGTGGAGGCCAGTGAGGGAGAAACAAATCCGGAGAAAACTTCCCTTGGAGCAGCTGAGAGCTGGTGCTGAGCAGACTGGAGGCCTGGAGTGGCGCAGGGATAATTGTTGGACTGGGGTTTGGTGTGGGTGGTCAGATCACATCGGGAAGCCCCTGCACTGAGCTACTGCAATGTATTGTTTATGTGTGACTTGTTCATCTGACCGTAATGTCAAACCTTTTAACTATATCTTATTTCCAACTTATTCTGTGAATCACGATAAAGTATTGCAAATACTTTTCTTCTTTATTCCTCTTTTTGTATCTAAGATTTGTACCTGGGTACTTATAGATGGTGCTATAAGAGGTGACATTGTAAAACTTTTCATTGTACTCCTGTACTTGAGTACAAGTGACAATAAAGGATATTCTGTTTTAATTCTAATACAATGGCAAGAACAAAAGCTTAGCAATCCACCAAAAAATGATTTGAAGTTGTCACTACCCCCAGTGCTCTTAATCTGGTACTGTGAGAGTGCTGCACTATCAGAGGTGCCGTCATTTAGATGAGACTTTAAATAGAATTCCCACCACACACTCAGGTAGATGTAAAAGCTGACATGGCACTTTCACAAAGAGTGGACATGTTCTCCCCGGGGTCTAGGCTTATATTTATCCCTCAGTCAATACCACAGAGGAGTCTGGATTATCCACCCATTGTCAGTGTTGTTTGTGGGAGCTTTCTGTATGCAAATTGGTTGCCATGCGTCCTGTATTACAACTGTGATTATACTTCAATAAAAATACATCATTGGCTGTAAAGTGATTTCGGAGATCGAGTGGCCATAAAAAGCACATCCTAAACAGTTTTTCTTCTTCCTGAGATCCATTAGATGTGAGCTCTCTTCAAGCTACTTAAATTTCTTTACTAACAGGGCACATTTTACAAAGAAACACCGCAGCCGTGAACCAAACAGAGATTTTTTGCCAAGGTGAGGTATTCCTTCCAAGGTACTTCGTTGGCTTTGGGTTTAAAGGGACAAACGCCACTCAAACGTATGCAGACTCACTGGATTGGGTCCTCCCCTGGCTGCTGAAATAGGGCAGGGCCTTCTTCCTAACCTCAAACGCAGACCTCCTCTTGGCCTGTACCCCTCTGACGGCCGCCTTGATCTTCCTCCAGCCCAGGTGGTTGAGCTCCGCGAGGTTCAGAGCCACGCAGATGCCACTGACGGCGAACATGAAGACCAGGAAGACTGTCTTTTCTGTTGGCCGGGACACATAACATTCCACCTCTTTAACGCATGGATACCGGTCACACTCAAAGATTGCAGGAACGCTGAACCCATAGAGGAAGTATTGTCCCATCAAGAAGCCGATCTCCAAGGCATTCCTAAAGACTACCTGGATAATGTAAAATCTTGAGATGCCCTCCTGACGTTTCATCTTCATGCTTTTGCTACTGATCCAACCTGAGAAATTAGATAGCTTCTTGCCTTCTATGTAGTCTGCATCCAGTACCTTTGGATGTCCTTCAGGACTCTGGCCCAGGGCCCCATTGACAATACTACATTTCGGCCTTTTATCCTCCTTCTGTTCCATGGATGCCCTGGCAGAATCCTGATCCAGAAGTGGACAGAGCATGGAGAAATGTTTCTCCTTCTGCTTAGACAACTGGTGCACAGAGTACGTGATGAAACAGAGGCTAGGCGTGCACACCAGTATGATCTGGAAGACCCAGTATCTGATGTGAGAGATGGGGAATGCTCTGTCATAACAGGCCTGGTTACAGCCTGGCTGAAGAGTGTTGCACATGAACATGGCCTGCTCATCTTCATAAACCGTCTCCCCTACAATGGCAACGATTAGGATTCGGAAGATCACCACTACTGTGAGGAGGATCCTAAGAATAAAGTGAGAATTTACTGGGTCAAATTTTTATAAACGATACTGCATTGCTGAAGCTGTTCATTCTGTGATCATCAGGACAGATGCAAGAATGCTAAATTTCTAAGGGAACAACAATTTATACTGCACGAAGAAAGGGTGCTGATTGGTCAGCAAGTCAAATCTGATTGGTCGAGGCAGTCATGTGGGAAATGCACCAGAGACCTATACTTTGGTCTAATTAAAAAATAGTGCAACGCCTGAACATTATCCTTTTGTGTGCAGGGGACAGATCCCTCCAAAAGAAATAAATGTATATGATTCTAGCAAGAGTAAGTGAGTCTCATTACAAGCACAATTGACAAACTTAAATTGGTGGTTAGTGTCATTCTTAGCACACTTGGGATGGTTGAGAAAATGTTGTCCAACCTCGTAAATGTTACAAGAGTGCACAACCGCATTATAGAAGCCCTGCATGCCACAGTCATGCTTTCCAACACCACTTAATTACATTGCTTGTACAGCTCTTTAAGAGGTCATGCTGAGGAAATACAGATCTTTAAGGAACCCCCATTCCAGTTAATCCAGAAATTTTGTTATCGAAGTCGTTTACCATCCATTATACTTGCCGAATGCATAAATACTTGATTTATAAATAAATTATTTTATGGAGTGTTGGCCAGGAAGACCTGCATTTACTTGCTGACCTGAATAGCGATGAGTCTCTTGCTGACAGCAGTTAGGAGTCAGCCATGTTGCTGTGGGTCTGGCCTGGTGTTTGGACCAATCCAGGTAAGAACAGCCCTTGAGGCGATAAGAGATGAGCAGTGAATGCTGACCTAGCCAGTGGTGTAAATCTTGTGGGAATAAATAAGCTTTCAAAAAGGCTAAGAGCTACATGGTTACTGAAGAAAGTGCATATTTGGTGTCTTTGACAGCACCATCCAAATTGGTGTTCTTTACCACCTTAGGACAAGGGCAGCAGGTGCATAAGAGTTCCCCCACCCCTTTCAAGTTCCCTTCCGGGCCCTACACCATCTTGACTTGATAAAAAGATCTGCCGTACCTTCACTGTCACTGGGTCGAAACCCTGGAACTCCCTCCCTAGCTCCAGCGGTTCAAGAAGGCAGCTCACTACCGCCCTCTCCAGGTTAAAAATCACACAACACTGGGTTGTAGTCCAACAGGTTGATGACCTGATGAAAGAGCAGCACTCTGGAAGCTAGTGCTTCCAGTTAAACCTGTTGGCCTATAGCCTGGTGTTGTGTGATTTTTAGTTTTGTACACCCCAGTCCAACACCGGCATCTCCATATCATGCCTTCTCCAGGGACATTTAGGGATGGGCAATAAATGCTGGCCTAGCCAGCAACACCACACAATGAATAAAAGCAAAGGGAATTGAAGTAACTTCACAGAGACCTGTGTCCTGTCACCGTCACAGTTTATATACACAGGGAGAGTCCTTGACACTGACCCAGCTCCCTCAGAACCAGCTCTCACAGAGAAAAGAACCTCTGACACTCCTGTTTTTTTGGTGGACACCATGTGCTCCTTCTCCAAGGGACACTCCTGTTTATATCTGTCAGCCAGGGTTCCCTGATTGGACCAGGTTAACAGCCCCAATCAGGGAACTCATATTCTATGATGTCCAGCTGGCTGACCTCATTATAATCACGGCAAGAATAAGGACAGGGCAAAGTTCAGCTTTAACACACTGGGTAAAGACAGGGTAGATAAAAATGAACTATTTCAATTGATTGGAGATTCTTAGGGCTAGTTCAGGAGAGATGTTAGGAAGCAATTCTACACACAATGAGTGGTATATATTTGGAACTCACTCCCACAAATTAGAGTGATGCTAAATCAGATAATTTTACATCTGAAATAGATAATTTTTTGTTAATCAAAGGTATTAAGAGATGTGGGCCTAAGGCAGGTATATGGAGTTAGGATGATCTCACTGAATATTGGAATAGGCTGAAGGGGCTGAATGGCTTATTCCTGTTCCTATGTCCCTAGGGAGGATGAGGGCAGTGTGGAGAATGAATGGTACTCATAGGATGAGTGTCTTCTCACTGGGTACAGAGGAGGAGGTGCAGGTTTGTAGGGAAGATGAACACAGCAAAGAAAACATTTCATCCTTACCTTGGAATGCACTGAACCAGTAAACTAACTTTGGGTGACTTGATTTCAAATCAGTCACCTACAATTTCTTCAGTCCACTTCCCTCGTCTCTCAGAATGGTATAGCTGTGTGTGTTCAACTCTACACAGCCCCATAACTCCCTTTGGCTCATTTCTGTCAACCCATCTTGATCTTAACTTCTAATCGTGACCAACACATGTCCTCACAATGTCTGTTTTAATAATGCAGCCCAGGCTCAGTGGGCCTCTCCTGAGTCAGATGGTTGTGGGTTCAAGTCCCACTCCAGAGATCCAAGCCCAACACTCAATTGAGGCCAACATGCCCAGAGCAACCACTAAGGGATGTGATCTGTTGGATGAAAAGTTAACCTGAACTGGACTAGCCATATAAATATAGTGGCTGCAAGGGCAGGTGCGAGGAAACCTGCAGTGAATAACTTGTTCACTCCCCAAAGCCTGTCCACTATCTACAAGGTACAAGTCAGGGGTGTGATGGAATACTCTCCGCTTGCCTGGATGGGAGCAGCTCCAACACCACTCAAGAAGCTTTAGGGTGTAGGTTTGCTCGCTGAGCTGTAGGTTTGATATCCAGACGTTTCATTACCTGGCTAGGTAACATCATCAGTGGCGACCTCCAAGTGAAGCGAAGCTGTTGTCTCCTGCTTTCTATTTATATCTTTCTCCTAGATGGGGTTCCTGGGGTTTGTGGTGATGTCATTTCCTGTTCATTTTCTGAGGGATTGATAGATGGCATCTAGATCTAAGCGTTTGTTTATGGTGTTGTGGTTGGAGTGCCAGGCCTCTAGGAATTCTCTGGCATGTCTTTGCTTAGCCTGTCCCAGGATAGATGTGTTGTCCCAGTCGAAATGGTGGGTTTTTTTCATCCGTGTGTAGGGATACGAGGGAGAGAGGATAGTGTCTTTTTGTGGCTAGCTGGTGTTCGTGTATCCTGGTGGCTAACTTTCTTCCTGTTTGTCCTACGTAGTGTTTGTGGCAGTCCTTGCATGGAATTTTGTAGATGACGTTGGTTTTGTCCATGGGTTGTTCCATGGACAAAAAAAAACACTATTTCGACTGGGACAACACATCTATCCTGGGACAGGCTAAGCAAAGACATGCCAGAGAATTCCTAGAGGCCTGGCACTCCAACCACAACGCCATAAACAAACACATCGATCTAGATGCCATCTATCAATCCCTCAGAAAATGAACAGGAAATGACATCACCACAAACCCCAGGAACCCCATCCAGGAGAAAGATATAAATAGAAAGCACGAGACAACAGCTTCGCTTCACTTGGAGGTCGCCACTGATGATGTTACCTAGCCAGGTAATGAAACGTCTGGATATCAAACCTACAGCTCAGCGAGCAAACCTACACCCTAAACCTCAACCTGAGCTACAAACCTTCACAAACCTTGCAAAAAACTCAAGAAGCTTGATACCATCCTGGACAAAGCAGCCCGCTTGATTGGCACAACATCCACAAGCATCTACTCCCTCCACCCCAGACACTCAGGAGCAGCAGTGTGTTACATCTACAAGATGCACTGCCAGGCTCCTTAGTTGCGCCTTCCAAACCCATGACCACTTCCATCAAGAACGACAAGGGCAGCAGATACATAGAAACACCACCCTTTGCAAGTTCCCACCGCACCCACTTACCATCCTGACATGGGAATATATCATCGTTCCTTCTGTGTCACTGGGTCAAAATCCTAGAATTCCCTCCCTCATGGCATTGTGGGTCTTCCTATACCAGGTGGACTGTGGTGGTTCAAAGGGCAGCTCAGCATCACCTTTCCAATTGGTTTTAAATGATCCCTGCTGTTGTCATGGGATGTGACTCTTATTCAGAAAGACTTTTCTTCACATGTTAGCTAAAATGGCAGCTTTCTTTCCCTAGAGATTAGGGTCGATAGCTTTGAGGTAATTATGACTAGGGTTAACTTTCAACTCCAAATTTATTAGTTCAATTTAAATCTCCACAGGCTGAATATTATGCTGAATAACTAAGCTAGTAAAAGTTCAATAGTTCAATACATCATCATTCATTCATTCACAATCCCACACTCGTAATCATAGTTTTGGAAAATCAAATTTGAATCTAGTTTGATCTAATTGCTATCTGAATAATAGTTAACTGACATTAAGTCCCTAAATTACCAAAAATATTCATGTGCATCAAAATTCAAGCAGACAGGCAAAAACCAGGGGGTATTTGTAGAATTTGCTAAACCCTCCATATAATCACACATGAACCCAATAATCAAGGGTTAATTTAATGTTGTTTTTGTTTAAATGCGTGAATAAGTCTGACAGAAATTGTAGCCAGGGATTTCTCTGCGGTTTTTGGTCTGATGGGTGAATATAAATCCAGTAAACCCCACTTCTCCTCTCCTCCCCCTTTCAGAGCAGAATCTTACCTTCCAATCATAGTAGAGTGTTGTTGGACTGCAGCTTCCAGGAGCCTCTCCAAAATTGTCCACTCACCCATGGCCGAGAGGACTTGTAAAGACACAGGATGAGAGGGGATAGTTAAATGAAAGTTCTCCCCCTTTTTTCTTTTTCTTCCTGAGCTCTGCTTCTAAGATCCTGGTCCTCAGTTTAATGGGAATGGGCAGTGACAGAATGCCCTGAGTGCTGAAGCGACCGCCCTATCTGTTAAACCGTATCATCGTCTCTCTCGCTTGGCTTATTGAGATTATGATCAAAGTTGATCTTTAATCAGGTTCAGTGGCATCCCATCACGACAGGACATTTTCGTTCTCCTTGCCTTTTTAATCCTTAAATGGACTGCAGTCCCTGGCATCATATAAACGCAGGGAAGGCTTCTCACAACCAATCGTTTAAATCCGCTCATTGTGCATTGTGAGTTTTCGCCAAAGTGTCTTGACAGCTCGTCTCGCAGAATAAAACCCAACCCGTACAAAAGGATTGGCCTCCTTATCAGCACTGCAAAGCCCCAAAGCTTGGTTTTCTAATCTTAATTAACTGTGATGGCTTCACTCCCTTGACTTTGTAAAGACAGGTTTACCATCTGTGTACAGGGATGGATGTGCATTTCTCTGGCGCCTGTCAGAACCTCACACCCTTCCAAAGCCAATTTAGTACTTTCTGAAAGTGTTTCCACTGCGGTAATGTAAGAAATATGGGTGCCAACTTGTGCCCGACAACCTCCCACTAATAGCAATTGATTAATGATTAATTCCCTCCCCAACAGCATTGTGGGTCAATCTACAGCAAATGGACCACAGCGGTTCAAGAAGGCAGCTAACTACCACCTTCTCAAGGAGCAACTAGGGACGGGACACTAAATGTTGGCCCAGCCACTGACGCCCATATCTTGTGTGTTTTTTTTAAAACGCTCCAGATCAGCTGTTTTTGTTGATGTTTATTAAGGATACATTTTGGTCCCAGTACAAGTGGAAAATCTCCATTAGTTTTCTTCGAGATAAGGTATTTGACATTCACTTGAGATGCAAGATTCAGCACCTGCAGGTTGCCCTCCAAGCCGTTCACCATCCTAACCTAGAGTCATAGAGCTATATAGCACAGAAACAGTCCAACTCCTCCATGCTGACCGAGTTTCCCAAACTAAACTAATCCTACTTGCCTATCTTTGGCTCATAGAACATAGAAACGTACCACACAGAACAGGCCCTTTGGCCCACGATATTATGCCGAGATTTAATCCTAATGTAAAATATAATAACTTATGCACCTCTTAACTCTCAGCTATCCATGTGCATGTCCAGCAGTCACTTAAATATTCTAATGGCTCTGCTTCCACCATCACAGCTGGCAACGCATTCCATGCATTCACAACTCTCTGCGTAAAGAACCTACCTCTGACATCTCCTTTATACCTTCCTCCTAATATCTTCAAATTATGACTCCTTGTACCAGTCAATCCTGCCCTGGGGAAAAGTCTCTGGGTATTGACTCTATCTATTCCTCTCATTATCTTGTATACCTCAATCAGGTCTCCTCTCTTCCTCCTCTCCAGAGAGAAAAGTCTGAGCTTATTCAACCTTTCTTCATAAAGCAAACCCTCCAGTCCAGGCAGCATCCTGGTTAACCTTCTTTGCACACTCTCCAAAGCCTCTGTATCTTTCCTATAGTAGGGCGATCAGAACTGGACACAATATTCCAAGTGTGGTCTCACCAGGGACTTGTAGGGCTGTAGCAAAATCTCGCTCTTAAACTCGATCCCCCTGTTAATGAAAGCCAAAACACCATATGCTTTCTTAACAACCTATCCGCTTGGGTGGCAACTTGCACACCCAGATCCCTCTGTTCCTCCACACTGCCAAAAATCCTGTCTTTAATCATATATTCAGCATTTGAGTTCGACTTTCCAAAATGCATCACTTCGCATTTATCCAGGTTGAACTCCACCTGCCACTTCTCAGCCCAGCTCTGCATCCTGTCTACATTGCGCTGCAGCCTGCAATAGCCCTCTATATTATTGACGACACCTCCGACCTTTGTGTCATTTGCAAATTTAATAAGCCAATCCCCCCAAACCTCCTCATCCAAGTCATTTATAAAAACTACAAAGAGCAGAGGCCCAAGAAAAAGAGCCCTACGGGACCCCACTCAACACTGACTTCCATCTGTAACCACTCTCTACTTTCTGTCAGCCTGTCAGCCAGCCAATTCTGAATCCAGATAGCTAAATCTCCCTGTATCCCATACTTCCTGACTTTATGAATGAGCCTACCATGGGGAACCTTATCAAATTCCTTGCTGAAGTCCATATACATCACATCCACTGCTCGACCTGCATCGACCTGTCTTGTCACCTCCTCAAAAAACTCAATAAGGTTTGTGAGGCATGACCTGCCCCTCACAAAGCCATGCTGACTGCCTTTAATCACACTATGCTTTGCCAAATAGTCATAAATCCTATCCCTCAGAATTCTTTCCAAAGCTTTGCTGACCACAGATGTAAGACTGACTGGTCTGTAATTGCCAGGGATTTCCCTATTCCCCTTCTTGAAAAGAGGAACAACATTAGTCTCCTTCCAATCCTCCAGTACGACTCCTGTGGAGAGTGAGGAGGCAAAGATCCTCGCCAGCGGCTTAGCAACCTCCTTTCTCGCTTCCCGGAGCAGCCTGGGATAAATCTGATCTGGCCCTGGAGACTTATCAATCTTAATGTTTTCCAAAATTTCCAGCACATCAACTTCATCAATCTGGATCTGGTCAAGACTGTATCCCAACTCCTCAAAGTTTTCATTCATAACAAGATCCCTTTCCTTGGTGAAACCCGAAGCAAAAAACTCATTTAGGGCTTCCCCTATCTCAGACTCCACGCACAAGTTCCCTCTGCTGTCCCTGATTGGCCCTACTTTCTCCCTGACCATTCTCTTATTCCTCACGTATGAGTAAAACGCCTTTGGGTTCTCCCTAAGCCTTTTTCGTGCCGCCTCCTGGCTCTCCTCAGTCCATTTCTGAGTTCCTTTCTCGCAAGCCTGTAATCCTCTAAAGCTGTGCTAGATCGTTGCTTACTCCACTTTACGTAAGTTGCCTTCTTCCTTTTGACAAGGAGCTCCTCTGTTCTCGTCATCCAAAGTTCCTTAATCTTACCCTTCCTGACCTGTCTCAGAGGAACAATTTCGTGCATCACTCGCAACAACTGCTCCTTAAATACTCTCCACATGTCTGCTGTGCCCTTTCTGTGGAACAATTGCTCTCAGTCTGTGCCTCCCACTCCTGTCTGATAGCGTCATAATTTCCTTTTCCCCAATTAAATATCTTCTCTCGGTTACTGCTCCTTACCCTCCCCATGGCTATGGTAAATGTGAGGCAGTTGTGGTCACTGTCACCAAAGTGTTCTCCCACTGCGAGATCTGACACCTGTCCTGGCTCATTGCCGAGCACCAAATCCAAAATGGCCTCTCCCCTCGTCAGTCTGTATACATACTGAGTAAGGAAACCCTCCTGAACACACCTGACAAAAACAGCTCCATCCAAACCATCTGCACTTAGGAGGTTCTACTCGATATTGGGAAAGTTGAAAATACCCATAACAGCAACCCTGCTACTTCTGCATTTTTCCAGAATCTGCCCGCCTATGAATTCTATATGAGAGGCTCATATCCCTCTAAACCATTCCTATTCATGTGCTTATCCAAATGTCTTTTAAATGTTGTAATTGTACCTGCATCTACTACTTCCTCTGGCAGTTCAGTCCACACACAAACCACCCCCTGTGTGAAAACATTGCCTCTCAGGTCCCTTTTAAATCTTCCTCCTCTCACCTTAAAGTTATGCCCTCTAGTTTTGAAATCTCTGACCCCAAGGCAAAAACCTTTGCTATTGACCTTATCTATGCCCCTTCACAATTTTATAAACCTCTGTAAGGTCACCCCTCAATTTTCTACTCTCCAATGAAAAATATCCTGGCTTATCCAGCTTCTCCATATAACTCAAACCCTCCAGTCCTGATAACATCCTGGTAAATCTTTTCTGCCTCTTTTCCAATTTAATATCATACTCCTTACAGCAGGGTGACTAGAGCTATACACAGTACTCCAAAAGTGCCTTACCAATGTCCTGTGCAACAGGACATCCCAACTCCTATACACAATGGTCTGAGCAATGAAAGCCAGCATGTCAATACCTTCCTTACCACTCTATCTACCTGTGATGCAACTTTCAATGAACTAAGTACCTGAACACCTACGTGTCTCTGTTCTACAACACTCCATAGGGCCCTACTATTAACTGCATAGGTCCTGCCTTTGTTCATCCTACCAAAATGCAACAAATCCCATTTATCCAAATTAAATACTATCTGTCACTCCTCAGCCCATTGCCTCAATAGATCAATATCCCTTTATATTCTTAGATAACTTTCTTCACCGTCCACTAAACCTTTTGGTGTCATCCACAATCTTACTATCCATGCTCCCCATATTCTCATTCAAATCATTTACATAAATGACAACTTAACAGTGGACCTCGCACCAATCCCTGCAGAACACCGCTGGTCACAGGCCTCCAGTCTGAAAAACAACCTTCCACCATCACCCTCTGTCTCCTACTGTGAAGCCAATTTTGAAATCAATTGGCAAGCTCTCCCTGAATCCCATGTGATCTAATTTTACTAATCAGTCTACCAAACGGAACCTCGTGGAAGGCCTAGACAACATATACCACTCTGCTATCATCTATCCTCTAGGCCACATTCTCAAAAAACTCAAACAAGTTTGTGAGACATGATTTCCAATGCACAGAGCCATACTGACTATCCCTCAGCAGTCCTTGCCCCTTCAAATGCATGTAACTCCTCTCTCTCTCAGAATTCCCTCCAACAATTTACCCACCATTGACTTCAGACTCACTAGTCTATAGTTCCTAGGCTTCACCTTGCAGCCTTTCTTAACTAAAGGCACAACCTTAGCCACCCTTCAGTCCTCTAGCACCTCACTTGTGGCTAATGATGATACAAGGGTTCAGAAAAGATTTATAAGGATATTGCCAGGGTTGGAGGATTTGAGCTATAGGGAGAGGCTGAACAGACTGGTGCTGTTTTCCCTGGAGCAGCGGAGGCTGAGGGGTGACCTTATAGAGATTTATAAAATCATGAGGGGCATGGAGAGGGTAAATAGACGAAGTCTTTTCCCTGGGGTGTGGGAGTCCAGAACTAGAGGGCATAGGTTTAGGGTGAGAGGGGAAAGATATAAAAGAGACCTAAGGAGCAACTTTATCACACAGAGCGTGGTATGTGTATGGAATGAGCTGCCAGAGGAAGTGATGGAGGCTGGTACAATTACAGCATTTAAAAGGTATTTGGATGGGTATATGAATAGGAAGGGTTTGGAGGGATATGGGCCGGGTGCTGGCAGGTGGGACTAGATTGGGTTGGGATATCTGGTCAGCATGGACGGGTTGGACCGAATGGTCTGTTTCCGTGCTGTACATCTCTATGACTCTAAAAGTATTTCTGCTAGAGGCCCTGTAATTTCTTCCCTAGTTTTTCACAATGTTCGAGGATACACTTGATATTGCTGTTCGTTCAATGTTGCTGGGTCAAAATCCTGGAACTCCCTAACTGTAGGTATCCCTACACCAGATGAAGTGCAGCTGCTCTCTGTTGTCGAACATCTCAGTCAGTATATCTTTAAGGAAAATGCCTTTCACTATATCTCAGCACGTGATGTGAGAGTATAAGGATCCGAGAGCCTATCGTAATCTGGATCACTTGATCATTTCACTGGAAGTGTGCTGCTCCATTTAACTCAATAGCTCAATCTGATCTACCAGAAGAGTGTAATATCTGCATAGAATAGCTAGCTGCAAGAGGTTTTTGATGAATCCTTCAATACCACAATGTCCAGGTCCAGTTTCTAATGTTACAGGAGACAACATATACGTTTCCTCATCGAATTAAGAATCCTGTTGGAGGCAAAAATCATATCATTCATCACTTATCAAGGACAATAACAAACAAATTCCACATTGAGTGAAATAATTTGCTTGTTATCGTCTTTTAGTGGGGAGGGACAGTGGCTCTGTGGTTCGCACTGCTGCCTCACAGTGGCAGGGTCCCAGGTTTGATTCCAGCCTCGGGTGACTGTCTGTGTGGAGTTTGTACATTCTTCCTGCGTCTGTGTGGATTTCCTCTGGGTGCTCCGGTTTCCCCCCACATTCCAAAGATGTGCAGGTCAGCTGAATTGGCCATGCTAAATTGTCCATAGTGCTCGGTGCATTAGTCAGAGGGAGGTGGGTTACTCTTTGGAGGGTCGGAACAGACTTGTTGGGCCAAGGGTCCTGCTTCCTTACTGTAGGGAATCTAATCTAATTAATTCTTAAAAAGAACCACTGTTTGATTTATATGTTCCACTTGAAAGACGGAACTTACAACAGCTGTGTTCCAGCAGGAAGAAAGTGAGGACTGCAGATCAGAGCTGAAAATGTGTTGCTGGAAAAGCGCAGCAGGTCAGGCAGCATCCAAGGAACAGGAGGATCGATGTTTCGGGCTGAAGAAGGGCTCATGCCTGAAACGTCGATTCTCCTGCTCCTTAGATGCTGCCTGACCTGCTGCGCTTTTCCAGCAACACATTTTCAGCTCTGTGCTCCAGCAGCCCAGGAACTAGGAACATCTATGCTTAAGTGTCCAGGATGGAATTCAAACCCAGCACTCTGACTCAGAAGTGAACAATGCTGTCTGATAGCAAAGGTGCTGGAGTAACCCTGGAGGAATTGCAGTAATCCGAATGTAGGGCCTGAGAGTAAGACCATCCACATAAAGAGACACTCTCAGCAGTCTGGGCCCAGCCACATTTGGAGTACACTTTCACAGGGTTTGATTGTGATTTTGATGTCACAGTCTTCACTCAGGACAACACCGCATCTTCAATCACTGAAATTAGATTGGAGAGAGATCGCAATGTTTGATTGTCCACAGTAGAGGTGAGTAGAGAGAATAAATAAAACCAAGAGCTGCAGATATCGGAGATCTGGAACAAAAAACAGAAATTGTCGGAGAAACTCAGAAGGTCTGGCGGCATCTGTGGAGAGAGAAATAGAATTAACATTTCAAGTCCAGTGACCCTTCATCAAAACTTTAGCTCAGCTTTCTCTCCACAAATCCTGTCAGACCAGTTGAGTTTCCTCAGCAATTTCTTTCTCTCTCTGTGATCTCCACCATCCGCAATTCTGTTTTATTCTAGATGTGGAGAGCCATAAGACCGTAAGAACTAGGCCATTCAGCCCATTGAGTCTGGGAGAGCGAACAGGAATCTCTCATCCAATACACAGCACTTCTGACAGGGCAGCATTCACTTAGTGTTACACCATAGCATCAGGCTAAAGGTTTACATCCTGAAGTCTGGACTGACAGTTTACTGGTTTCAGAACAAGTGATGAGCCACCAGCCCAAGACTTCGAAAGGAATTTGATCAAAGCTTGGGAGAGGACTGAGCATTTTATGAAGCTGTTGCAATACATTTACTTGTCATCTGGTGGCGCCCCTGTGCTGTGATGCTCCCTTTCTCTAAATTTCACACAATTTGCCTGAATTTGCCTCAAGACAAAAACAATTCACATCAAAAAACTCTGTTTTGTAACACATTTAACCTGAACAGCAATAGCACAGAATAGGATTTCTAATTTATGATACTTAAACGGTCATCTTCAGAGCTCCAAATGTGCACACACACACTCATTCACAATAAAGTCATAAGATAGATGGTTTACATATACACTATGGGTGGAAATGGAATATAGATTGGGTAAACAAAATTCCAAAAAAGCAAAAGGTGAAAAAATACTCCCTCTCAGTCTTTGTTGTTAATTTTAAATCTGAGAGATATTTTTGTTCAGCAAAGGTATTAAAGGAAACGTGTGAAAGGCAGGTATATGGAGTTAGGTCACAGATTAGTCATAATCTCATTAATGGCGGAAAGGATCAAGGGGCTGAATGGCCTACTTCTGCAGTCACAGAGTCACGAATATCTACAACCTGACAAAAATCAAATGGGGCGCTTTGTCCTGGTGATTTCAACTTGGGTTGCTGTACTGCATCTCATTGACTGTAAACAAATGGTTGGAACTTCACTTATCCAGGCAATTGGGCTTCACACTCCTGATTTGTGCCTTGTAAATGGTGGTCAGGAGGTTAACTGTCTTCAGTCAGGATTCTCTGCTGGAAGGTTACCAGCTAAATTATTAACCTGTGACTTCAGATAATAAAACCAGTTTGGTCTGTATGCAGTTACAATACTACACCAGCAGGGGGAACAAATGGCTCACTTTGAGCTTACAGGTTTTTTTGCCATTTGCAAAAATTGGGTGTCCCTGCCCATCCCTAATTGTCCAGAAGGAAATTAAGAGTAAACCACATCGCTGTGGTCTGGACTCACATGTAGCCCAGACCGGGTAAAGATGACAGTTTTCTTTGGACATTAGTGAACCAGATGGAGTTTCTTTTTGAACAATGAACAATGGGGTCATGATCATCATTTGATCTCTAATTCCAGATTTTTTTATTTAATTTGAATTCCATTATCTGCCTTGGTGGCATTTGAATCCAGGTCTCCAGAACATTATCTGGGTCTCTGGGTTAATAAAAACTGAAAAGAACTATAAATCAGAAACTGCTGGAAAAGCTCAGTAGGTCTGGCAGCATCTGTGCAGAGAAATCAGAGTTAACGTTTTGGGTCTGGTGATCATTCATTAGAACCCAGGAAGGATTACTGAACCCAAAACATTAACTCTGATTTCTTTCCATAAATGCTGCCAAACCTGCTGAGCTTTTCCATCGATTTCTGTTTCTGTTTCCAATTTACAATATGAAAAGTGGAAAAAAAACCTGTGGATAATCCCAAAATCTCTTTGAAATACTCAGTCATACAGCATGGAAACAGACCGTTTGGTCTAACCAGTCCATGCCAACCATAACCCTAAATTAGGTAAATTCCACCTGCCTAGGAAGGTTTTGGAGGGATCTGGGCTCGGTGCTGGCAGGTGGGACTAGATTGGGTCAGCATGGACGGGTTGGACCAAAGGGTCTGTTTCCACGCTGTACATCTCTATGACTCTATGCCTGCCCATATCCCTCCAAACCTTCCCTACCCATGTTCTTATCCAAATGTCTTTTAAATGTTGTAATTGTACCCCCCCTGCCACTTCCTCAGGAAGTTCATTGTACATGCAAACCACCTTCTGCATAAAATGTTGCCCCTCGTGTCGTTTTTAAAATCTCTTACCTCTCACCTTGAAGGAAGTTTTACCACCACCTGAGAGGGGAAGTGGGACTACTGTCTAATGTTTCGTGTGAAAGACAAAACTTCAGCCAGCACTGCTTCAGTTCTGCACTGGAATGTTTGTGCTTAAGTCCTGGAGAGGGTTAAATGCCTGGAACCTGACAACTAGGATGTAGGAGTGTTTCCGAATGAGCCATAACCAGGACCTGCTGCACTACACACAATCACTTCCTCGATGTAGAACTTTGATTTATGTTTAGATTACATTCCAGCTGGTGACTCGGGAGTAGCACGGTCAGCAGGTTAATCGTATGTGAAGAAGCTTCCGGATCAGATTCCCAGCCCGTGCTTGTGAAAGATCTAGCTAGTTCTACTTTGCATGTTTCCTTACTGAGCAATGATGGGCGTGAAGAGGGGAAACCAGTACTGATACTGGAGGGGCCTGGTCAGGTCCCAACAAGGAAATTCCTGAACCACCTATTGACCAGAGGGCAGGAAGGTGCCATGATGGAACAGGGACAATAAACAGCAGCTAGGGTTTCCACACCTCATCATTATCCAGACTAACCTCTTACACTGGGGTGGGGTAAGATGGTGGGAGAGGTAAGGTCACAGGACTTGTAATCCAAGGAGAGGAGATGGGGAGGGGCAGGCTTCTGCTCTTGGGGACACAGGTTCAAATCCTACAATCCTACAATATCCACTGGTAGAATTTAAATTCAATGAGAAAACCCACAATTGGATCAGGTTTGTGTCATTTTTCTGGCTTTACCTTTGGACTTGCTCTGTGCTGTTAGTCATATCGCTGGAATTGGATGTCAGTGGCTTGGCAGGTATATTCCTGATCCTGCTGGGAGTTCAGGGTTCAAGGCCAGCTCAGGACTTACTGGCTAAGGATCACGTGTTCATCACTGCAGCCACACAGGTTGACACTCTTGTGAAATGTTATTGCTGTTACTCTTTCCTCAGATGTCACTGTACCTGCTGGATTTCTCCAACACTGTTTCCTTTTTGTATCTGCACATTTTGCTTTTAATAGACTGGGTACCCGTAAATCTTCTGAACATGTGGCAGTAGCAGGCAGTAACAGAGATTGGATGACACCAGAACATGGGGGGCCTCTATTGTACCTGTAGACTACAATATACATGTAATTGTGGTGAAGGCAGGTTCAACTGAGGCAGTCAAGAGGGCACTGGATGTGTAGTGACCCCGAGATCCTTGATTTGGGTTGTTAACCTGGGCCAATCAGGTAGCCCTGGCTGACAGACGTAAACAGGAGGATTAGCAGGGCAGCGGTAGACGTCCGGTACGTGGCCACCGCCATCCGACGCCTTAAAACGGCAGTGCTCGGACCCGACGTAGTGCACCGGTTGGAGGACGCTCAGGTGTGCGGTGGGATCCCGTCCGCGCTCACCCCGGCCCGGACGGAATTTCACATTTCACTTCCCGCGGGAGCCTGTGCCCCACAACCTGAGCCGCCTCCGGAATTTTAATTTTGTCCCCTTCAGGGATATAAAAAGGAAGGCCCTTGTATCGACTGCTGCTGCACACCGTCCACCTCTTCTCCCTCATCCACCGTCCGGACACGCCTTGGCGTGCCCATTTGCCACCGGGCGGTGGAGATCCCCAGTGGAGGGCTCTCTACGCGGGAGTCCTCCCCCTTTCTCTCGGGGATCTGGGGTGGAGGGTGCTGCACGCAGCAGTCCCCTGCAACCGCAGATTGCGGTGGTTCACGGACTCCCAGCCCAACTGCTTGTTCTGTGGCGCTGTGGAGTCCGTGGACCATGTATATATTGGGTGTGGGCGTTTGCACTCCCTTTTTGATTTTCTCAGAAACCTCCTCCTCTGCTTTTGGCTGCACTTCAGTCCCACGCTCCTGATCTTCGGGCACCCGGTACGGAGGAGGGAGGGCAGGTCCGAGGACCTCCTCGTGGGTCTGCTCCTGGGCCTGGCCAAACTGGCCATCAACAGGTCCAGGCAGCGGGCCATGGAGGGGGTTATTAGGGCCGACTGCCTGCCCCTCTTCCGGGGTTACGTTAGAGCCCGGGTGTCCTTGGAGAAGGAGCACGCGGTGTCCACCAACACCCTGGAGTTGTTCAGGGAGAGGTGGGCGCCGCAGGGAGTGGAGTGTATTATTTCCCCCTCCAACTCTATTTTGATTTAGTCCCTACCCTCCCCTTCACTGTTTTGATCACACAGCATTGCCCTTTGATGTGAAGGGCAGTGCTTGTCACTGGCCACTCGGGTGTTTCCTATCTTCCTGGTGGTGAAAATCGAATAAAGATTCGTACTTGTGTCTCTCACTTTGTCTCTCACCTGCGCACACACACCATGGGGGCTGGGGAAAAAATAAGCACATAAGACAAAAACTGCCCCAACCAGAAGGCTGCCCAGCCCACACCAAAGGCTGATGGTGGTGCCACCGCACCCACCCCCACTCCCCCTCCCCCACCCCCACTCCCCCTCCCCCACCACCCCCCCCTCCCCCACCCCCACTCCCCCTCCCCCACCCCCACTTCCCCTCCCCTCCCCCCCCCACCCCCCCCCCACCCCCCCCACCCCCCCCCCACTTCCCCTCCCCCCCCCCACCCCCCTCCCCTCCCCCCCCCACTTCCCCTCCCCCCCCCACCCACCCCCCTCCCCTCCCCCCCCCACTTCCCCTCCCCCCCCCTTCCCCTCCCCCCCCCCACCCCCCTCCCCTCCCCCCCCCCACTTCCCCTCCCCCCCCCCACCCCCCTCCCCTCCCCCCCCCACTTCCCCTCCCCCCCCACCCCCCTCCCCTCCCCCCCCCACTTCCCCTCCCCCCCCCCACCCACCCCCCTCCCCTCCCCCCTCCCCTCCCCCCCCCCACTTCCCCTCCCCCCCCCTACCCCCCTCCCCTCCCCCCCCCCACCCCCCTCCCCTCCCCCCCCCACCCCCCTCCCCTCCCCCCCCCCACCCCCCTCCCCTCCCCCCCCCACCCCCCTCCCCACCCCCCCCCCCACTTCCCCTCCCCCCCCACACCCCTCCCCTCCCCACCCCCCCCCCACTTCCCCTCCCCCCCCCACCCCCCCTCCCCTCCCCCCCCTCCCCTCCCCTCCCCCCCTCCCCTCCCCCCCCACCCCCTTCCCCTCCCCCCCCCACCCCCCTCCCCACCCCCCACCCCCTCCCCCTCCCCTTCCCCCCCCCTCCCCACCCCCCCCCACCCCCTCCCCCTACCCCTCCCCCTCCCCCCCCCCCTCCCCACCCCCCCCCCACCCCCTCCCCCTCCCCCTCCCCCTCCCCCCCCCACCCCCTCCCCCTCCCCTCCCCCCCACCCCCTCCCCCTCCCCCTCCCCCCCCTCCCCACCCCCCCCCCCCCCCACCCCCTCCCCCTCCCCCTCCCCCCCCCCCCCTCCCCACCCCCCCACCCCCTCCCCCTCCCCCTCCCCCTCCCCCCCTCCCCCAACCCCCTTCCCCCCCCCCCCCCACCCCCCTCCCCTCCCCCACCCCCCTCCCCACCCCCCCCCCCCCCACCCCCCTCCCCTCCCCCACCCCCCTCCCCCCCCCACCCCCCCCCACCACCCCCCCCCCACCCACCCCCCCCACCCCCCTCCCCACCCCCCCCCCACCCCCCTCCCCACCCCCCCCCACCCCCCTCCCCACCCCCCCCTCCCCTCCCCTCCCCCACCCCCCCTCCCCTCCCCTCCCCCACCCCCCCTCCCCTCCCCTCCCCCACCCTCCCCCCCTCCCCTCCCCCACCCCCCCCTCCCCTCCCCTCCCCTCCCCTCCCCTCCCCCACCCCCCTCCCCACCCCCCCCTCCCCTCCCCTCCCCCACCCCCCTCCCCACCCTGGGAGACGAAGCCACCTGGCTCCTGGAGTGGCGGGAAGAGGGGGGGGGGGAGGTCTACATGAGTCACCTCACCCGCAGACCTGGCGGGGTGGCTATCCTGTTGGCCCCACATTTTCAGCCAGAGATCTTGGGGGTCAGGGAGCCCGTACCAGGCCGTTTGCTTCACCTGACGGTTTGGCTGAGGGGCGCGGTGCTTCACTTGGTGAACGTCTACGCTCCCCTGGCCGGGCCGAGGCAAGCGAGCTTCTTCGGAGAAGTGTCCGCTTATCTCGCTTCCATCGACGAGAACCAGTGCGTCGTCCTTGGGGGAGATTTTAACTGCGTCCTCGAGGGCAGGGACCACGGCGGTGCCCGCACTGGCTGTGCGTCAGGGAAGAGATTGGGAGACTTGGTCAAGTCCTTCGACCTGGTGGACGTCTGGCGGAATCTCCATCCCAACTCCATCGCCTTCACCTTCGTGAGGCCTGGGGTCGGAGCGTCCAGAATCGACCGCCTGTACGTTTCGCGGGCGTACGCCTCCTGTTTTCCGAAGGCCTCCACGCGGCAGGTGTCGTGCACGGACCATCACCTGGTGTGGGCGGAACTCCTTCCGTTCGGCGCCAGGCTCGGCTCCGCGTACTGGCACTTTAACAACCTGCTGCTGGAGGACGAGCGGTTCCGGGACTCGTTTTGTCGTTTCTGGGCCAGCTGGAGAAGGAAGCGGGGAAGCTTCCCCTCCCTGAGGCTATGGTGGGACGTGGGCAAGGCTCACGTCCGCGTCTTCTGTCAGGAGTACGCGAGGGGGTCGACCAAGAGGCGGAAATCCAGGATCGTGGCGTTGGAGAGGGAGATGCTCGACCTGGAGTCACGCCTCGGTCAGCCCGACGCGGACCCGGCCCTGCGCGGGGTGTACGAAGAGAAGAAGACCGCGCTCCGGGACCTGCAGCTCGTCGGGGCTCGGGGCGCGTACTTGAGGTCGTGGATCCAGCTCCTCCAGGACCTGGACCGTGGCTCCCCCTTCTTCTACTCGCTGGAAAAAAGGTGTGGCACCCGTCAGCAGCTCCTTGTGCTGCTGGCCGACGACGGGTCCCTCGTCTCGGATCCGGAGGGCATCAGGGCCCACGTCCGAAACTATTACACGGCTCTGTTCTCTCCGGATCTGTCCAGCGAGGATGCTCGCAGAGTTCTGTGGGAGGACCTGCCGCAGCTCGGCCCGGAGGATGCCAGAAGGCTCGATGCTCCCGTCACTTTAGAGGAGCTGACCGGCGCTCTCAAGGGGCAAAACCCCGGGGCTGGACGGGCTGACTGTGGAGTTCTTCAGGGCATTCTGGGACATCCTGGGGAGCGACTACGCACAGGTCCTGGGGGAAGTGTCTAAATGCCGGACAGCTGCCCTTTCTTGGCGCAGGGCGGTCATCGTCCTGCTGCCGAAGAAGAGGGACCTTCGTTCTTTGAAGAACTGGCGCCGGTCTCCCTCCTCAGCACGGACCACAAAATCTTCGCCAGGGTGTTGTCTTCTCGCCTGGCTTCTGTGCTGGCCCACATGATTCACCCGGACCAGTCCTACACAGTCCCGGGCCGGAGGATACACGACAACGTCCACCTGGTCCGGGACCTGATCCATTTCTGTCGACGGGCTGGTCTGCCGAGCGCCTTCCTGTCTCTCGACCAGGAGAAGGCGTTCGACAGGGTCGATCACGAGTACCTGCTCGGGACTCTGCGGGCATTCGGGTTTGGGACGCGGTTCGTCGCCCGGATCCGACTTTTGTACGCCGCCGCAGAGTGTCTGGTTAAAGTTAACGGGTCCCTGACGGCGCCCCTTCGCTTCGGGAGAGGAGTGCGTCAAGGTTGCCCCCTGTCCGGCCAGCTGTATTCCCTGTGTGTGGAGCCTTTCCTGCGCCTCTTGCGGAGGAGGTTGTCGGGGCTGGTTCTGCGCGGCGCGGGCACGGAGGTGGTCCTCTCGCCCTACACCGACTACGTGCTCCTCACTTTCGCTGACCTGGGGAGGATGCGCGAGTGCCAGGCCGTGTACTCGGCGGCGTCTTCCGCCAGGATCAACTGGGCCAAGTGTTCCGGACTACTGGTCGGTCCGTGGCGGGTGGACTCTCTGCCGGAGGAGTTACGGGGGTTCAGCTGGAGTACCACCCATCTCCTCTACCTGGGGGTCTACCTCAGCCCGGCTGAGGAATCCTGGCCGGCCAACTGGCAGGAGCTGGAGGCCAAAGTCTCGACTCGCCTAGGCCGCTGGACAGGACTGCTCCGAGTGCTATCTTACAGGAGTCGAGTGCTGGTCATAAACCAGCTGGTGGCCGCCATGCTGTGGTACCTGCTGGTCACTTTGGTCCCTCCTCCTGGCTTTGTCACTGACATCCAGAGAACGTTGGTCGACTTCTTCTTCTGGGACAAAAAGATGCACTGGGTCGCCGCGCAGGTTCTGAGTCTGAGGAGGGAGGTCAGTCGCTGGTGTGCGTCCGCACCCAGGTCGCGACGTTCTGCCTTCAGACCTTGCGGCGATACCTTTACGTCGAGCCTCCTCCTAGGTGGTGCAACCTGGCGACGTATATTTTCCGCCAGGTGCGTAACCTCAACTACGACACGCAGCTCCTGTTCGTCGACCGCGAAGGTTTGGAGGTCGCCCTCAAGACACTGCCTGTCTTTTACCAGGACCTGATCACTGTTTGTTTGGAACATGGTCGAATCGCGTCGCGCCTACCCTCCGGCAGGAGTAGCAGCTGTCGTCAGGGAGCCGTTGCTCAGGAATCTGCACCTCCGTACTCGCGGGTTCGAGTGGCTGTCGGAGGGGAGGGCCGTGGCGGTGAGGGTGACCAGGTCAGGGACGTGCTGGGTGCCGGGGGCCTGGGCTGGACGCTGCCGCAGGACAGAGCGAGCAGAGCAGCGGTAGACGTCCGGTACATGGCCACCGCCATCCGACGACTTTAAAGGTGGTGCTCGGACCCGACGTAGTGCACCAGTTGGAGGACGCTCAGGTGTGCAGTGGGATCCCGTCCGCACTCACCCCAGCCCGGACGGAATTTCACATTGGCCCCAAGTTCCTGTACTTCCCGCAGGAGCCTGTGCCCCACAACCTGAGCCACCTCTGGAATTTTAATTTTGTTCCCTTTTTCAGGGCGTAAAAAGGCGGGTCCTGTATCAACTGCTGCTGCACACGGTCCACCTCTTCTCCCTCATCCACCATCTGGACACGCCTTGACGTGCCCATCTGCCACCGGACGGTGGGGATCCCCAGTGGGGTCTCTCTATGCAGGAGTCCTCCCTCCTTTTTCCCCCCCCCCCCCCCCCCCACCCACCTTTCGGGAATGGAGGGCGCTGCACGAGTGGTTCCCTGCAACCGCAGAATACGCTGGTTCACGGACCCCCGGCCCAACTGCTTGTTCTATGGCGCTGTGGGGTCCGTGGACCATGTATATATTGGGTGTTTGCACTCCCTTTTTGACTTTCTCCAAAAACCTCCTCCTCCTCTGCTTTTGGTTGCACTTCAGTCCCACGCTCCTGATCTTCGGGCACCCGGTACGGAGGGGGGAGGGCAGGTCCGAAGACCTCCTCGTGGGTCTGCTCCTGGGCCTGGCCATCAACAGGTCCAGGCAGCGGGCCGTGGAGGGGGTCGTTAGGGCCGACTGCCTGCCTCTCTTCCGGGGTTACGTTAGAGCCCGGGTGTCCTTGGAGAAGGAGCACGTGGTGTCCACCGACACCCTGGAGTTGTTCAGGGAGAGGTGGGCGCCGCAGGGAGTGGAGTGCGTTATTTCTCCCTCCAACTCTATTTTGATTTAGTCCCTACCCTCCCCTTCACTGTTTGATCACACAGCATTGCCCTTTTGTGAAGGGCAGTGCTTGTCACTGGCCACTCGGGTGTTTTCCTATCTTCCTGGTGGTGGAAATTGAATAAAGATTCGTGCACCTTGTGTCTCTCACTGTGCCTCACACCTGCACATGCACACCATAGGTGTTGGGGGAAAAAAATAAGCACTACCGCAGTTAGGTGGTAGTGTTGGGGTTTTAAAAAAAAGAAAAAAAACGGAGATTTGGCCACTTGGGTGTTTTCCTTTTGAGAGCTGGAGTGTGAATGTGTGCTCGTGCAAGGCAAGGACTCTTTCCCCCCCCTTTGACGGGGATTAAAAAAAAGGGGGAAAAAGAAACAGGAGATTCAAAAGCTCCTCACTTCAGGGACTGACTCTGAGCTGGCTGGTCACAGCCAAGTGTACTGAGCATAAGTAAATAAAGAGTGACTTGATGATGGGATACCAGCCAGCATGCAGATATTTCAGGATGTTTTGTTTTCAGATAGTAACGTGTGTAGTGATTTGGGGAAAAGGAAGGGAGTTGGCACTGGACTAAAGAGCTGGATTAGATAATAGGCCTTGCACAATGGGCTGAATGGCCTCCTGTTCAGTCATAATTCTGTGATACTGTATAGAGTGTGTGCTCCCTGGGCAACTCCAACTGAGGAATCTACAACACAAAATAGAGTCATGCAGCACAGAAACAGACCCTTTGGTCCAACCAATCCATGCCAACCATAATCCCAAATTTAACTAGTCCTACCTGCCTGCTCCTGGCCCATATCCCTCCAAACCCTTTCCTATAAACATACTGTTTTTTTTCCCCAGTTGCTCCAAATTGAAAACAAAGGGAGAAAAGAATTTTAAAAATGCTTTTCAATTTCTTCTGATTATTTTAACAAAAGAAAATGTCCTTCACATCATCCCCTAACTTCCACTGGTACTAAAAACAGATCTCTCAATGTTCTGAATTTATTTTTTAGAAAAATTTGCTGCAATTATAAATATGCACAGGAGGGAGGGGACTTCTATTTTAAGTTACCTAGCCCCCAATTTTTTTGTGTGGGTATAAGTGACAGGAAATGTTGAAAAACCATTTCCTTCCGTTTCCATTAAATTTGAAATGCAGGTCACTTGAAAAGGTTTAGGGTGTTTCTTTAAACAAAAGGAGAGTCCAAGATGAGGAAATAAAGTAAAGGAGAAAAAAAAAGGTCAGGGGATGTAGAAAAGACAGTACAGTACAGTAATATAATTAGTCATTTGTAAAAAGCACCCGGAATCACGTCTGTGGTAATCCCCCACTTTTAGAGTCATAGAGAGGCGGAGTTTATATCTATATATATATATATAATTGTCTCCGCCTACATTTGCTGATCTTAATTTTGTGCGATATTCCGGAGAAGGGTATGTGCGTGTGTGGGCTTTGTCCTCAAAAGTAGCAAGAAAGTGTTTCTTTTTGTTTTAGTCGTGTGTGTGTGAGGAAAAAATGGGTGATGTCTCAGTCAATTTCAGGGAATTCCGGGCCAGTGACAGAGATGGCAAACTCCAGGACGCCAAGCCCGGGCTGGAAGGCGAGAGACTGGACAGTGGTATCGATTCCATGAAAGAAGCGGACGAGAGTCTGGGCAGTGTCACTGACCAGCTGGTTAACCTGAACATCGCCGGTGGGAGTGTGGGCAGACCACTCCAGAGTTGGACAAAGTTCAGGACTGAAGACGGAGACACGTAAGATTCAAAGTCGCCTCAACCTTGGTGAAAATGAACTCCAATTCGCTTGGAGGGTCGGGGTAGGGGGTAGGGGGGAACCAGGTCTGATGCTTAACCTTCAGGCGAGGGAAAGCAACAATGACACGGTGCCCTTTCACCACCCCGTGGTGCTCTCGAGAGTGCAGTTGTCGCAATGCGGGAGCTTGGTGCACGGGAAGATCCCACAAGCAGAAACGTGAGGATGGTCAGGTGATCCGCTTTTGCTAGGGTACTGGCAGGCAGCAGTGCCGGACAAGTGTCTGGCAGCACAGGTAAATGGGGGCAAAGACGGCATCTGTTGGAAAAGCTCAGCAGGTCTCTGGACAGAAATCGGGGTTAACCGTTCGGGTCTGGTGACCCTTCCTGGGTTCTGAGCAAGGATCACCAGGCTCCAGGCGTTAACTCTGATTTTCCTCCACAGAGTGCTGCCAGACTTGCTGAGCTTTTCCAGCAATTGCTTTTACAACTAGATGGGGAGACAGAGTTAATGAATGGGTTTTGGAGAAGGGTCACCCGACCCTGAAACGTTAATTCTGATTCCTCTCCATGGAGGAATTTTGGTTAAGAATTCCGGGCTGGAAGGAGATCCTTCATCCCACCTTGGCGGAAGTAGCCCTTGCCCAATCTTTTTGAATCAATAGGACTCCTCTTTGGAACCAGTCTAATCCAGTTTAGAGAACTCGGATTGAGCCAACCACCCTGCACGTTATCCGCCTCTGACAGCGTGGCACTCCCTTGGCACAGCAACTGGTGCAGTTGGCCCAGACATTTGTGATTAACTGTCCTGAGTGGGAGCAGATCTCATAGATGGGCACTCAAAGTCTCGCCTTTATTCTGGTCAATCTTATTCTGTTCTGACCACTGTTTACTGCACAGAGGGAAAGACCGCTTTGAATAAAATCCAGCAAAGTTTGGAAATGCCATTACTGGCCTGAGCTGGAGTTGCATTTTCAGGAACATATTGGCTCCCTTGCAATAGATCTTGATTCTCTGCCTTGGCCAGGGATTATGTGCAGAATGAAAAGGAGGGATTCAGTCCTTACCGTTTGCCAAGTACAGGAATGGAGCAGGAAAGAATCTATATGTGGGAGAAAGAGAATGTGAAAGAGACAGAGAGAAGAATGATGCACTTTAATTGCATAAGAATGTCAGAAATAGGAGCAGGAGTAAGCCATTCGGCCCATCGAGCTTGCTGTGCCATTCAATAAGATCACGGCTGATCTTTTTCTGGACTCAGCTCCACTTACACGCCCGTTCACCATAACCCTTAATTCAAAAATCTATCTCTGAATCTAACATTCAACAAGGTAGCCTCAGCTGCTTCACTGGGCGGGGAATTCCACAGATTCATAACCCTTTGGGTGAATAAGTTCCTCCTCAATTCAGTCCTAAATCCCCGCCTTATTTTGAACCTTCCTGCTTCTATTTTCTTCTATCCAGAATTTTTCTCGTTTGTTGTCGGGTGTGTGGGCATCACTGCCTAGAGGAGTGTTTGTTGCCCATCTCTAATTGCCCCCTTGAGAAGCTGGTATGAGTTGCAAACTTGAGTCACTGCAGTCCTTGGGGTGCATGAGCATTCACGGTGTTGTTAGGGAGACAATGACTCAATGACAGTGAAGGAATGGCGAAATATTTCCAAGTCAGGGTGGTGCATATCTTGGAAGGGAACTTGCAGGGGGTGGTGTTCCCATGCATTGGCCGTCCATGTGGTGGATTGAGGTCACAGGTTTGGAAAGTGGGCATTTTGCTCCACTTCCCTGGTTAGTGACCAGGGAAGGAAAAACCAGGCTGATTCCCTCTCACACATCACTAAACAGGGACTGTACGGCTCCCATTTAGTAACGACATCTGCCACATTAACACTGTCACCATCTAAACACATGATTGCTTCCGGTTGTCTGTCTTTTGGTGTTCCATTTCTTGCTAACCAAAAAAACCCCATTTTTTACCTAATAATTAGGACAAATGTGCTCCAGCTAAGGCCTTTACACTGCTGAACAACCACTAAGACAGGGGCTGTTTTCTCTCAAGTAAAGGACTAAGCTCAGATTGAGTGCATTAAAAATAATGAATGAATGGGAGATGGCCTTGTTGGGAGAGTAGAACCAGGGACTGTGAATTTGAGTTATCACTTCAATCGAGTGTACAAGAGAAGCGTCTTTACTTGGACAGTGGGGACAATGTGGAACTCACTCCCTTGAGGAGAGGAATAGCCGAAATGCAGAGGGGATAAAAGCAGAAAGCGCTGGAGAAACTGAGCAGGTCTGGCAGCATCCTTGGAGGGAAAGCAGAGTTAATGTTTCAAATTTAATATGATATCTTCAGAACTGAGTTCCCGCTGAGTTACTCGTGTAATTTCTTTTCGATTTCCACAATCTGCAGCATCTTGCATTTATTTGTGCCTTTAAGGAGAAGCAGGGAGAGGGAGAAAAGGATACCGTGATAAACAGGAAGGGGTGAGCTGAAGGATGACAACAGGAAACAAGTGTGTAGTTTAAATATCAGCATGGACTCATTGACCTGTTTCCAAGATTATCCCACTTCTCATGTACTTCAAAATCTCCCATTTCCTGTTGGTAAAAGTCCCTGTGTTTCTTGATAAAGTCCATGGAAATTCCATGTGAGGAAATGTTGGGAAAATACCTCCAGTTCGCTTGAGTATTCCTTACCTGGCTTATCACTGGGGTTGGAGCTGTGAAAATAGAGATGATCTATTCTTGTACAAATCAAGTGTAACACAACTCACTTTGATGTGAGAATTAAAGTTAAAAATCACAACCTGACAAAGGAGCAGCGCTTCGAAAGCCAGAAGTTCCAATAAATCTGTTGGCCTATACCCTGGTGTTGTGTGATTTTTAACTTTGTCCACACCCCAGTCCAATACTGGTTCCTCCTCATCGTGAGAATTCAAATTATTATTTCTTTTTGCTAAGCTACACCATTAACTAAATATTTAGTTAGGCTGCTATGGCAGGTGAATAACTTTGCTTAATGTTCAGACTGTTGGCAATGTCCATCCGTTCTGACTCAGACTCGCTAACTCAGCATAGGTTAATGAAGAGCGATTTTGGGCCATTCCTGTTTTGAACCGGCTCGGTTTCGAAGCAGAGGCCGGGGAAACCCAGGTGGAAATGCCTCGATGGGAATGCATACAGCCTTGGAGGTGGAAACGAGAAAAACTTCGCCTTTCACCATCACACTCTGAGAGGACTCAGAATGAGTGGTACAGAAGTGAAACACTCCCCGAGCTTGGACGAAATGACTCACCTGTTCACTTGCTCGTGCTTCAATGAGCTTCGAGAGGATATGCATTTTGGTGACCACTAAATCTGCACCAACAAATTTTAAAATTAGCAAAAGGACAGGGTGCAATCCTCTAGACTGCCTCCAATATTAAGCCAAAATCTAAGTACACTTAGCTAAACTTGACAAAATATTAGCATGGATGACAGTACATTTGGTAAAAAGCAGAGGTTGTAATGGAGGAAACATCCATTTGCATTTGTGTTCAATGTGGGAAAAAATTCCCAAGGTGTCTCCTAGGCATCCAAATGCTTGAATAAAGAGGTGGGGACATCTAAAAAAAAGGAGAGAGAAGCAGGAAGATTTAGGGAGAGAATTCAGTGTCGGAGCCTAGGAGACTAAAGGCATGGTCTTCATTAGTGGAGGGTGAGGAAATCAAGGACATGCTTAAGAGGTATTTTCTTGCTAATGTTCAAATTATGCCCTATGCTCTGGAATCCCCTCCTGGTATCTCTCCAATTCTCTTTCCTCCCTTACAACCTATGTCGTTTACCAAATGTATTGTCATCCATCCTAATATTTCCTCAGATTTAGCTAAGAATCCTTAGATTTTGGCTTAATATACAAGCACTGGAGGCAGTCTAGAGAGGGTTTATTAGGTTGGTCCTGAGTAAAGAGGAGATGTTGGGTCACACTCATTAGAATTGAGGAAAAAATGATAGGTGTCCTTATTGAAACATAAGATGCTTGGGGGACTTGACAGGGTAGAAGCAGTAAGGTTGCTTCGCTTTGTGGGAGAGTGCAAACCACAGGATAAGGAATCACCGATTTAAAACATAGATAAGGATACTGGATAGTGAATCTGTGGAATTCTTTACCACTGATGGCTGACAAGGCTGGGTCATTGAGTATATTCAAGGCTGAGATCGATTTTTCATCAGTAAGGGTATCAATGATTATGCAGGAAAGTGGAGTTGAGAATTGAGATCAGATCAGCCATGATCTCATTGAATGCCATAGCAGGCTCGATGGACTCAAGATTAGAGTGGAGCTGGAAAAGTACAGCAGGTCAGGTAGCATCCGAGGAGCAGGAAAATCAACGTTTCGGGCAAAAGTTCCAGATGAAGGGCTTTTGTCCGAAACGTCGATTTTCCTGCTCCTCAGATGCTGCCTGAACTGCTGTACTTTTCCAGAACCACTCTAATCTTGACTCTAATCTCCAGCACCTGCAGTACCCACTTCTGCCTAGACTCGATGGACTGAATGGCCGATTTCAGCTCCTACATCTTTGGCCTTATAGTGTCAAATTCTATTTGATAACAATTAGAAAGTGCCTCACGGCTAATAAGATACTATGCAAATGCACGTTTATGCCAAATATTGTCCTAGAACAAACCCTGGGACTTTCTTGTCATAGTTAAAAGTGATATATAAGTGCAAGTTGTTGTTGTTTGGATGTGGAAGGAAATTGGATAAGAAGGAAGCAAAACTCTGGATGTAAATGTGTTCTGTTTTTGACTTCCCTTCCCCTCTTATTGAAAAGGTTGGTTCATTTCCAGTAAGAATGATTCTTGGAATTCCCCGCTTAAAGATGATGCATCAATATTTTGCTTGTGCTTTAATTGTACGACTGCCAGTTAATGTGGAAACTGTTACTCAATTCCAAAGTGGGACCTGAGTTTAGGCACGCTGCATTTTCTCAGGAAATTTGCACTCTGCACCATTTCACCCTGTTCACCCTTTATTAACCTCTCTCTCTCTCTCTCTCTCTCTCTCTCTCTCTCTCTCTCTGTGTCCTTCCTCTTTTCTCCCAGGTTCCTCCATCTGGCAATTCTGCACCAGCGCCCTGACATTGCCAATTTCCTCTTGCGGTCTGAACCATCCGTTATTGACATCCGCAACAAGTCCCGACAGGTGAGTCTCCCTTTTGTCCTTCCTCCCACGTCTAGTTGAAAGTGGCGTTAACAAGGGACATTGGGAGAAAGGAAGGCCAGCCTGTGCTTTCATAACATTGGCCGATAGATGCGTTTCTGTGATTGGACACCAATTGCTGAATAATCACGAGTGTGCCAATTTGAGATTATCGCATGGGTTTGCAGTGGAGTTTACTTACACTTTATGCCAGTTGCAGAATAATGACGAGTGTGCCAATTTGAGATTATCGCATGGGTTTGCAGTGGAGTTTACTTGCACTTTATGGGAGCAAGTTACTGCAGATGCTGGAATCTGCACTGAAAACAAAAAATCCTGGAATCACAGCAGGTCAGGTTGCATCCATGGAGAGAGAGAGAGAGCAGGCTAATGTTTTGGGCTTCAGAGCTGAAGTGAAATATGGAGAAGGCAACATTAATGCAATATTTGATGAGGGGGGTGGGGGGCGTGGGTGGTGTTGAGGGGAGAGAGGGTGGAGTGCCAGGCGAGAAAGGACTTTGATTGTTTAGATTAAGTGATTGGAATGTGAGCATGGCAGAACAATGCTGTGTCCAGACTGGAAAGAGCAGGTAATCCCCCTGGAGTAGGGGGGAAGGGAGAGAAAACATGGTGACACAAAATGTGACAAGTGAAACTAAAAGAAACAGATGGAATGAGAGTGGATTCACAACTCAATATTAAGTCTATAAAGTGCCTGGTGTGAAGATGCGATGTTGTTCCTCTCTTACTTACTTGTTGCTGGATGTTCCATACAGTAATAGGTAGGACCTTGTATTCAGAAAGTCCATCTCCACACATCCTTCCTCTCTCAGCCAATCAGTGTCTAGTTCGAGGGCAATAAGGGATTTTCAACAAAGGCTAGTCAGTGTTAATCCGTAATCTGTCAGTTCCTATCTTCCGGAGACTTCCTCACTTTATCTTTGCTCCTGCGGCAATGGGGAATCAGTCGTTGATTTCTCCGAAGGTTTCACACTTTTTATTTATTTCCTCACCCTTTTCCAGAGCCCTTTGCATTTGTCAGTGATCATGAGGATGCCGGGAGTGACCAGGGAGCTGGCACAGGCTGGGGCGGACCTGGAGAGTTTAGACAGCTTCGGGAATACCCCGCTGCACCTGGCCTGCGAGCAGGGGGACCTGGACTGCGTTGATGCACTCCTCGATCCGATGGGCACCAGCAACATCACCCAACAGCGGCAAGCACAGGATCTGGAATGGCGTAATTACAGCGGTAATTTCTTTGCTCACTTGGCTTGCCCACTGACCCAGGAAAAAAGTGAGGACGGCAGATGCTGGAGAGTGTGGTGCTGGAAAAGCCCAGCTGGTCAGGCAGCATCTGAGGAGCAGCAGAGCCAACGTTAAAGGGTTTATGCTCGAAACATTGATTCGCCTGCTCCTTGGATGCTGCCTGAATGGGTGTGCTTTTCCAACACCACACTCTTTGACTTGCCCACTAACCCAGCTGAACATGTTACAGCAATGCATGAGTAACGCCATGATAAGGCTTAATGACCGTCCTCCTTTCTCACCAGCTCTCTCCCACTTGCACAGTCTTGGTCTCTATACGATTGGAAGGGCCTACAGCATGGGTGCCACCAAGATGCCTGGGTGTGCACATCAAAGGGTTTTATCCAGACCTGATTAGGCAATTAAATAATCCATTTGAGCAGCCATGCATTTCAAGGAGCCCAATGCAAATAAATTAACTGTGCACAGCAACTAAATCTTAGAGGGAATTTTACGTGGCAACACTGGAGAAAGTGCCAGTACAGAGAGATGGTGATATAGTGGGAATGTCACTGAATGAGTAACCTAGGTCATAGACTCCCTACAGTATGGGAGCAGGCCATTTGCCCCATCGAGTTTCCACTGACCCCCTGAAGAGCATCCCACCCAGGCACAATCCTCCTCCCCCATTCCCGTAACCCTGCATTTCCCATGGCCAATCCACCTAGCCTGCACAGCCCCAGATGCTATGGGCAATTTATCATAGCCAATACACTCTAACCCATACATCTTTGGACTGTGGGAGGAAACCAGAGCACCCGTAGGAAACCCACACGGACATGGGAAGAATGTGTAACTCAATACAGACAGTTACCCAAGGATGGAATTAAACCCAGGTCCCTCGCACTGTGAGGCAGTAATGCTAACCACTGAGCCACTGCACTGCTTAGGTCAAGGCTAATGCAATGAAATCATGGGTTCAAGTCCCATCATAGCATCTGGTGGAGTTAAAATTCAATTAATAAAATCTGGAGTTAAAAATCTAGTCTCAATCATTGTTGGAAAAACCCCTGTGGTTCACTAATGTGCTTTAGGGAAGGAAACTGCTATCCTTACCCAGTCCGATCTCCGTGCGACTCCAGACCCAGAGCAATGTGGTTGACTCTTAACTGCCCTCTGAAACAGTTGAACAAATCACTCCGTTCATAGGATGGGTGACAAATCCTGGCCATGCCAGTGGACACAACCATCCCATGAATGAGTAAGCTGAGGAATTGTAGCTGTTGGGAGGATTACATAGGTTTGGTTATTTCTCTATGGAATATCGAGAATACCAGCTGGAGGTTTATAGTATGTGTTGGACAGTGGAGAGAATGTTTCTGCTTAAGGGAAATTCCAAAAACTAGGAGGCAAACATTTAAGGCAGTCATTATTAAATACGCTGTGGAAATAAAGAGAAACCTCTTTACTCAAAGAATGGTTGGAATGTGGTGGAGGCAAATGGATTGGATGCATTCAAAAATGAAACCAGAGAACCTCATGAAAGAAAAAGTGATAAAATGAGCTGTTAAGGTCTGAGATGAGAAGGGTGGAATGGGAGGTGAATTGTATGGGGCATAAACACCAGGACAATATAGTTGGATTAAACGACCTTATTCTGCAGCAGACATTCTGTGTAAATCCATGACTCATTGCTGGTGTGTATAATAGTTCTGGGATATGATGAGGTTAGGGACTGGGGTAGGTAGTGTTTGCTCTTCACTTGCCCACCCAGCCTACTGTTCCTCATGTCTGATCCTATACAGTGTTCAGACTGTTCAACATTAGGAGCATCACATTCAAATCTGATCCTCTCCTTGCCTGAGTTGTGCATGGAGGGAAACACACTTGCTGTTATCATAAAATCCCTACAGTGTGGAAACAGGCCATTCGACTTAACAAGGCTACACTGACCCTCTGAAGAGTAACCCACCCAGACCCATTCACTTACCCTATTCCTCTTCATTTACCCCTAAGGCACCGAGCCTGCACATCCCTGAACACTATGGGCAATTTAGTATGGCCAATACCCTAACCTGCACATCTTTGGACTGTGGGAGCAAAGTACAGCATTCGGAGGAAACCCATGCAGACACAGAGAGAATGTGCGAACCCCACACAGACAGTCGCCCAAGGCTGGAATTCAACCTGGATCCCTGGTGCTGTGAGGCAGCAGTGCTAACAACTGAGCTACTGTGCTGCCCATAGGTAATCATCAGCCAACTCAACTTAACTCTCCTTGAGGAACTGAGACCAAGTGAATGCCCAGATTGAGTTCATTCACTCAGCACAACGTAGGGAAGTAACATCCTGACCTGGAGTTTCGATCTCGCTCATTAGGGAATTTTTAGACAGGAGCAAGGCTTGACTGTACCTCATGTGAGTTGAGTATTAAACACTGATTTTTTTCCACCACAGGTCACACATGTCTTCACATCGCGGCAATGAAAGGAGAGTGTGAAACAGTGGCGCGATTGCTAGCTTCAGGAGCCAACATTAATGCTCAGGTAAGACCCTACTCACTTGAGTTAGAAGAATGAGAGGTGATCTCATTGAAACATACAGGATTCTGTTGGGGCTTGACGGAGTAAATGCTGAAAGGATGTTTCCCTCATGGGAACGTCTAGGACCAGAGGGCATAATCTCAGAATAAAGGGGTGCCAATTTAAGACTGAGATGAGAAGGAAGTTCTTCTCTGGAGTCTTTGGAACTCCTTGCCAACAGAGAGCTGTGGGGGCAGAGTTCTTGTGTATATTTAAGGCTGAGATAGATAGATTCTTGAGCAGTAAAGAAAACGCAGGAGAGTGGATGTGAGGAATGTCAGGTCAGCCATTGATGCTATTGAACAGTAGAGGAGGCTCAAGGGGCCGAATGGTCTACTCCTGCTCCTATTTCTTAGAATCTTATAGGTACGTTTCCCACTCACACTCCTGGTGTTACAGATCAAAGCCTCAGGGGGTCCAAATTGATGTCGAATCATTAACTTTTTTATGTGCATATTGTCGACTGGAGCTAGAGATAGTGATGGGAGAGGCTCCAATGTCTTTTACATCACACAGTTGAACAGGAGTCTGTCCTGCTCTTACTAGCCGCCATTGGTGTGCATTGGAAGGATTTACACAGACACGCCTTTCTTGGCCATGATGTTGTGGAGTGGGACTTGAACCCAGGACTTCTGGATCAAGTTTAGGGACAGTACACATTGTGCCACAATAGCTCATATGAGTGTGTGTGTTACCTACACAATACTATGGGTTACAGTCAATCCTTCTGGAAAAATTAATACTTTGTTTATTGTTTTTGAGGGTATGGGCATCACTGACAAGGTCAGGGTCCCATCCCTAATTGCCCTTGAACTAAGTGGCTCTCTAAGTCATTTCAGAGGGCAGTTAAGAGTTAACCACATTGCTGTGGATCTGGAGTCTGGATTGAAAGGTCACAAACATTGTTGCTATGCTATTGTCCCCGTTTCTATAGCACCTACTACAACTTCAGAACATTCCGATTAAGTTTTTTTTCAAGTTCGTGCAGTCACTATTGAAATGTAGAAAACCTGGCAGCCAGCTGGTGCAAAACAAGCTGTGACACAGAATAATGAGCGAGAATGAGCAGATTGTTCATTTGTAGGCAGAGCTTTGACCTCCTGGGGAATCGAGGGATGTGGGGAGAGGATCGGAGATGGAGTTGAAGACCCGAGATCAGCCGTGATTGTACTAAATGCCAAAGCAAACACGAGGGGCTGAGTGGTTTATTCCTGCTCCTATTCCTTTCATTCTTAGATAGGTTGAGGGATAAATTTTGGCCCTAAGACTTTGGGGAGAACTCCTCTCATCATCAGGATGGTGACTGCCTTTTCAAGGGCAGGCCATTTTACACTTAGCAAGATCCCACAAAACATTCTGGCCGCGTGAGGTGCTGATTGCAGGTTGAGGTGGAAGGGATCAAATTGGAAGAAAGTTTTTTTTTAATGTCCTTTTGAATTGTACTTGGAATAAGCCGTGACCTTGTCCCTGTGGCTGTGCTGACAGGAACCAAACAGTGGGAGGACACCCTTGCACCTGGCGGTGGAGTTTCAGCATCGGGAGGTGGTTCAGCTCCTCATTGAGCGGGGCGTGGATGTCAACCGGTTAATGTACAACAGCTGCACGGCCTTCCACCTGACAGCAGGCCGGCCGGACCTCCAGATCCGGGAGCAGCTCTCTCAGCTCACCAACTCCTCGCTGATCCCGCTGTATGAGTCCTCTGATTCCGAGTCTGAGCCAGAGTGGGACGCCCGGTCAGACTGCGAGGTGAGCCTCTCTACCGCGGGTTCGCAAAAAAAAAAGTGCGTCTGCATGAGGCAAGCGTTGGGAGAGAGCAAATCAGAGCAGTGGGAGGCCATTCAGCATCTCCCGTCTCAGGCCAGCTCTGCCATTCAATTAGATCATGGCTGACATGGCTCCCACTTCAGACAGCAAGCGTAACAAGGTATTGCATTTTTATGTCGCCATTCACAATCTTGGGAAGTTCCAAAGTATTTTGTGGGATGTGAGGTATCTTGAGATGTCCTTAGGTCATGTGAGGCAATATATAAATGCAAGCCTTTCTGTCTTTCAAAGTCCCTTATAGCCATTGAAGCACTTTTGAAGTGACCTTTGTAATGAATGGAAACAGGCAGACAAGATGATGACAGCAAAATCTCACAAATGGCAATTTGGAGACAACCAGATTGAAGTTGTTGTGGTGTTACTTGAGGGTCATTGGCTCCAGGTGACCAGGGAGAACTCCAATGATCTTCCTTGAAAGGGCAACTGTGGGATTTTTAGCACCACCTCAGAGGGCATACACGGCCTCAGTTTTACATCTCACCCTAAAGATAGTGCCTACTGCAATACAACACACTCAGTGCTAGCAGTGGTGGGTCGGGCCTAAATGTTGTGCTTAGTATTCTTGTGAGTGCAAGCATTGGGTGAAGGTGAGGTGGGACAAACCTATAATGCACAGTCAGGACCTCAACCACAGACTGAATCTTAACAATCTGCCTCAACCATATCCACACCTCTTCAATTTCCAACTTGGAGATTTGTCATAGTTTGTCTATCTTGGGTCGAAATAAGATCCATTCTGGCTATTTTGTTATCACAACGCAGGATCAATTCTAAATTAGAACATGCAGATTCTTGTTCTAGCAGCTTAACTTATGTAGAAGTTAAGACTTGGAATTAGGCCTCTCTAACTAATTGAATAACTAACTGACTGATGAGTTGCCAAGTCAGTGAGCAGTGAGGGTGTTTGAGAGTGCAGAAAAGATACATGAGACTGTTTCCAGGAATGAGGGACTTATACTTCCTGACTGCAAAGTTGCTCAGAGAGTCTGCACACACCGATTTGTCAATTAGAGAGAACTTGGAAGGACTTAACCTGGATAGATTGGGTCTATCCTCCTTGAAAATGAGAAAGGTGAGAGCAGATTTGATCAAGGTATTCAAATTCATGAGAGAACTGGAAAAAGTAGAGAAACTGGTCCCATTGGTAGAAGAATCGAGAACGAGATGACACGGGGGATTGACAAATGAATTGATGGCTATATGAGGAAAATAATCCTTACACAGAGAGTGGATAGGATTTGGGATGCATCCCCGAAGAGTGTGCTGGGGGTCGACGCAAAGGAAGGGAAAGGACATTACGTGAGTTGCGCCTGCAGAGAGCTGGGACAGACTAGATGGGGTAAAAACCCTCCTGCACGAAACCATCCTGTGATCATAGGGATTTCCCTTTTCACGCGACCATGGCACACAGTGCTAAGTGGCCAGTAAGGGCCAAACCTTTGGACAGTCCCTCATTTCAGCTCAAATGTAAGGACTAGCCACTTGGTTAAGGTGCCGAAAGAAGCATTTGTGGAATGTGGAAAAGGGAAGTGGCCATTCAGCCCCTCAAGCTTGTTCTGCACATATTTAATGCCATTTAGCCACCTTGACTCTATAATCCTTCATACTCTTAGCTGATAAAAACTAGAACAGTAGCTATAGCATCCTCAGGGGAGGAAGAAAAGACAGGGCAAGAATGATAAGAAAACATACTGACCCTTCTTCCTTTCTTACAGATGCCTCTAGACTACGATGATCTTCAAATCAGAGGCCATTCCCTCCACTGATCACTGAACACACTCAAAGCTGATCATCAACTTATGTTCCAACTGAAACAATGACTGTGCCATTGAAGAGGAACTTACAAACAGAGTATACGTACAGCAGTGATCTTTCCTCACCCCATGGCCCACAGACCGACCCCATCCTTCCACAGATCCTCGGGAGATCTAGCCACTTGGAGGATGAGTCACCATAAGTCGGGATGCTGACTGTTTCATGTGGAGCTCTGTGGAGCTCACTGTAACTTAAAAAACCAGCACTTTGCGAGATACTGTTGAAAATGTTAGTGGAAAATGAGGAAACTGGGGAATGTGAAGGACCAGCCCGGGCAGTAGTGGGACAGGAGCTTACACATGAACTTAGGAACTAGAGGACAGAAATGGGCAGAAATACTGGGACATTCCCTTGCTTCTCACAGTCAGGACAGGGGCAAGAGAAGCATGTTAACTTCATTTAGCTTGTTGCTAATATGTCGTGGGGAATGGGACATCATCTCTTTGTTCCCACTTGTCCTGGCTGAAGCTATGAACCATTGACCAGTGGTGACTCCTGCCTAACTCATGACAGACACATGGTTTGAGAAATAACCCCATGGGAGGGGGCTGGGCCATTTATTTTTTAGTGTCACTGAAAAAAAAGTTCAGTGACACTAAACTGAAAGTGTCACTTCAGTTTAGTCTATACACATAAACTGATGAGAAGAGAGACTGTTACCTGGGGGTGCTTTAACTCCAGCCAGGCCCACCTAGGGGGCCCCTAGGTTGAGTGAGAGATTGCACTGCGACATGGTATGAGTGCAAGGCCAACACTACTGGATGGTGCAAAAATCCAGAAGGTATCTTGTCGTCGATGGGTTCAAATCTCATCTTGAGATCACACCCTTTGCTGTTGACTTGAGAGGGAGATAGTACAGGAACTGAAGCTGAGATGCCTGAACCCAGTTTCTCCTTGGCCCATGATGCTAAGCTCCCCTCTCAACCGAGGATCTCTCAATAGGAAGCACCACTCAGGCTCGGGGTGAGCCCCACAGCGAGTGGGACTGAAGCCTGAATGACAATGACATAGCTTCACTTTGTTAACTTCCCAAGAGTTTAACTTCATGGTGGATAGGCGGGAGACAGGTGCAGTGACAATCTCAATGTTATGGCAACATTAATTATACCCGTTCTCCCAAATGTCATGTCAAACCCACCAATGTGCTCATGGACCTTATTGTGGTCTTGTTTCACATAGGCCCTTTTGCAATAAATCATTGAGTTGGTGCTATGCCAGGTTCTTTGTGCAAACTCTCCCCTCTGGATCACTATCAACTCTGAATACCCACATATACATTGCATTTGGAAAATTGCTTCAACAGCTGATCACGGGCAGAATGGATACAAATCCTTTCATTCATATCTTGGGTATTGAGGATTGGGATGAACTAATAACTCACTGTGGACTTGTACCTGACCATACCAAGTAGATATTGTGGATTATGTAAACATTTATGGAGAAAGGGATGATGTTTTGATGTATCTTTATTAGTATTTATGATGCCAATTTCAGGCACTGACAGTGGGCAGAAATCAAGAGTGCCGCCCCTAGCAGAGGCACCTGGCATTTTGACCTGTGCACAGCAGTCCAGCTCTCAACCCTAGCATTGTAGGCCCTATAGAGTGCCAGGGTCCATTACCCTCCTTGTACCTATCCCTCCTGGTTGATGTAAATTCATGTTCAGATGTAGAATGGAATGGGCAATGGTAAATTGGACAAGCATTGTACCCAAAAATGAACTTGGACCCCATTGTATCCAAGCTGCAGCAAATGCCAATTGACTGCCTATAGCTCTAACATGTTGGGACTACAGAAGAAATAGTGGTATTCCATCTAGCCTTCCCTACAACTGAAAATCTTGACCAGGTGTTTTCCACTCTGCACTATATAAATATGTTTCTTTCAGGCGTGGCAAGCTACTGGAGGTAAACCTAGGGACAAATAAGTGGGGGTGTAAAACGAGGCTAGGGATTTCAACATGCACCCGTGAAGCAACAGAATGAAGCCAGGAGGTAACAAAGACCCAGTGTTATCAAGATTCTTGCCATCTGTATGATGGAATCACTCTCACTCCCAGGCAGGATGGGAGCCAGAGTCCTCTTGAAAGCGCAAAGTGTTAGAGCTAGGGGTCACCTCCCCACCCAAACTAGAGGAGACAATATTTTGCAAATCTTCATTTCAACTGTTGAGAGCACTGAAGAAAAAACATAGGATGGGAGAAAGATTGATACAATAACATGGGGAAAATAATCTAACACCATATTCATAATTTCCCCATTTCGGGAAAGAAGGGTATTGGTGAGCCATGCCCATGTAATTAGCTGAAATACTTTATTCTGTTGCTGCTTTTTGGAATGTTTTAAATTGTGTGGGAAGTGACCTGTTTCAAACACACTTGTATATAATGTCTTATAAAATTTATTTTTTTACAATAAATAATATTGAAAAATGACCAGCAAATATCTGGTTTCGTGTTATGATGTCAAGAGAAGTTTTAAATGTCTCACGCAATGTCAGAAGTCACATGACACTAGGTTATAGTCCGTCGGGTTTATATGAAATCACAATCTTTCGGAGCACTGCTCCTTCATCAGGTGAAGTGTCAGCACTCCAAAAGCTTATGATTTCAAATAAACCTATCAGACTATAACCTGGTGTCATGTGACTTCTGACTTTGTTCACATCAGTTCAATGCCAGCACGTCAACATCACACAATGTGGGTATTTATGGTCCACCCTTCATTACCCTTGAACCGAGTGGCTTGCTAGGACCATGACAGAAGGCAATTAAGCATCAACCACATTGTTGTGGGTCTGGAGTCACACGTAGGTCACACAGGAAAAGGACGACCAAATCCCTTCCTTCAAGGACTTAGTGAATCAGATGGGTTTTTATTACGACCAAAATAAAAGCAAATTACTGCAGATGCTGGAATCTGAAACCAAAAGAGAAAATGCTGGAAAATCTCAGCAGGTCTGACAGCATCTGTATGGAGAGAAAAGAGCTGACGTTTTGAGTCTAACTGAGCCTTTGTCAAAGGGTCAAAACTTCAGCTCTTTTCTCTCCTTACAGGTGCTGCCAGACCTGCTGAGATTTTCCAGCATTTTCTCTTTTTGTTTATTATGATCAATGATGGTTATCATGCTCACCATCGCTGATGGTGTATTTTATACTCCAGATTTGTTAAGGAATTTGAAACTGATGCAGTGGGATTTAAATCCATGCCTCCTGGTCAACAGCCTGTCATCTCTGGCACCATCACTATAATGCTGTTCCTCACCCCACTCCACCCTTTGATTGTTAAACTGGTTGGGTGTGAGGTTGATGGCTGAAGGGTGGGATTTCCTTCTTAACAACCTTCCTCATCTCAGTTCCACCTTCCTGTTCCCAAATTGATTGTTGCGTGGGTTGTGATAAGAAGTGACATGCCCCCTTATAATAACAACACTGAAGAAGGTTCCTTCCAAGGGACTACAGGAGTCGGACCTGTGAGTAGGTCAACTCAGCCTAAGCTTTCATCTTGGACTTCAACTTAGACTTTTCGGAGTCTGTGTCTTTTACGACATCTCTGAAAAATATCAAGGACAACATGACCTTGTTAAAGGAGCAGCATCATCACAAGTTGTTAATTCCTCATTTTAATACCAATTTCATTTCATTTGTTTTTGGCTGCTGCATCAAGAAAACTTTGTTGCTTAATCTCACCTGCCCCCCCTCCTGATCGCAGAGCTTTTTCTCATTTTGTTTGTTTATCCTTCCATGGATGTGGTTGTCAAGTGCTTCCCATCCCTAATTGGTCCTTAAACAGAGTGGTGTCCAAGGCCATTTCAGAGGGCAATTAAGAGTCAGCCGTATCACATGTAGGTCCAGATGGGGTAAAGATGGTCAATTTGCTTTCCCAAAGGGCATTAGTGAACCTGACTGGTTTTTACAACTGTTGATGGTTGTCATGGTCACCATCCCTAAGACTAGCTTTCAGTTCTGGGTTTAATGATTGAATTTAATTTCCATCAGCTGTTATGATGGGATTTGAACCTGTGTCCCCAGAGTTTAGGGCCCACAGATTATCACCCATGGATAGTATCACAATGTCACCATTTTGTACTTCCTGCCCCTTCTCACCATCATCCCCCGCTGACTTAAAAACACTTAGATTTCTATCTCTCCGCAGTTCTGATGAAAGGTCATCAACCTAAAATGTTAACTCCATTTCACTGACGCTGCCTGACCAGCTGTGATTTCTAGCCTTTTCTCCCCCTTTCTATTATATCTCCAGCATCCATGATGTTTTGGTTTTGTGTTCATTCAGATAGCAACTAGGAGAAAACGAGGACTGCAGATGCTGAAGATCAGAGTTGAGAGTGTGGTGCTGCAAAAGCACAGCAGGTCAGGCGGCATTTGAGGAGCAGGAGAATCGACGTTTCGTGCATATGCACGAAACGTCGATTCTCCTGCTCCTCAAATGCTGCCTGACCTGCTGTGCTTTTGCAGCACCATACTCTCTACTTCATTTAGATAGTGTCTGTACTGGAGTGAAATATCCAAGCAGGCTTCAGAGGAACAACGTGAGAATAATGGGACACATAGCCACACCAGGAGATATTTGGACAGATGACCAGAAGCTTGGTGAATTTTTAAGGAGCATCTTAATCAATAACAAGAAAATAATGAATTAGGCATGGGGAAAAAGCCATTCAGCCCCTCTAGCCTGATCTGCCATCCAATAGGATCGTGGTTGATCTGATTGTGACCTCAGCCATCCACTTTGGATAATTTCCAATAACCACTGATCCCTTTGTTAGGTGAGAATCTATTCACATCTGCCTTAAAAATATATTCAATGACATTGCCTCCACTGTTGTCTGGTGATGTGAGTTCCAAAAATTCAATACTCTTTGAAAGAAAAGATTTCTCCTCATCTTCGTTTTAACCATTTGGATACAGAACTGGCTCAAAGGTAGAAGACAGAGGGTGGTGATGGAGGGTTGTTTTTCAGACTGGAGGCCTGTTACCAGTGGAGTGCCACAAGGATCGGTGCTGGGTCCACTATTTTGTCACTTATGTAAATGATTTGGATGTGAGCATAAGAGATATAGTTAGTAAATTTGCAGATTACACCAAAATTGGAGGGGTAGTGGACAACGAAGAAGGTTATCTCAGATTACAATAGGATCTTGATCAGATGGGCCAATGGGCTGAGAAGTGGCAGATGGAGTTTAATTTAGATAAATGTGAGGTGCTGCATTTTGGGAAAGCAAATCTTAGCAGGACTTATACACTTAATGGTAAGGTCTTCGGGAGTGTTGCTGAGAGATCTTGGAATGCAGGTTCATAGCTCCTTCAAAGTGGAGTCGCAGGTAGATATGATAGTGAAGAAGGTGTTTGGTATGCTTTCCTTTATTGGTCAGAGTATTGAGTACAGGAGTTGGGAGGTCATGTTGCAGCTGTACAGAACATTGGTTAGGCCACTGGTGGAATATTGATTGCAATCCTGGCCTCCTTCCGATCGGAAAGATGTTGTGAAACTTGAAAGGGTTCAGAAAAGATTTACAACTCTGTTGCCCGGGTTGGAGGATTTGAGCTATAAGGAGAGGTTGAATAGGCTAGGGCTATTTTCCCTCAGCATCGGAGGCTGAAGGATGACCTTATAGAGGTCATGAGGGGCATGGATAGGATAAATAGACAAAGTATTTTTCCCTGGGGTGGGGGAGTACAGAACTAGAGGGCATAGGTTTAGGGTGAGAGGGGAAAGATATAAAAGAGACCTAAGGGACAACTTTTTCACACAGAGGGTGATGCGTGTGTGGAATGAGCTGCCAGAGGAAGTGGTGGAGGCAATTATAATTGCAACATTTAAAAGGCATCTGGATGGGTATATGAATAGAAAGGGTTTGGAGGGATATGGGCCAGGTGCTGGCAGGTGGGACTAAATTGGGTTGGGATATCTGGTCGGCATGGATGAGTTGGACCGAAGAGTCTGTTTCCGTGCTGTACATCTCTATGACTCGATGACTCTATTATTTTTAAACTGTGTCCACTCATTACAGTCTTGCCCAGAAGGGGAAACATTTTCTCAGTATCCGCACTTTCAGGATCTTGTAGATTTCAATAAGATCACCTCCCATTCTTCTACACTCCAATAGATGCAGGCCCAGCCTTGACAACCTTCCTTCTTAAGACAAAGCTCTTCATCCCAGGAATGAGTTGAATGACCCTTCCAGTGTAGGGGAGTGAGGTGGAGAGAAAAGGATTTGCAGAACTTCGAACAGGGTTTCCCAAAGCAGGGGTCAGGAACCCAAGTCGGGTCATGAGCTGAAACATTGAAATCACAAGATCTAAGGCAGCATGGTCACTAGGGAGCTCTGACAAAGCTATAACAGCTGTGGAGTTGTCCTCTCATTCTTACAGTGATCACTCAGGGGTCATTGATGATTTTCCAGTCCAAAACGGGGTATCAGAGGGGATAAGTTTAAGTTTGGGAAGATTTGGCTGAGGGCTCAGATGGCTGGGGGCATGCCCACCAATGGTGGAGCAATTAATTGCTTTATTCGAGGTATACGAAAACAACACGATAAATATAGGAATATAGAAAACAGGAGCAGGAGTAGACCATTTAGCCCATCCAGTCTGCTCCACCATTCAATATGATCACGGCTAAGCATTCAACTCGGTACGCTGAGTCAACTTTTTCCCCATACTCTCTGATTCATTCAGTCCTATGAACTATATCCAGTCTGTCTGGAAAACATTCAGTGTTTTGGCCTCAACTGCTTTCTATGGCAGAATCAAATGAGAGTCTTCTGAGGAAGTCATATCAGACTTGAAGCCATAACTCTGTTTCTCTCACTACAGAAGCTATGGAGGTGCCGGTGTTGGGCTGGGGTGGAGAAGGTCAGAAGTCACACGACACTGGGTACTTTACCTGACGAAGGGGCTACACTCAGAAAGCTTGTGATTTCCTGTTAGACTATAAACCGGTGTCGTGTGACTTCTGACTTTCTACAGATGCTGCCAGTGCTACTGAGTTTTGCCAGCATTCTCTCTGTTTGTTTCAGTTTTACAGCATCCAAAGTTTTTGCCTTTATTCCTATGATTTCTGTCCCTGCACCTCAGTAAATCCTGTTGCTCATTCATCATTAATATGACTGAAAACTGGACTTGCTAAATGTAGCACTTCCTCACTGGGAGTGCTGGACTAGACTATGGATTCAGCTGTCTGCGATGGTGCGTACACCCATGACCTCCTGACTTGGAGGTCAGATAACGACTCTTGACGTGTTCCGTGACACTAGCTCATCGTACATGACATCAAGGAACTTGGAGAAAGGGGACTTAATCTTGCATAATCTTGCAAAATGCTAGAAATGAAATGTGTCACTATATTTCACAACTCATTGTCAAGTACGGGTCAGGAATGGGAGTGTCGCCTTCACAGTACATATAAATTGAAGGAATTCAGTTTGTACATTTTCTTTGGAACTCAAGATAACCATTATTGCATAAGCAGAAGCTAATTTTAAGTTATTGTCTATTTTGATGTTATTCAATAGAATCCAGTTAAAAACTACAGGATGATGAATCATGGTTGGGGAAGGGATTATTTCACTTTATATCATCAGTGGCTATTGCTATCTGCTGTCAACACAGGATTTTTGCCCTTTTAATGACTCAACCAAGTTACAATGCAGTATCAAGGAACAATGGAGCACAGAAGGATGTCAGAAGTCACAAGTGTATAGGAGCAGGACCCTGCCTTTCGGCACCTCCCCATGCCTCCACTGCCAGTCAATATGATTACATCCACTCTGACTATGGGCTCAACTCCACTTTTTTGCCAACACCCCTAACCCTAAAATGCCCTGGTCGAACAAAATTCTGTCTAATGCAGTCATGAGTATATTCATTGACCCAGCAGGAAATAGAAAATCAATGTTATTAGGTCTGGTTGTTTTCTCTCACTACTCCTTGTGGGATCTTTCCAGTTCTGAGGAAGGGTCACTTGACTCGAAATGTTAACTCTGATTTCTCTCCACAATTACTGCCAGACCTGCTGAGCTTATGCAATTACTGTTTTTGTCTTATTATTCTAAGCCCCAAAAAGTACAGGTCCAAGCTGTTCAACGATTTCTCATATGACAAATCCCTTCATCCCTGGAAATCAACCATTCGGTCCATCTTGCTTCTGATAGCCCTTCAAATGAGCAATCTGATTACACTCACTCCTGTGCTCTTTTGCCATAGCCCTATACTTTGTTTCTCACTTTGTTTAAGTTTTTAATCAATTGACCCGTTGAAAGATCCTACTGAACCTGCTTTACCCTCTCCAGTAGTGTGTTTTAGATCATAATAGTATGCTGCTCAAAAAAAAACTCCCCCTTTCTTTCGGTCTGTTTGTGTATGTTTTGTCTCAGTTGGCACCACTTTGCATAAAACCACCGAGAAACGAATGAGCATCCTGCCTTCAAAAAACACCTCAGTGCGATCATTTTATTTCTGAACTTATGTGGGTGCGACATTGAGTGTATCTGCTCTGTGCCGCCCACTCAAAACTGCCTGTACAACTGCAGAGTTTGCAAAAATAAAATTCAGCCCGCCAAATAATCCATCCTCACAAGCCTCCTCTTGTCCACAGTTTGCCTTTTCGACACAGGTGGTGTAAAATGGGTGAGGTAAGGATGTGCTGCTAAGTGGCTGAGTTTGCCTTCACATTACAACTCCCTTCCACTCACTACACCCTGCCACTCAGTGGAGCTATGCATACTGGAAATGATGCAGGTTTTATGGACTGATGAGAATAACCCATGACAACTACCACCGAGAAGGACAAAGTCAACAGGCATATGGGAAGACCATTCCCTGATAAAATTCTCCAACAAATCACCCCAACTTGGACATATATCAGCTTTCATCACTGTCTCTGGCTCCGAATTCCTGGAAGTCCCTCCCTAACAGCATTGTGGGTGACCCTACACCAAATGGACTGCAGTGGGGTTCATGAAGATAACTTACCATCACCATCTTCTCCATGCCAAATTCGGATGGGAAATAAACACTGGCCTTGGCAGTGATGTCAACATGCTGTGAATCAATTTTAAAAATACAGAACTTAAATTAGAAAAATTAGCAAAAATGGCTCATTGTTTATGCCCTACGCTCCCCAAACTTATCGACATATCTTTCCATTCTTTTCTCCCTCTTGTGTTTATACAGCTTCCCACTTCTGAGTCCGTCTCTTCAACTACTCCATGTGGGAGTGTGATCCATGTTCTTACCAGAAACATCAACTTCTCCACCTCCTGATGCTGCCTGGCTTGCTGTGTTCTTCCAGCCTCCTGCCTGTCTACTCACCACTATGTGGGCAGATTAAACTCCTAATTGGATTCATTTGTGACTGTAATTTATACAGTATCTGTAACCCTGTGAGACCCCAGCACTCCTTCAAATCCCGCCTCTTGAACATCCTTCTGATTACCAGCATCAGTGTTAGTGTCTTCAACTGCCTGGGCTTCTAAGCTCTGGAATACCCTCACTAAATCTCTTTGCCTCTCACCCTTCCTTTAAGATGCATTTCACCTATCTCTCTGACCAAAATTTGGCCATCTCACTGACTTTAAGTAGTTCAATATCAAGTGTTTTTATTAATTGCCTTTGGCATGTATTATCAACTTAAAAGTTATATACGTACTCATGGTTGTTGCATTGTTAATGTTATTCTATCTACATCTAGCCTATCGAAACTAATTTATAATTTGAAAGATCTCCATCAGATCACCCTGGCCATTCTCTTTTCTAGAGAAATAAGCTCCAAGTGTATTCAGTCATTCTTGAAAGTTATAAGATCTTACGTCTGTTATCATCCTTATAAACCTTTATGTTTGCACATTCTCCACTGAATCACTATCTTTTCATAACATAGTGACCAGACCTTTGCACTGTACTCCAAGAGTGTCCAATCAATGTTCTAAGTTAAGCATAACTTTGTAGTTCTAGATATTGTTTAATCATAGAGTCATACAGCACGGAAACAGACCCTTTGGTCCAACTCGTCCACACCAATCAAGTTTCCCAAAATAACCAGTCCCACTTGCCTGTGTTTGATCCGTATCCCTGAATCCATATGATCTAATTTTACGAATCAGTTGACCATGCAGAACCTTGTTAAAGGCTTAACTAAAGTCTGCAGACAACGTCTATCACTCTGCCTCATCTTTCTGTTTGGTCATATCCTCAAAAAAACTCAATTAAGTTTCCCACAAACAAAGCCATGCTGACCATCCCTAATCAGTCCTTTCCTCTCCAAATGCATTTAATCCTATCTCTCAGAATTCCAGTAAAAAAATCACACAACACCAGGTTATGGTCCAACAGGTTTATTTGGAAGCACTAGCTTTTGGAACGCTGCTCCTTCATCAGGTGGTTGTGTGGACAACCACCTGATGAAGGAGCAGCGCTCTAAAAGCTAGTGCTTCCAAATAAACCTGTTGGACCATAACCTGGTGTCGTGTGATTTTTAACTTTGTACACCCCAGTCCAACACTGGCATCTCAAAATCATCTCAGAATCCCCTTCAATAACTTACAACCTCCGATGTCAGACTCACCAGTAAGGCTTCTCCTTGCAGCCTCACTTAAATAAAGGCACAACATTAGCCACCCTCCAGTCCTACAGCATCTCACTTGTGGCTAATAATGATACAAATAAGTCTGCGAGGGGGCCCACAATTTCTTCCCTAACTTCCCACAACATCCTGGGACACACTTGATGAGATCCCAGAGATTTATCCACCTTTATGTTGTGACACACCTCTGGAGTAGATGGGACTTGAAACCAGGCCTCCTGGCCCAGAGCCGGGAAACACCACTGTATCACAAGAGCCCTCAGATAAAGGGAGCAGGTGGAACCTGAACCTGGGTGTTCAGGCTCAGTGGTATACTGCACTGCATGAACCCTTCAATATTTTCAATCAACCATTCAGATGTATTATGATACACCTCTGGTGCAAATTAAATTTGAACCCAGGCCTCCTGGATCAGTGGTAAGGACACTGCCACTGTGCCACAAGAACCTTAGGATTGTAATTCTATGCCTGCAGAAATTAACACCAGTGCTTTGATGGCATATTGATAACCTTGTAAAGAGGTTACAAAATCCCACAGTTGTAACATGAAAGTCAGTATTTGACCACATATGAAACAGTGGAAAAGTGAACAATGAGAAAGGTCAGACTTCTAAAGTCTGTCCCACTGATAATATGACATGTCCCAAACCTGAAATATAACTGCGACTTTATAATTACTTTTCTGTGCCAGGCTAGGCAGAGGAAAACTTGTAGTGTTACAATAATGATAAACATGGACTATTGATATTCAACTTACACTATCTTGTTGTAGTAACTGAGACATCTATAATAAAAATGATTTTTAAAAATGATTGTCCGAAAATGGCTGTTGTCCCCTGACTACAGATTGTGGCAAATTCAGGGAATCCATACAGAATACACAAAATTGGCGACACTGAAATTCCATTTAATCTAAAGACATTGAAATCAGACAACTGAGGTAGAGTCAAGAGTATCTCCTGCTTTATTCACACTTGAATAATACTTTGCACATTTTGGACATCAAAGAGTCCCCTGCAACTATCCAACTTGGAAAAACAATGAAATTAGACTCACAAATACACAAATTGACTCTATTTCAGCAGCTTTGAAGCAGCAAAGGGGAAGGAAAAATGGATTCATAATCACAGTACCTGGAACGTTTGTTCTTTTCTCCACTTCCTGCCCCCACGTCTCTCCCAAGCCTTATTGTCTGTTAGGAATATGGAAAAACCCCCATCCACTAACAATTTCAGGATTCTACAAATTTCACTACTACTGAGGAAGAAAGACAATAGCTAAACAGGCATGCACTCAGGTTTAACTCTCACAATTAGATGTCCCTAAGAACTTAAACTGCATCTGTATATCTTCCTGTAGATAGTAGATATCCTCTCCACTACTATTATCTTTGTTTGAGAATGTGTTTAATGTCGCACTTAATTATTTTTTCTCAGGTTAGTAGATAGTAGAATTGCTCTTTCTTTCACTCAAGAAGATATCAATAATTGTTACTTCTATTTTCTAGTGAATTACATTTTAATTGAAGTGTGATGGTTGTGAGCAAAATGAGAAATAAAGGATATTTGAAGTGGCTGAATGAGATGGACTTAGAAAGAGGACAGCTGAGTCCCCATCCTCATCTAGTCATAACAATGAATGCATAGGAATTAGGAATAAGATCAGGAGTAGGCCATTTGACCCACTCATGCCTGCTCCACCATTTGACAAGACAATGGCTAATCTGATTGTGGCCTCAACTCTACAGTTTTATCTCCTTCCAGCCTCCAATAACTTCTACCTGCTTCATTAGTCAAAAACCTATCGACCTTTGTCTTAAATACAATGAAACTTGTATCCAACCTCTCTGGGGAAAGTGATTTCCACAAACTAATGATGCTCTGAGAGAAAATAATCTTGCTAATCTTCATTTTAAGATCTTCATTGTGATATACCACTGTCTCCCCTAATTTTAGTCTCTCCCATTAAGAGAAACATCCTTTCAGCGTCCACCCAGTGAAGTCCCCTGAGAATTTTATGTAGTTCAATATGATCACCTCTCATTTCTCTAAACTTCAAGTTTGAAAATTTGAAATAATCCCAGATTCTGCTATTGAATATGTGCATGTGAATGTGGGAGCCAGTGACAGTGAGCATGGGCACGTTGCTCAACTGACATAGCACTCAGTAGTGAAGTAGTGTTGTGGTATTGGCTGAGTTAATGTTCTGGGGGGACAGATTTAATCCTATCATGGCAGATGGTGGAATTTTAATCAATGAAAATCTTAAAAGCCAGCTGAATGACTACCATTGTTGATTGTTGTAAAAACCCTGAAATAAAACAATGAACTTCAGATTCGAGAAAAGCACAGCAAGTCAGGCAGCAACCGAAGAGCAGGAGAATTGAAGTTTCGTGCGTGAGCCCTTCATCAGGAAGCAGATGTTGCAGGTAGAGTCATATAGCACGGAAACAGAAATTTGGTCCAAACAGTCCATGCTGACCATAATCCCAAACTAAAGTAGTTCCATCTTGCTATGCTTGGCCCATATCCCTCCAAACATTTCGTATTCATGTACTTATCCAAATGTCTCTTAAATTTTGTAACTGCACCTGCATCCACCACTTCCTTTGGAGGTTCATTCTACATATGAAATACCCTCTGTGTAAAAAGGTTGACCCTCACGTCTTTTTTAAATCTATCCCCTCTCACCTTAAAAATATGCCCCCGAGTCTTGAAAGCCCCCATTCTAGGAAAAAGACACCTGCCATTCACTATATCTATCTGTATCTATCTGATTTTATAAACCTCTCTAAGGTCACCCCTCAACCCCCTACACTCCAGTGAAAAAGTCCCAGCCTATCCAACCTGAAATATCCAGATATGAAGTAAACTGCTAAATAAAGGTCACTTAACTGTAAGCGTTAATTCTGCTTTCTCCCCTTAGATACCACCAGACCTACTGAGTTTCTCAAGCAATTTCTCTTTGTTGTTGTAAAACCACATCTGGTTCACTTATGTCCTTTAGGGAAGGAAATCTGCTGCCCTTATCCAATCTGGCCTACTCGTGACTCCAGACCCATAGCACTGTGATTATCTCTTAACCACTCTCGACAATAACCATATAAGTGTTAATTCTGCTTTCTCTCCACAGATGCCACTAGACCTGCTGATTTTTGTTTGTTGTAAAATCCCATCTGGTTCACTAATGTCCTTTAGTGAAAGAAATCTGCCATCCTTACTCCCAGAGAGGGGGGACACCATGAGGACCCAATTGGTAGGGAACCACGGGAGACACTGCTTGAAGCAAAGAACAGATAACAGTGACTGGAGCAGTAAAAGTTGAACTGGAAGACCGTTTCTCGGTGAGGAGCCATACTGTCAGCGTCTGATTGGTAGAGTACCTCGAGGAGACCACCCAGAAGGAACCAACCCAACTCTGTAACTCTATCAAAAGTTCAGCTCCTTCCGCACCATACTGATTGAGCTGCTCAGAGGGGTTTAGTACATTTGGATGTCAGAACTGCTAGTCTGAGATTCAAATACTCTTGAGTCCAGATACATGGCCTACCACCTTTCTCTTTTTCTATTTTTAACCTAATATCTAACTGCCTGTCTTATCTGTCTCACACCCAAGTGCCAGCTTGGGGGAAATGGGGAATTTTGGGCTAAAAGTCCAAAGTATTTAGTTTGTGGTTTTAATAGCTTGTATCATTGCTATTTCTAGAATTTTGTAAAGTACTTCTCATTAGTAATAAAAAGTTATTCCCGTTTTACATAAAACAAAAAGTGTCAGGTCTTTGTAATAAGTGTAGCTCAGGGACAGTAAATTGAGAGAGATGTCAATTGGTAGGATTTGTTGCAATAACTTCATAAATCTTTCATCATATGTTTGTCCGTGTGGTTAATGCAGTGTCCGTGACACTGTACAGCTGTAGCACACCATCCTGCTTCTTAAAGTCCAAAGCGTGCAATAAACAGCAACATTCCACATGCATTCCGAATCACTTGCTGGACCTGCGTACAAATGTTTTGCATTTCATGGGCCATCTTGATTGCTCACACAGACAGAGGAGTGATCTTATAGGGCTCTATAAAATCATGAGAGGAATAGATAAGGTAGAAAGCCAACAGCTTTTCTCCATGGTAGGGGAAGCTAAAACTAAAGGGCATAGGTTTAAGGTGAGAGGGGAGAGATACAAAAGAGTCCAGAGGGACAATATTTTCACATAGAGGGTGGCCAGTGTCTGAAATGGACTGCCAGAGGTAATGATAGAAGCAAGAACAATTTTGTCATTTAGGAAACATTTGGACAGGTATGTGGTTGGGCTAGATGTGGAGGGATATGGACCATAAGCAGGCAAATGGGATCAGTTTAATTGTGAAAACTGGGCGGCATGGGCAAGTTGAGCCGAAGGGCCCATTTTCTTGTTGTAGATCTCGATGATCAATAATCCCTATGACCTGATCTGGCCTAAATGTGACGCCGCTGGCCTTTATGTGACTCCATATCCACAGCAACTCTGTTGTCTCCCAGTCTCCACAGTGGCATTACAAAGCCAGTCCAATCAAGATGCGATTAGAGATGGGCAAATCAACACTCCCCTGAGTGATTAACAAAAGGAAAACTCTGTCCCTCCCTATATCTGATCCGCTTAGCTTCTCCAGCACTTTCTCTTTTCTTTCCAGATCCCCAGTGGGAGTTTTGCTCAAGTTGTTGTTGTTGTAGATAACGAACAGGACTACAATTACCACAGACCCTTGCGGTGGGAGCAGCGTCTGCGCATGGGCGACGTGTCTCCCGCAGAGGGACCTGCCAGGAAAGCGCAATCCGATTGGTCCCTGGCCTAGCGGGGAAATTCCCTTCAGACGAAAGGGTAAACAAGGCGTCGGCCATTTTTGGTGCAGCGTCCGTTTCTCCTTAGTGTCTTTCTTTCACTTTCCCGTTAAAGCCGCTGTTCCGCGACGAGGAGGATGGCGGCTTTACCTCATAGATTTCGTTGACGCGTTGAGCCTCGTCCTTTAGAATCCTGTTCGAAAGCGGATTTTCATTACCACGGCTGGAGTCCGGAAAAAAAAATGGAGGTGGCCCCGCAGCTGTTGAATGGCATCGCATCCAAACAGATGTCCAAGCTGGGCACTGGTAAAGTGGCAGCGCCATGGGGTGGCCAGGTTAAGTTGGACAGCATGGGGCTACCTGCTGAGGTAGAGGGCGATGACTACTACGACAGTGGCATTGGCTCCCTCAGTGAGCTGCAAGTCAGGCAGTTCAACGAGTTGGGTGGCGTTGACCAGAGTGTTGATGGTGGGGAGAGCAGGGATGGCATGGGGCGAATGTCCCCAGGCACCGAGCCTGACATCTGCCTGTCCACCCAGAAGCGGTCAGAGACCGGTGTTGGCCAGATCACCCAGGGCATTGAGGATGTGAAACTGAGTGGCACTGGTCAGATCACTCTGGGAACGGAGCTGGGCACTTCCCAAGAAGCAGTGGATGAGTTGAAGGAATTGCGCCACTATCGAACTGAAGACATGGACTCGTGAGTACCTTTTGCATGAGGGGTTAATTAGCTGTCAACTGTGGGTGGGCATAGATGGTATGGCATTGACTTGGCTCAATCATTCCCAAGTACAGTTGCGGAAACACACCTTCAACCCACGTGTTGCTTTGCCCAGTACCAACAACTTGCAGCTGAGCTCAATAAACTTCTCTGGTGAATACAAAAATAACTGGCACGATTTCAAAGACTTGTCTCTTACTCGGAAGTTGGTGCATTTAAAAGTCACTCCAAAGACTTGAGAGCAAAAATCAAGTTTGATCCATTTCCATTGCAATACTGAGAGGGTATTGCAGTGTCAGAAGTATTTCATCTTTTAGATGAGATGTTAAATCAAGGATTTTATGGTGCTATTAGGTGGAAGAACATGAAGTGTGTCCCTATGGTGACTTGATCAACATTTTACTTCCTCTGCCAATGTCACTGAGGAAAAAGATAATTTGGCCATTGATTATTTTGTGGGATCTTGCTCTGTGGAAAATGCCTTCTGCATTTTCCTCTTATACAGTGACTATATCTTTCGAAAGTGGCCCCGTGGTGCTTTGAAATCTGAGGTGATGAAAAGTTTTATACCAATTCAAGTTGCTTAATTCCCCTCTCAACATGTTCTTAGAGGCAATCCTATCTGTAACACTCAACTCAAACAGATTGTTTTCTATGACGTACATTATTTTTATATCTACTTGAATGTTCAAAGAAATAATGTTAAAAATCACACAACACCAGGTTATAGTCCAACAGGTTTAATTGGTGATCACCTGATGAAGGAGCGTCGCTCCGAAAGCTAGTGCTTCCAATTAAACCTGTTGGACTATAACCTGGTGTTGTGTGATTTTTAACTTTGTACACCCCAGTCCAACACCGGCATCTCCGAATCAAAGAAATAATGTTATTTTTAGACAGCATTATTATTAAATGGACTGCAGTGGATCAAGAAGGCAGCTTCTCAATGGCAGCTAGATATGGGCAATAAATGCTAGCCAGCCAGCAATGCACACATCCTATGAATGAGTAAAAAACATTTTAAAAAGTATTACGTGATGTGATGACTGAAACACTGGCTTTTCTTTCATCTGTGTGACCTTTCGTTTGAATTAATCACTGTGGATGAAGTGATCCCATGTGAAATGTGATAGTCTCTGTTTAACACACTCCTAGGTCTACAGCACCAAATTTCCTTTTGATGTAAATTTCATTTTAGACTGCAAATTGTCTGACTATTGCAGAAATGTCACCCTAGTGCAGTTGGAAGTGGTCTTGGGGCTCAGACATGTTTCTGGGCTGAGTAGAGGAGCTTGAATCTGCATTCTTATATGCTGGGAGTACTTAAAACTCACCTTGACTGCACAAAATTACCGAAATTTAAACATCCCTTATCTTGAGGAATGCCACTTCCACATTAAATCAGTTTTAAAATAGAATACTGTAGAGACATGAATTATCTGATGCATAGCATCTCTGCTTTAAAAATTACTTCTCCATTAGTAGCCATGACCTTAAGTTCTGGAATTTCCTCCCTAAACCTCTACGGTACTCTACTTCTGTTTCCTTTTTTAAGGTGTCTTTTGAAACATAGATCTTTGCCTGAGCTTTTTTCCTAATATCTCCCTGTTTAGCTCAATGACCAGGAATATTTTATTTTCATCTTTTGATTTACTACATTAAAGACTGTATATAAACACAGGTTGCTGTTGGGAGCAGATCTTTCTCTCGGACTGTTGTCAGGCTCACACGCTGCATGCAATCTGTAGTTTTCCATTCTGACACCCCTTTAAGTGCAGCTGTTTTTGACCAAGTTCTGCAAGGTGATGAAATAATAGAATAAAGAATATACTTGTATTTATATAGCAACTCCTCATGTCCTCAACACATTCCATCAAAGTTCACAGCTCGTGGATTATATTAACATGTTGTTACATTGGCAAAATGGCAGGAAAAAAGCACCGATTGGATAGCTCCAAGTGATGGGCTAATACCCACACAGAACTCTGAAACTTAAGATTGTACGTAAGAAAGAGTACCCTGGATCTTGTACATATTCACTGTCAGGGAAGCAGTTAGGGCCTTGGTATACTATCAGAAAGGTGGTATCTCTGATGGTGTAGAACCCCCTCAGTCCTGCACTGAAGTGTCAAGCTAGATTTTCTGTGTTTACTTTTTGTGGATAGGAATGTACAAGGTTTTACACTGTTTCAAGAGGCAATAATTACAAGCTATATAAATGTAAATCTTGACTTTGTCGATTGCAGTGAGGGAAATATAAGCATGTGACATTTCCTTATGTTTGGCACACTCTACTCATTTGGTCACCAGCTTTTTCTTATACTTCTTGTTAATGCCTTGATTAGAATTTCTATTTTTAAAATGACCCATCATCTTATACCACTTGACAAGCCACAAATGCAGCCTCTGATAACCAGATATCTTTGATGTACTATGATGGGATTCTGAACTTAGACCTGGCTTCTATGGGCAACATAAAGAGAAATCCACTATTTCATGCTGAAAAACCATCAAGTAGTACTGGTAGCAATAACTGTCAGAATGAGTAGTATTATTGATCATGGCAATTTTCTTAATTTTTACTTGACTTCTGGGGCCTCCTTTCTGTTGTAGTTTTCTAGTCTCTTTGTTGCCTGTTTCACTTGTATTTGGAGAAATACTTTTGAAATGTGAAGCATTGTTATATTTAGGGAAAGTCAGATTATCAGTGCACATCCAAGGTTCCATGACCTGCTGAAAGATAACTATCTAAATACTCCATTTTAATGATAATGTTTAAGGAGTAATTATTAATTTGTTTGAATTTCGGCCTTTCACCCTTCAGGGCAATCATCCTTCCCTAACCTTTTTCTTCCCTGGTCCCTCATCCCTGCTGTCTCATTGGTAAACACCCTTTGAACCCCCCTCCAAGTTTTTGACATCCTTCTCAACAGATGCCTAGAATTGGACACTGGCCTGCAAATGGCACTTAACTAATAATGAATAAAGTTTCAGTATGACTTTTTTGTTTTCGTGTTCAGTCAACCTTATAACAAAGCATAATTATGGATGATACGGAGATGCCGGTGTTGGACTGGGGTGTACAAAGTTAAAAATCACACAACACCAGGTTATAGTCCAACGGGTTTAATTGGCAGCACACTAGCTTTCGGAGCGACGCTTCTTCATCAGGTGATCACCAATTAAACCTGTTGGATTATAACCTGGTGTTGTGTGATTTTTAACATAATTATGGACTGAGGCTCAAGCCCACCTGCGTATCTTAGGAAGACAAAATCCAGAGTGTGCACGAGGGAGGGATTAGAATTGCGTTCTATCTTGGGCATGTGAGCATTTTCCAACTGTGCATGAAAAGATGGCAGGTGAATGTGAGAAAATTAACTCAGGAATGTCATATAATAATAACTAATGTCACAACATCAGGGCCTAAACGTGTTTCTTGCTGCCACCCATGAGCTACTATAATGTTTATTTAGTTTCTCATATTTGTTGAAAGTCAGAAATTCCCTTATTATTGCAGTTGCAGGAGTTTGTCATAGCTAGTCTGCTGTCTATTTAGTGCAGGAGTTTTCCAACAGCTGACAATAGACATAGGAACAAAAGTAGGCCATGTGGCCCATCGTCTGGTTTGTCATTCATGAGATCATTGTTGAGATGATATAGAAAGTGCTGGAAAAACTCAGCAGGTCTGACAGCATCTGTGGAGCAAAAAAGTTAACATTTCAAGATCAGTATGACTTCTGTTTGGAGATCGAGGGTGCGGTGCTGGAAAAGCACAGCAAGTCAGGCAGCATCTGAGGAGCAGGAGAATGGATGTTTCAGGCATAAGCCCTCCATCAGGAATGACTGATGAAGGGGCTTATGCCCAAAATGTCAATTCCCCTGCTCCTCGGATGCTGCCTGACCTGCTGTGTGTTTTCAGCGCCACACTCTGATCTCCAGCATGTGCAGTCCTCACATTCTCCTGTTTGGAGATGTTTCTCTCTCCACAGATGCTGCCCAGCATATGTTGTAATTTGCTTTTATTTGACTGGTAATGATCATTTCCACTTTCCTGCTGTAACCTCTCAAATCCTGGTTTCCGTAATTGATTTGAAATCTATCACAACCTTGAATGCATTTAACAACAGTCTTTCCAGCCCTCTGTGGGAAAAAAAATTCTATAGATCCACTACCCCCTGAGAGAAAAGTATCCTCTCTCCTCTGTCTTAATCTGCTCTCAAACCCAGCAATTGAAGACCCCTCCCCCCGTTTTCTTTATACATGTAAGCTGTTCACTAATTTCACTAACATTCACTTCATTACCCTGAAGATTTAGAAAGGCTGTTGTTACTACTGTTACTTCATTGAGGGAATAAATTCCAAGTGAAAAGATAAACAAAAAATTGGCATTACACTGACTGGGCCTTTTCTGCTGTGATTGCTGCCTACATAAAGCACAGTGTTATGCATATGTATGTTAACTTTCAATCAAGACCAAAATGTTGCCATTGGACTCTTTTTTTTTTGGATGTTCCTCAAGCCTGCCTGCAGCAGGAACATCTATTTGGAAATTGGCTAAAGATGAAATGAGGCAGGGATTGAGGGAGTTATATCCACCTGCTCAGTTTTATTAAAACATAGTCAGCATAGAGGAGTTAAAATCATCCCCCTGGGCACCTTGTTCTGTACATAGCTACCCCCTCCAAAAAAAACTTTCCAAGTTTATGTTCCCACCGACCTGTAAAGTGAGCTGACTTGCAGACTTTGTCCTGTAATAAATAATGTATGTAGGTTTATGGGGAAAACATGGAACTAGACATTGAAAAGCCCTGTTGCATGCATCTAAATTTTTTTCAGAATGTTAATAATCATACTCTCCATTCCCAATTTTAAAAATCACACAACACCAGGTTATAGTCAAACAGGTTTATTCGGAAGCACTAACTTTCGGAGCGCCGCTTCTTCATCAAATGATTGAAGGAGTAGTGCTCCAAAAGCTTGTGCTTCCAAATAAACCTTTTGGACTATTACCTGGTGTTATGTGATTTTTTTTTAACTTTGTACACTCCAGTCCAACACCAGCACCTCTAAATCAATCATTCCCAATGTTCTTTTCAGTTCCTGTTGATTTGCTGCTGGGGAAAAGTTAAAATATTTAGCTCAATAGCAATGTTAGAACACTGATAGATAATTTCTTCTGTGTAATATCATGTGTCAGAGTTCTTTTCAAATATGTATTTCTGCATAGTCAGAGCGAGTGCTTCCTTTCTACACTTTGTGCTAAATCATGATTTCTACCTAACAAATAGTGCCAAATGGCACAGATGTAGATCTTTGTAAGATCTTGAGTGCTGTCAAATGACAGGTGGGTCTTCTATTTCATCAAACACCACCAAAGAACACTACAAATTCAAATTTATTGCTCCCCTCCCCCACCCCCAGTGTATTGTAATATTTAGTCAGATAGCTGGTTTAAATCATTGAGGTAATTTGATTGTAGTTTGCGATCCATGCTTTTAAAAAAGAGATGAAATAAACAGACAGTGTCTGCTTTGTTCATGAGAATGTTAATCTTGACTAGATTTGTCAGTTGTGGTAACTATCGAATGCAGCAATAGTCCTGGAATTTCCCGGCATTTGATAAATTCTCAGTGTACAACTGGCTTTTTAACAGCTTTGTGGACATTGTTCCTTCTAAAGAAATTGCAGTTAATCATCTATCTATGGCTAATATTGCAATGCATCCAATGAAGGAATTCCCCACCTCCCTGCTCCAATTTTCTTTTCTCCTTCCTTGAAATCTGCTTCAGCCAAGATACTGTTTGTCCAGCGCTCTGACCATCCATTCAAATGTCTTTTTCTCATCATTTTGAGCAGGAAGCAATGGCAAAGTTCTCCGACCTTGGAGTGTGCACCTAAATCTGATCCTTCTCCTGATTGCCCATATAATTGTATTTCTCAACAAGAAGCACTGGTCAGCAATCAGGAATGGAAGCCATGCCTTATTTCTTACTTTTCATATCCCAGTGGTACTGAAAGCAATTCTTATGCTTTTCCTGTGAGTTAGTATGATGTAGTCTAGGGTTTGACCTTGGACACACCTGCAATTTTTAAGCACATATTTCTGTGTCCTGCCTTGTTGCTGACATATTGGACAAATCTGAACTCCCGAAAGATACATTGGATAGTCCCAGTGCCAGTCCTTATATTTAGCACCAACTACTATCTACATTAAATGATTAGCACGGATTATCATTGCTGTCCTGTTTTTATGCTTGTGCTCTGATTAACAAGGGATACATTAAGTATTATATCTTAAAGGTCAATCAATTACTTACTGTTGAACGTGAAGTAGCATTAGGAAATTTTCAGATACTGGGCTGAAGGAAGCATTTATTTTCGCAACAGTTAAACAGATGTTAATGTGCAGGCTAATTTTGAAAAATTAATTTTTGGAGATACTGTAAGGTTGTTCTGCTATAACGTGCATTTTATTAATGCAATTGATGAATTATGAGCACTGTTTCTAAAGCGTAAACTTCTAAAGTGCGTATTGGTTATAATGCAATTCCTGCTTCATTAGTTTAAATGGTGCTGCTATTCTGCAATTTTCTTATTACATGGGATTGCATGAGAATGGAACTACCGCATTATAGCAGAACTGTCTGTATGCACTTTGACCTGATAAGGATTTGTTGCCTCCTCCTATATGCCCATAAGATCATGGTACTGTTTGGAAGGAAATAAGGGTTACTGAACAAGGATGGTGAAGGCACGATAATATAGTCCCAGATTAGATGATGTGTCATTTATAGGAGAACTGGTAGATTGTGTTCCACGTGTGTTTATTCTGTTGACTTATGTAATGCTTCGCCTAACTTGCAGTAGTCATTCTGCACACTTTGCACTCTTTCAAAACACCATTGCCCATGGTGACTGCCTCATGACTTGCTTTTCAGTGTGTTTCTGTGCATTGACTTCATCATTCCTGGCATCATTTGCAAGTTTTCGTGGTTGTGCATCACTCTGTCTTAGCAGTCTTCTCTAGCCCAACTATTTCCAACAGACCTATGGCCTTCTATTTCTTGTCTTCCTCGAGCTATGTTAGCCATACGTCCTATAATTTCTAAGCATCCCCTCTCCACCCATGTCTTGCTGATTTTCTATTCTTTAAAAGTCTCCTGAAACTTTAACTTTATAATGTCTCTGTGTTCAGTCATCTCTTCTAACTGCTCAACATTTGTTTCTTTAATTTATCCGTAAAATGCCTTCAGATACTTTTTATGGCAAAAGATGGAATGCAAGTTGTTATAATGGGGAAGAGAAGCAGATTAAATGTAGCTTTTCTTTGATGCTCACTTTTTGAAAATGCTGATATCATTCTTGGATTGTAGATTAGTGTCAAAAACAATCTTAAAGGAAATTGAGAAAGACAGTAAGGAGTTGGTTTTTATACAAGGTAATATGTGGTTCATCATTAGCTGTGTAATAATCAGAGGCTGTTTGGCTAAGTGAGTTTCCTGCAGCAAAGTCAAGCATGTCTGATTGACTTCTGAGCTAGAAGATTTTGGGTTCAAACTCCACTCAAAGAACTTGAGTTCATGACCAAAACTTGACACTTCCCTGTAGCTCTGAAGTTGTACTGCATCATCAGTTACACTGTCCCTGATATGGTGTTAAACAGAGGCCCATTTGCTTCTCTCTGGAGGTTGACCCAGGCTCTGTGACACATTGAGGCATTTCATCTTAAATTGGAGCATGTTAACTGTCTGCGTCAGTTCTATATGATGTGTGATTAATTGCCAACTTCATTCTCAGAAAAGTGCCGACTTCGGTCAGTTCAGTTCAGTAGTTTCCAAATTAGTCATTTTGCCTATTCAGTGCCTGAGGAATGAGCTAGGAAACTCAGTTCAAACATATTATGGGATTTATTTGCACATAACTTGGTAATTTTTCAACATTGATCTGCCACATTAATACATGTTTTGCTAGCTAGTACTTGAAATTAAATAGATATATCACTTATGTTTGCAGTATTTCTCAAACTGGAAAATTCTTCTGATAATTTTAGAGGGAGATAACAAGGTCTGATAACTTCCATGGTTGGTAGAAGATTCATAATTTAATTCAACCGTTTAGACTGCTGTTTTCGTAAAGGTACTTAAATTCAGTAAGAATATACATTAACTTAAAAAAAGTGTCTAGAGTTGATCAGAGAGTCCAAAAGCCTGTTGTTTTCTGTCTTGATTATACGTTGAACTAAGCATTAATAATTCTGTGGGGTAAAAAAAAAACAAAAGTTCACAATCCTTTCTGTAAAGAAACTCGCCTTCATCTCAGTCCTAAAGTAACAGCTTTTCTTCCTTCCCTGATTCTAGACTCCCTATCTCAAGTGGAGCAACCTCTCAACATCCATCCTGTCAAGCCCTTTAAGAATTTCACACACTATATCACATCATTCTTAATTCTAGGAATACAGCCTAGTCTATTACGTCTCCTCCGACATGCTGCTTAACCCATTCAAGCGATCCTTTCTTACAATGGCCTGAAGGCAAGTCTGTCCTTCCTTCAGTAAAAAAACAAAACTGTACATGATCTTCAGGTGTGGGTCTTACCAAGGTCCAATATAATTGGAGTAACACACCTTCACTGTCATACCCTAATGCACTTGTGGATTACCACTATCTTCTGTAGAGCAGTTATGGATGAGGCACAATTGTTGGGTTTGCTCATGTCATTTGCATAACAAGAAACAAAACGTTTCATGGCATTGTTTAAGTACACGTTGTTTTCTGTATGATTACCCCAAAGAGTTGTGCTGTATTTAATATATTTTTGAATAAAGCAGTCGTGTGAAATACCATGGGGAGGTTGACTAACATTTATGAATATTTTTTAAAATAGGGCACTGCACCTTTCTGTCATCCATGAGAAAGAAGACTTTTTCGTCACTATTCTCTGCTATATAAAGGATACTGAATACCTCAACCTGCAGAATGACTTGAACCAGGTGATTAGTACTGCACATGAAATGTTAACCCTGCTTTCTCTGTACAGGTGCTGTCAGACCTGCTGAGTTTCTCCAAAATTTCTGTTTTCGTTAACAGAGATGAGGCATTATGTGCTGCTGTTGTTTTCAAACATTTGGTTAGATTCTTTCCTGGTAACATCGCCTTATTATTCGTGTGTTGCACCTTCCTTGTTATTCTGCTACAATGTTAGGAACATAAGTTTCTCCTCTGCACCCCAGACTGCTGTCTCTCAAATAATTTGATATTTTTCCTCCACCATCTCTGGCAGACGGCACTGCATTTGGCTGTGATCATTAAGCGTGCTGATTTTGTGGAAAGGTTGGTGGCTGCCGGGGCAAATTTATTGCTGCAAGAGAAGGATGGGAACACTGCCTTACACCTAGCGTGCATGGAAAGAGCTACCAGCTGTGTTCACATTCTCCTGTTTCATCATACTCTTGGCCTAAGGAATTCCAGTCTTTTTGACCAATCCCAGGTCACACAGCAGCTGAATTGCTACAACTATAAAGGTAGAGTCTTTTTATTAATTTTTGATAAATCACATTCTGATTATAAGGGCAAACAAGAATTAACAAGGTAATGAAAAAAACGGGGTCCCTTGATGAGCTATTTGGCATAGAGTTGTGCAAGTTAGCCAGTTAGACCTGAATGTTTGATTCTGTGCTGAGTTAACTGTTTCAATTGGAGCTTTGATATTGGCTTGAATAGATCTAGGTTTTAGATGGGTTTAGTGCCCACTGTGTAGTGATTCCAACTGGAAAGTGTACACCAGTGCGACCCAAAAGGGGTAACCATGAGAAAATAAACATTGCAGATAAATGTGCAAGAAAGTCAAGGTGGAAAGCAAGAGATTCTTTAAATATATGAAAAGAAAGAGAGTGGCCAAAGTGAACATAGGCCCCTGAGAAATTGAGGCTGGAGAAATATTAATGGGGAGCCAGGAAATGGCAGAGAATATGAAATAGGTATTTTGCATTCATCTTCACATTAGAAGACATGAATAACATTTCAAAAATACTAAATAATCAAGGGGCAAAAAGGGGAAAAGAAATAAGTACAAGAACAGTCACTAGATATTAAAAGAAGTAGCTAAAGAATGCACAAAGAGTAATCTTTCACAAAGACTTAGATTCTGGAAAATTATCAGAGGATTGGATCGTTGCCAAAGTAATACTTTTATTCAGAAATGGAAGGAGACAAAAAAAAATCTGTAGTGCAGTTAGCTTATCAACTATTATTTGAAAAGTGTTAGGATCTGTTATAAAGGATGTAATAACAGAGCATTTGAAAATACATGATATGATCAAACAGAGTCAGCATGGCTTCATGAAAGGGAAATCATGCTTGACAAATTTCTTCATATTCTTGGAGGATGTATAAAGCAGAAGCTTGTAGATGTAATATGGATTTCTGTAACTGTTTGATAAGGTACAAGACATTGGGTTGCTTAATAAATTAAGAGACCATGATATCGGAGGTAATATATGAGCACAGATAAAGGATTGGCTAACTAATAAAAGACAGAGTTGGATAAAGGAGACATTTTCAGAATAGCAACCTGTCACTCGTTGAGTGCCTCAGGAATCAGTGCTGGCACCACAATTGTTTGCAATATATATAAATAGGTTGGGATGAGGAGAGTGAAATTACTATAGCCAAGTTTGCAGATTACAGAAAAAAAGATAGGAAGGCAAATGATAAGGAAGACGTATGGTACTCCTAAAATCTTGTATGCATCCCAGTAAGGAATCAACAACTTGAGAAAATTGGAGGGGCAAAAGAGAATTATTAAATACAAAACCAAAGATAATTTTTATTTTGCCAGGTATCAAATATTAAACTAATGGATTTTCCTCTTTTTGTAGGACTCACACCCCTGCACTTAGCTGTAAAGGTCAATGACGTTCATATCGTCGAATATCTTCTGCAGTCTAATGTTGATATAAACGCAAAGGCAAGTACTCTTAATTTGTTCAAAATTGAGACCAGGTTTTTGAGCCTAACTGCAGGGCTGCAAACGATTTGGTTTCTCTTTTGATTTGTTTTAAACAGAAGGGGACGGCCCCTGTTATAAAACTGATTTTTTTTTTGTTCCCCACCTACTCCCATTTTAGGATTCTCCCCTCCCACAGTCCTCACTAAGACCTCACTTTGTTGTCCTCTAAACAGCTGTGGTGCAGAAGCAGAGCACAGACCATAAAGTGAAGATTAACAGTGCCACGTGTTTATCCAACTGTGAACAAGAACACAATGTGCCTATCGAATTCAACCAATAGCCCCTCCCAAAAAACTGATTAACTGGATGATTGTATTTTTATTAGTCTACCATATACAAAATAGCTGCTCTGTTTGTCTGCTTCATAACAATAATTACGTTTCAAGTCTCATTCTTTTTGTTGATTGCACTGAATGTAAAAACCAGGAGCAGAAGTTGGCCATCTGGCCCATCGAGCCTGTTCTGCCATTCAATAAGATCATGGCTGATCTTTTCATGGCCTCAGCTCCACTTACATGTCCTGTCACCATAACCCTTAATTCCTTTACTGTTTAAAAAAAAAATCTACCGTGACTTTGAAAATACTTACTGAGGAAACCTCAACTATTTCATTGGGCAGGGAATTCCATAGATAAATAACCCTCTGGGTGAAGAAGTTCCTTCTCAATTCAGTCCTAAATCTGCTTCCCCCTAATTTTGAGGCTATACCCTCTTGTTCTAGTTCCACTTGCCAGTGGAAGCATGCTCTCTACTTCTATCTTATCTATTCCCTTCATAATTTTGTATGTTGCTATAAGATTCCCCCCTCATTCGTCTAAATTCCAAGGAATATAATCCCAGTCTACTCAGTCTCTCGTCATAAGTCAACTGCCTCGACTCCAGAACCAATCTAGTGAAATTCCTCTGCACACCTTCTAGTGTCTGTACATCCTTTCTCAAATAAGGAGATCAAAACTGCATGCAGTACTCCAGGTGTGGCCTCACCAGCACCCTATACAGCTGCAGCATAACCTTCTTGCTTTTAAACTCAATCCCTTCAGCAGTAAAGGACAAAATTCCATTTGCCTTCTTAATTACCTATTGCACCTGCAGACTAACCTTCTGTGATTCAAGCACAAGGGCATCCAGGTCGCTTTGCACAGTGGTGTGCTGCAATTTCTTACCATTCAAGTAATCCTTTTTACTGTTATTCCAACTGAAATGGATGACTTCACAGTTATTAACATAAATGTCTGCCAGACTTTTGCCTACTCACTTAAACTATCTATGTCTCTTTGCAAAGTTTTACACTGTTCTGCACACTTTGCTCTACCACTCATCTTCATGTCATCCGCAAACTTTGACACACTACATCTGGTCCCCAACTCCAAATTATCCACGTAAATTGTGAATAATTGCAGTTCCAACAGTGAACCCTGAGGCACATCACTAGTTACTGATGGCCAAACAGAAGGGCTCTGTCCTCGGGCCTCGACTGTTTGTAATTTTTATTAATGACTTGGATGAGGGGACTGCAGGATTGGTCAGCAAGTTTGCAGACGACACAAAGGTTGGAGGTGTTGTTGACAGTATAGATGGCTGTTGTAGGCTGCAGCGGGACATTGACAGGATGCAGAGATGGGCTGAGAGATGGCAGATGGAGTTCAACGTGGATAAATGCGAGGTGATGCATTTTGGAAGGTCGAATTTGAAAGCTGAGTACAGGATTAAGGATAGGATTCTTGGCAGTATGAAGCAACAGAGGGATCTTGGTGTGCAGATACATAGATCCCTTAAAATGGCCACCCAAGTGGACAGGGTTGTTAAGAAAGCATATGGTGTTTTGGCTTTCATTAACAGGGGGATTGAGTTTAAGGTGCGTGAGATCTTGTTGCAGCTCTATAAAATTTTGGTTAGACTGCACTTGGAATACTACGTCCAGTTCTGATAGGAAAGATGTGGATGCTTTGGAGAGAGTTCAGAGGAGGTTTACCAGGATGCAGCCTGGGAGGGCTTATCTTATGAAGAGAGGTTGACTGAGCTCGGACTTTTTTCATTGGAGAAAAGGAGGAGGAGAGGGGACCTAATTGAGGTATACAAAATAATGAGAGGCATAGATAGAGTTGATAGCCAGAGACTATTTCCCAGGGCAGAAATGACTAACACGAGGGGTCATAGTTTTAAGCTGGTTGGAGGAAAGTATAGAGGGGATGTCAGAGGCGGGTTCTTTACACAGAGAGTTGTGAGAGCATGGAATGCGTTGCCAGCAGCAGTTGTGGAAGCAAGGTCCTTGGGGACATTTAAGAGACTACTGGACATGCATATGGTCACAGAAATTTGAGGGTGCATACATGAGGATCAGTAGTCGGCACAACATCGTGGGCTGAAGGGCCTGTTCTGTGCTGTGCTGTACTGTTCTATGTTCTATGTTCTAATAGTACTCATTTATCCCTACTCTTTGCTTCTTGTTGGTTAACCAATCCTCTATCCATGCTAATACATTGCCCGTAACGCCTTGCATCTTTATCTTATGCAACAGCCTTTTGTGTGGCACCTTGTGGAATGCCTTTTAGAAATCTAAATACAAATCTACTGGGTTCCCATTGTCCACCGTGTTCATAATATCTTTGTAGAATTGCAGAAGATTAGCTAAGCATGACCTGCTCTTCATGGACCCATGCTGTGTCTGTCCACAGGGACAATTTTTATCTAGATGCCTTGCTATTTCTTCCTTGACAATAGACTCTAGCATTTTCCCCACTACAGAAGTTAAGCTAACTGGTCTATGATACCCCATATTTTGTCTACTTCCTTTTTTAAACCATGGCATCACATTTGCAAATACTTGGAGGCCTCTTAACTCATTCCTCCTTGCTCCCTGTCCTTAGCAGATTTTGCCCTAGTGCACCAGCCATCTCTCCACCCAGATGCACCACTTGCATCTCATAGGAATACCAATTAAAATCAAAAGATATGATCATATCACTCAGAAAGAGTAGATCAATCAGCCCCTCAAACTGCTCCGCCATTCAGTAAGTTCACATCTGAGTTTAACTTCAACTCCACATTTCTATCTATCCCTGATAAGCTTACATCCTCTTGTTTGCCAAGAATTTGTCTAGTTCTACCTTAAAAATATTCAAGGGCTCTGCTTCCACCACATTCACAGGAAGAGAATTCCAAAGACTCAATCTTCTGAGAGAAAAACATTCACCTGATCTCTGTTTTAAATTGGTCACCCTTGATTTGTAAACAGTGGTTTCTATTTCTAGATTCTCTCATGAGAGGAAACATCCTCTCCATATCTACCCTTTCAAGTTCCCTCAGGATATTGTATGTTTCAATCAAGTTACCTCTTATGGTTTTGAACTTCAGCCCTTTCCTCCCACATTCCTGGTTGAACTGCCTTCAACATACTTCTAATTTTCCTTAAATAAGGAGGCCAGTACTGAACACAGTGTCAGCAGCTGTGGTCTCACCAGTATTCAACTTTCTTTGCAACCCAAAAGATCATTCATGGATTTCAAACCCATTAGTTTTGCAGGATCTTCTGCGTGCAAAACTATTGCCATTTTTGTATCCATGACAACATTCCAAATGACATGCTGCTACCTCTCATCGTTTACTTGTTGGTTATTATAAAGATCCTCAGAATGTTTCTGAGCAATGATGCATGGGTGGGAATTGCTAAATTTTTGTATGTGTGCAATTGTATGCACTGGGAATTAATGAGAAGCTCTTTGGAACTAAGAAACTGGTTACCCATTTGTATTTGTGTTGGGTCTATGAAACCTTTTATCTCAATCTTTTAGGAGAGGTCAGCAGGCCGAACTGCTTTACATCTGGCAGTAGAGGAACAAAATCAGCAAATTGTCAAACTCTTGCTGGACTGGTGCGCAGACGTTCACTCTCAGATGTACAGTGGCTATACACCAATTTGTCTGGCTGTGTGCAGGCCTAATTGGAGCATAACGCAGATGCTCAGAGACTATGGCTCTTCAGAACCAGATACAGATGAGGAGTCAGAGGAGAATGAAGAAATTGATGAAGATGGCATGGTATGTAAAGCTGATGAAAAGAGGCCTCGTCTAAAACTCGATGTATGAGTGGATATAGGACGTAGCTTGGCTGCGGTGACATTAGAGGATGGGTGCAACTTCAATTAAGGAGGAAGTTTCTTATTATAAACTGAATTTTGTTCATTTCTTGGTCTCACCTTTTTCCCGAAAGTTGTCTGCCCTAGATCTCCACCTTTGTCCTGCGCTGCACTTAGACATTCCACATAGGCTAACTGAAGCCAGTCCAATACATATGTCATCCATGGATATAGGTTTGCTTGCTAAGCTGGAAGGTTTGTTTTCATTGTTGGTATCTGCAAGTAATGCATTTGCTTTCTCAATGTAGTCTCTATAAAAACGAACCTTCCAGCTCAGTGAGCAAACCTACGTCCAGAACCTCAACCTGAGCTACAAATCTTCTCAAAACTTGCTAATATGTCATTTATTTCCTCTTGTCTTACTTGCTCTATACATTTCAATTGATTTTTTGCTTCCACTATCTTTCAATGCCTATCGTTTAAGCCATACAGTCCTCTGAAGCTATGGCAACTTGCATTGTTTGTTTTAATGATGTTACCAGAATATTCTATCTTCTCTTTGTTGTTGTGCACCAATTTCATTTTTCTCCAACCGCTTCCAACATGGGAGATGACAACCTAATGATATTATCACTGGACTATAAATCCAGAGACCCATGTTTAAATCCTGTCACGGCAGATGGAGAAGTTTGAATTCAATAAAAAACGAGCTAAGAGTTAATGATGACTATAAATCCATTGCCGATTGTTGGGAAAACACATCTGGTTCACTAATGTCCTTTAGGGAAGGAAACTGCCCTGTTGTGGTCTGGTCTACCTAGCAGTGTGGTTCACTTAACTACCCTCTGGATAATTAGGAATGGGCAATAATTGCTGACCTAGCTGGCCATGCCCTCATCCTTGAATGAACTTTTAAAAAATTTTGTTGGGAGTCCTTTATTCTGTATAGGATATGCAGAATATTCTGTAAAGCACATTTCAAATGTATCAGTAGTTTCTTTGTTGTCTATGTCTCTCAGGCATATAACAAAAATGGATTGGGGACCTCATGTGGTGCAGTGTCATGTCCCAGCTCCCTGGACCACGACATAAGGGTTTGAGACCCACCTGTTGCAAAGCTGTGTAATGACATCTCTGAACAGGTTGATGAGAAAAATTGGTTCATTTGTTTTTAAAAAGATCAATTTACTTTGGTGAAATTGTACGTTCCAGTGATGGAATATTTATTTTCTCTCTATACTTCAAATTGGAAGCATGTTCTGTGGTTCACATTCTTCATACTTGAGACTAGGCTGGACAATGTCAGTGTGCTTAGCAATTAAAATCGTCATTTACAGTGTGAAAACAGGACCTTCGGCCCAACCGACCCTCCGAAGAGTAATCCACACAGACCCATTCCCCCTACCCTATGACCCCACGTTTGCCCCTGACGAATGCACCTAACCTGCACATCCCTGAACACTACAGGAAATTTAGCATGGCCAATCCACCCTAACCTGCACATCTTAGGACTGTGGGAAGAAGCCAGAGAATCCAGCGAAACTCACGCAGACACAAGGAAATTGTGCAAACTCCACACAGACAGTGGCCCGAGGGTGGAATCGAACCCGGGTCCCTGGCACTGTGAGGCAGCAGCGCTAAACACTGAGACACCATGCTGCACTAATCATCTTACAGTTAGGGACATTGCAAGACAAGCCCAATCTGGATTTACCTATGACATCGGCAAATTTTTGAACAGTGTTCACCAAATAATGATCAGAGGCAGTAATCCTACCTTTTTTTTCCATCAGTTATAGAGCCGTTTTTGCCTTCCCCTAACAGATTAGGGGTTACTTATGTGTACTCTGGTTTATCAGCCGATAGACACCATAGAATATCTGAAGGAGTCCACTCGGCCCATATCTGGTGCTTTCTGTTTGAAAAAATATAATTAATTGATTCTGTCATCTTGTTCATTTCTGTAGCCCTCCACATTTTGTTTCTCTTTTATTGTATAAAATTATCTTTGAAAATTTTAATTCTGGTCTACCTGTTATAGGAAAGATGTTAAGCTTGAAAGGGTGTGGAAAAGATTTATGATGTTACGGGACTTGGAGGGTTTGAGCTATAGGGAGAAGCTGAATAGGCTGGGGCTATTTTCCCTGGAGATCCGGAGGCTGAGGGGTGATCTTATAGAAGGTAATGGATAGAGTGAATCGTCAAGGTCCTTTCCCCAGGAGAGTGATGTTCAAAACTCAAGAGCATAGGTTTAAGGTGAGAGGGAAAAAATATAAAAGGGACCTAAAGGGCAACTTGTTCACATAGAGGGTGGTGCGTGTATGGAATGAGCCATCAGAGGAAGTGTTGGAGTTTGGGACAATGACAACATTTAAAAGGCATCTGGATGGGTATATGAATAGGAAGGGTTTGGAGAGATATGGGCCAGATGGGACTAGATTAATTTAGAATATCTAGTCAACATTGGCAAGTTGCACTGAAGGGTCTGCTTCCGTGTTATACAGCTCTATGACTCTATGTAGTATCTGCTTGCAACACCCTTTCAGGTATTTAATTCCAGTTTATTATAACTTGCAACTTCTTTTTAAATAAATCCTCTTCAGCCTTTCATTCTTTTGCTAATTATGTTAAATCTGTGTTCTCTGGTTACTGATTCAATTTCTAGTGGAAATGATTTGTCTCTAAACTTGAGCTGATCGAAGACTGCTGCCTGTAACTGAACTCACATCCAATCTTTTGTACCTTTTCCTCAGAACTCCTGATTTTTTTACTGATTAGAAATCTGTCTTATCCTTGAATACTCTCAACAGCCCTGCTTTTGCAGCCCACTGTTGTCAAGAATTTCACAGATTCACCACCACCTGAAAGTAAAGGTTCCTCCTCATCTCTGTCTTAAAAGGATGGCCTCTTACTCTGAGATAATGCCACCTGGTCCTAGACTCTCCCACAAGGGGAATCGGGGTGAAAGTGAGAACTGCAGATGCTGGAGATTAGAGCCAAGACTGTGGTGCTAGAAAAACACAGCCAGTCAGGCAGCATCCGAGGCGCAGGAAAATCAACATCAGTAGGAATGGTGAAGGGCTTTTACCCGAAGCGTCGATTTTCCTGCTTCTCTGATGCTGCCTGACCGGCTGTGCTTTTCCAGCACCACACTCTTTGCACAAGAGGAGACAGTCTATCAGCATTGACCTTGTAAAGCCATTCCAGAATCTTATATGTTTCAAAAAGATCTCCTTTCATTCCTCTAAACTTCAGTGAGTATAGGCCCAACTCTCCTCATGTGAAAATCCCACAGGCACGGGATAAATGTAGTGGACCTTCTCTGGACTTCCTCCAATGCTTGTACATATTTTCCTTAGATAAAGGGACTGGAATGGTTCAGGGTTCAAGGTAAAAACCAGCAGAAATGCAGATGCTTTAAATCAGAAAGAAAAACAGAAATTGCTGGAAAAGCTTGACAGATCTGGCAGTATCTGTGGTGAGAAATCAGAGTTAAAGCTTTGGATGAAGTGATCCTTCTTCAGGTTCTGAATTTGTTTCAGTGTCATAGATGTTGAATGTTTTTCTAATGCTGTTTCATCTAGTGTCAGCTCCACGTCTATCTCTTGATTTTAGGTACCGGTAACTCTCTCTGGGTCGTTTTCCCTCCCGCTGTTTTAGATGCTGACATCAATTTAGAATAGCGTACCGTAGCATGAGCTGGGTGGAGGGGATAAGCTAGTGAATGAGGAACGTTTGGAATACTTGGAAACCGAATGCTTCCTACAGCTTTCTTTATTTGCTGATGGTAAAAGGTTAAAATGTATTCCAGAGAGTTCGTTCTTGACTATTTTTGGATAGTAGAATTCCAGAGCACAACTACGAGTGCAGCATTTTTCTATTTCTTTGTTCTATCTCTGATTTTTGGATTGTCTGTTAGTTCTAAAGTAAAATCCTCTTTCACCACAGACTAAACATTGAGTCTCCCACAAGCTCATCATTCCACAGCATTTCAGCTGCAGTGACTCCATTTATCATATACATTGTGAATGCCATGGAAATAAACTGTAGTTACCTGTATGGGACATTTTTTTGCTTTTAACAGTTGTTGTTGCAAGCTGAGTCTGCACAGGTTGGGCACAGAACTGGGTATTTTGGATCCATTGTACAACGATATTGAGACAGAGGGGTGTTTTAACTGCTGCTAAACAACTCAGAAGATAGTGGCATAGTGGTATTATCACTAGACGATTAATCCAGAGACCCAGATAATATTCTGAGGTAATGTTCAATCCAGGTTGAAATCCTGCAGATGGTGGAATTTGAATTCAGTTTCAGAAAAATCTGGAATTTAATGATTACCATGAAACCATTGTTGGTTGTCAGAAGAATGCATCTAGTCCATGAATGCACTTTAGGGAAGGAAACTGCCATCCTTACAAGTGACTGCAGATCCATAGCAATATTGTTGACTCTTGTCCCACGTAAGCCAAACCAGGTACGTCATTAGTGGGCCGTTAGTGACCATTTGTGAACCAGATGGGTTTTTACAATGATCAACAGTGGTTGTCATTATTCCAGATTTTCAAACTTCACCATCTGCAGGATTTGAACCCATGTCTCCAGAGGATCACCAGTCCAGTGATTACTGCTGTACCATCATTCCCCTATGTTGTTGCACATCCCTAATTGCCTAAGAGAATGTGCCTTTTGAGCCAATGTATTCAAAGTGGTGTAGGTGCACTTTCATTGCTGTTAAGAAAGCTTTCCAACATTTTCAACCCTTTGACAGTGAACAAAGGGTGATATAATTCTAAGACAGTGTGTCCTTGAAGGGACCTTTGATTTGGTGATCCAATGCATCTGCTACCCTTGTTCTACTTGATGATGGAGATGGCAGGTTTATTAGGAGCTATGGAAGGAGCCTGGAGAGTTACTGCATTGCACCTTTTATATAGTCATTCTACCTGAGATCATCCAACTCGGAGAATCGGGATTGAACCAGCGGCATTCTTTGGCTCTCTGACCTGGGAATAGTGTACTTAATTCACTTCTTAACACAGATCTACTGTGACAGCACATGATGAGGATGTGAGGAGGGAGAGATGAGAGGATTTCTGACTTGGTGGTTAGAATGTGGATCTACAAATTGCATTGTGAATCCTAAGCTGGCAGTAATAAAAATCAAAAGGCTTTTTACCAGAATTGCTATTCATTGATCACCTGGTGGGGAAAACCAGAGTGTAAGGATACCTGACTATGACTTGCTTGGTCTTGAGTTTGAGTCAACGAACAAAACCTGTTGGCAGTTTCACACTTGAAGAAAACTCCTTCTTTTGAGGTACTGCTGGAAGTGGAAGCCAGTGAGAGAATCACCTTCCAAAAAAAGTGACAGTTTTTTCAAAGCCACACCTGTGAAGTGCAGCCTTCACAGTCTATGCAGACAATTAAAAAAAAAAATGACCTTATTTGTTTGTGGACCTTGTGCAGTGGTTAGCCATTAATCCTTCTGTCAGACATTTCAGCTCTTTCAAGCACTGCTCTGGCTACAGACAGCTCACCAAATGGATCAGTCATTTGGTGATCCTGCTTGTTATATCTCTGAAATCCTTGAACTCTTTGTGTTGTATTCTGAGATTGGGATGATTTGTAAGTGATGAGATTATTTGTAGGGGTTAGTGACATGGTAGATTGAAAGTTAAATCACAAAGAATTAGTGAAGAGATCAGGAAGTCTTTCTTTTGTACAGAAGTTGATTAAGTATTCCTATGCACTGTGTTATATGGAAAATACATTCATTATTCTAAAAGTGAATTAACGCAGTTACTAATAAACAAGGGATAGTAAAGATTAGAAAGTGACTGAGATTAGACCAAGTAGAATATAGTAGAAGAATGTCAGTGCAGAGTTGAAGGACCGAATGGCTGTTTCTGGAATGTTAACTGCAACTCAATGAAGTAACCTTTCACAAATGTTCTGATTTCATTAATGTTTTTTCCTCATTCTCTTTTTGTTTTGTAGGGCGAGTATGATGACTTTGTGGTGCATGGATGTTAATAGAAGATCAGAAAATTCTGATGTCCTGCTGTATTTAAACATTACAGTTGAAGCATTAAAGTGGTTCAACTCTACTACTGCAAAGGAGCACCATCATATAGTCATTTTCACTGTCTTGTAGCCATGTATTGAGCCAATATCTAGGAGTAGTTTTTATAACCTGGTGTCTACAAATACAGATTTTTGGTTTGTATAGAACTGATTGCCACTCATGTAAGTCAAAGGGGAACCCAATGTAAAAATACCAGTTATGTGAGACATACAGTAGGCCCTGAAGTTGGGAAACATAGGGTGAACGCAGTGTAATCTGGCAAGAAGGGATACGCTTGGCAAAATTCAGGAGGATGTTTTAGTTCTGATTGTTAAACCTGAATATCGCTGGTGGGGTTTGGTGCTGAGGACTGGAGTATGGTTAGTGGTGGGGGGGATGTGGAGCAAAGGGACCATCACCGTTTTTTAAAGTTTGTAGCTGTGCTGGCTCTCCACACTGCAATCAGCCTTTTGCCTGGAGGTCTTGTTAACCCATAGCCAAAGGCTCCATAGTGATATTCTTAATTAGAAATAAGAGGCTCCAACATGAGTTTCTTTTTTAAAAAGACGCTTACAAGGCTCCTTTGTTGCAGTTGCCTTCCCATCCCTGATAGAATCAAAGCTTTTTCGTGCGTGTCTGTTTGGAAGATTCCCAAGGTTGACTCATAAGCAAACTTCTGAACTTGAAGTTGCATGAAAACTGGGTTTCTTTTCTCTGGAAGAAGTGACATTTTAGTTTTGGTAACTCAGTAAACGAGAGTAGCAGGGGGCTGGAAAGTATTAGTTAGCTAAGTTGGCTGGATAGCAATACAGAGTGATGCTAATAGCATGGGTTCAATTCTCGCACCAGCTGAGGTTACCACAAAGGATTCTCCTCAACTTGTCCTTTCACCTCTGTAATGAGAGAGCAACCCTATGGACGATGGTTCTCTTTCACTGGGTTCTGCCTCCACCAGTATCTCATAGTAGAAACAGTCAAAATTGGGAAGATTAAGTTGCAGCATATTGGATTGCACGAAGTGGATTAAGTAACTTGTTGGAATGCAGTCTCTGGCCAAATGAAACTCACTCTAGGATCACATCATTCACAAAAGTTGGAGGCAGTATTAGGGAGTCAAATGTTAAAATAACTTTGGGATTTTTGTATGTTAATTTGAGCTGTAATGGATCACAATAGACTCCATGAACTCAGCAGAGAAGGGTGAGGAGAAGAGGCACATGAATAAAGCTGAAATGCAAAACAGATTTTCTGGTTTCATAAAAGTAATTAGCAATTCATGCAAAAAAAATGCATAGCACATGTATTTCATGGTCATTGTTTTGGTACATTTACATTTAAAATATTAATACTTCAGAATGTCTGAACTCCAGCTTTGCAATAGTTTGATGAGTTGATATGAGTGGTAAATCCTCTTCTGCAAGCTGACAGGCATAAGAGTGTGTAATAGATCATTCAGCCCATCAGACCTGCTCTACCCTTTAATACAATCATAGCTGATCAAATACTTCAGTGCCTTTTACCCACACGAGCCCTATAACAATTGATGCCAGAAATCTTTTTACCTTTAAACATTACTGATGGCTAAGCCTCCACTACCCTCTGAGTAGAGAATTCCAAAGATTCTCAACCTCTGAGTAAAATATAAAATTCTCCATGTCTCAGTCTTAAATGGCTTTTCTTTATTTTTAAATTGTGGCCCTGGATTCCATGCTCCCCATCTTCCCTGCATCTACCTGTCAATTCCTTTGTAACTATTTTGTCGGTTTCAATGAGATCACTTCTGATTCTTTGAAACTAGAGAATGCAGCCCAGTTTGCCCAATTCTTCCTCTGTGTTAAAAGAGATCTGACTTCTAAAGCTGATGTTCCATGTTGCCGTTGGGAGACATCTATACATTTTGTCCCCTGGAGGACTGGGGAGAGAAACAGACTGAAGTTTGAAGGTCTTTTTCCTGGTGACAGGAGTACTTCACAGCAAAAGAAATACTGGTCTTAACAGCCCTGTTAACTCATTTTTGAAAAGCATAGACCTTGTGAGCAAAACTGGACACTGCAATATTCGTCACAATCTGGTTAATGACTGTAGTGTTTGAAAAAGCTATATAGGTTGGACTTTAAAATCTCCTTGTTCCACCCATCCATCTTTTGCTGAGAAAATAAGCTGGAAATGTGGCATCGTAAAGTCTCAGCCTGATTCTTTTTATAAAATTATTTGCTGGACACCTGAATCACTGGCAGGGCCAATATTAGCCGTTCAACTGAGTGGAAAGGGCAGACAGGACTCGAGCCGATATCTCTGGGTTTGGAGTCCTATCTAGACCAGTTTGGGTGAGGATTTCAGCTGCTGTCATGAAAGTTGAAACAATGTCCCCAGTGTATTATAATGAAACAATGGGAGTGCAAATGCTGAAAATCTGAAGAAGGATCACTGGACCTGAAATGTTAACTCTGCTTTCTCTTCACAGCTGCTGTTAGATCTGCTGAGTTTCTCCTGCAATTTCTGTTTTACTTTCCCCAGAGCATTAGCCTGAGCAGTTTGTCACTCAGTCACTCCTGAGCTCTCAATCTCTCTCTCTCTCTCTCTCACGCACACATTTTCTCTCTCTCCCATACACATTCTGCCCCAATCCAAATCTGATTGGCTGTTACAAGTGTTTTCATGCTTTCTAGCTGGATAGTAATGTTTGATCGCCAACAGTTTGTTTCTTAGCATGACTTTTTTTTATTGAGTACATGGTAAAACCAGTTCAAGCTTCACATTGAGAAAGACTATTCAAGTTAAACTCCTCAAGCAATGATAGTGAATAAGATTCATCCTATTCAGTCATTTGTAGGAATTTGATTCTTTAAATCCTTCTTGAAATGGGAAACTAGTATGATATTCATCTTGAAAGCAGCCCTTTATTGTTAGAAGAAATCTTGTTTGTGCATCTTTTGTCCACTTTCCTGTTGTACTAATATCTGGTCACAATTTCAACATTCTGAGGTTGAAGCTACCTGTAAAAACATGTGGGATGGGAATCATTTGAACAGTTGCCTGCAATACTGTAATTGCAGACTCTGGCCATGAGGGTGATGCTGGTTTTAGAAGGCTCTCATTCGTTTGCAATGCTCTGGCTAATCTATCAGTATCAGTTAAAAGCTATCATGAAAATATGGTCCTTTGTTTTCTACAGTTATTCTCCATTACAGCATTTTTTTAAACATTGCATATGTACAGAATGTCTGGTTTGGTTTTGATGTTGAGACATTGAATGATATGTTTTTGTCATGCTTTGTGTCATGTAGGCACTGCTAAAATGTAGCAATGTTTTTCTTTCGAGTCTACAATTTTGGCTTTGTTGTTAAACTTTTTGTTGAATTGTTTTATTTTAATTGTATCATACATTTTCTTGTAGCTGCATACTGGGATTGCTAGTCAGTGCTTTGCTTGCCTTAAAGACTGATATTAACCACTGAAGATAACCAGCACTTTTTCTCTTTCTACAAAAACTGACAAATAAATATTTGCAAATATAGCTGTAAAACTTGTTTTGATGCTGTTAGGTTTGAACATAATGAGCATTTCTTTTTTACTTTTGGTTTCGTAGAGTTCTTGTTAGCCAGGGAGGTTGTGCTCAGACCTCACAGCTTTTAGCTCATAATTGAGGCTGACATTTTGTTTGTTCGTTATTTTTGGAATGTGAGCATTGCTAGCTGTTATGTTACCTGACTTGTTTTTTTGAGGGCAAAAGAGAATAGAGTATACTGCTGTGTATCTTACAACAAATCAGGGAAAGGATGGCAGATTCCCTTCCCTAAAGGTACTTCAATGTTTTCTTCAGCACCCAAGCTCTCAGTTCCACATTTATTGTTTGAAATGAAATTTACCACCTGCCACAATGGGATTTGAATCCTTGTACTAGAGTATTAGCCTGAGCCTCAGGATAACTAATCCAGTGACATTACCACAAAATCACCATATCCCTATGACTCTTCCATGCAGCACTCAGAGAGTACCGTGCTATCAGTGTTTGCTAACTGGTGATATGTGATTACTGGACAAATCAGACCGAACGTTGCAATTTAATTTGCTTTTTATTTGTTGAGGTGATCTTTTACTGAAAAACAAGCATGCAATGCTACTGATTTGGTTTTAACAATGAGACCAGTTTATTATGCAAAAGAAAAGATAAAATAGAATAAACTAAGCTATTTATACAAACAATTTGTAGCACAATTTTCACAAAAGAATTTTCGCAAAAGCACAAAAGAAAATTTTCAAAACACTTAAGAATACAATGTTCCATGTGTCTCAACAGCATCACTTTACAATACTCAATTACTTGAGAGAATTCCCTTCTCTATCCCATCTATAGGTTTAACTGAATCATAGCTTTTAATTCCTGGTGTTGAGAGTTTGATAGTTTCTTCCTTGAATATTCATATCGCTGAGCTTACACTTTCTTGGCATCAGATAATGTCTTCAGGGTACTAAACAAACACTTCTGGACCTTTTAAAACTAAACCTTTACACTGAGGTAGCATGTTCATATATTTCTGATCAAACTCTTTGCTCTAGGAGAACTATGTTCTTACATCTAACTTCAACTAGGACTGTGAGAACTGAAATCAAAACTGATCTCTCTAATTGAAAGCAAGCTAATGCTCGTCAATATTTACTCTGCATGTAAAATTCTCCTAATGCAGACAAATTTCTATTAATACTCCAGGAACTCTGTCTTATACTGGTTTCAAAACACCATTGGTGTCTAAATAACTGACAACATAGTCTTTAAACTCCCTCATATATACAGACCAAAAACCAGCATCTAAAATAAATGATGTTAAAGTATGTACAAAATGCAGACCTTATATTATGCAGGTTAAACTGAGGTCTGCCCTCAGAAAAATACAAGAAGTTCCCAATTTCAAGCAAGAGTAAGGGAGTTCTCTGTATTCTGATCATTCTTTGTCCCTCAATAAAACTGAATTTTCTAATCAGTTATCCCTCTGCGTATTTGTGAGAGCTTGCTGTCCGTTGTCCCAAGACTTGGATAACATCCAGGCCACGAAGCAGCAATTAACTTTTACACCAGGCTGGCCAGGTAGTGATCATCTCAAACAATAGAGGATCTAACCATCTGACTTTGATGTTACCTTTTCTACATTGCCCACGATCAACATCCTGGGGGTTGTCATTAATCAGAAATGGAACTGGACCAGCCATATAAATTATGGTGATCTTAGAGGTATATAAAATCATGAGCACATGGATAGGGTGAATAGCCACGGATTTTTTTCTTAGGATGGGGAAGCCTAAAACTAGAGGACATAGATTTAAGGTGTGAGGGGCCAGATTTATCATAGAATCCTTAAAGTATGGAAGCAAGCCCTTTGGCCCAACAAGTGCACACAGACCCTCCGAAGAGTAACCCATTCTCCTCCCCTATATATACCCCTGAATAATGCATCTAATGTACACATCCCTGAACAAAGTTTGGGAAGATTTGTAGCTCGGGTGCTCGTTGTGGTTCTGTTCGCCGAGCTGGGAATTTGTGTTGCAAACATTTTGTCCCCTGTCTAGGTGACATCCTCAGTGCTTGGGAGCCTCCTGTGAAGTGCTTCTGTGATGTTTCCTCCGGCATTTATAGTGGCTTGTCTCTGCCACTTCCGGTTGTCAGTTCCAGCTGTCCGCTGCAGTGGCTGGTATATTGGGTCCAGGTCGATGTGTTTGTTGATAGAATCTGTGGATGAGTGCCATGCCTCTAGGAATTCCCTGGCTGTTCTGTTTGGCTTGCCCTATAATAGTAGTGTTGTCCCAGTCGAATTCATGTTGCTTGTCATCTGCGTGTGTGGCTACTAAGGATAGCTGGTCGTGTCATTTCGTGGCTAGTTGGTGTTCATGGATGCGGATCGTTAGCTGTCTTCCTGTTTGTCCTATGTAGTGTTTTGTGCAGACCTTGCATGGGATTTTGTACACTACATTGGTTTTGCTCATGCTGGGTATCGGGTCCTTCATTCTGGTGAGTTGTTGTCTGAGAGTGGCTGTTGGTTTGTGTGCTGTTATGAGTCACAGGAATTCTTGGACATCATCAGAAATATACGCATAGACAAGGTCTTATTCGATGTAACGGCACTGTTCACCTCTATCGACAAAACCCTAGCCAGAGAAACAATAGCCAACCTGCTGGACATACAGAACAGACAACAGGATGTTGAACCTATCGACAAAGACGGCATACTTAAACTACTGGACCTGTGCCTCACAACACACTTCACATTCAACAACCAGATATACGAACAAATCAACGGAACACCCATGGGCTCACCCATCTCTGGACTCGTAGCAGAAGCAGTAATGCAAAGGTTAGAAGAAACAGTCTTACCGCAAATTCAACCCAAACTCTGGGTCAGATATGTGGATGACACCTTTGTAATAATTAAAAACACAGTAATAGAGAACACGCACCGGATCATAAATGCCACACTCTCAGGAATCCGATTCACGAGAGAGGAAGAAAAGGATAACCAACTCCCATTCCTAAACGTAATGGTACAGACAACACCTAACGGCGAATTCAGCACAAAGGTATACAGGAAAGCCACACACGCAGATGACAAACAACATGAATTCGACTGGGACAACACTACTATTATAGGACAAGCCAAACAGAGAACAGCCAGGAAATTCCTAGAGGCATGGCACTCATCCACAGATTCAATCAATAAGCACATCGACCTGGACCCAATATACCGGCCACTGCAGCGGACAGTTGGAACTGGCAACCGGAAGCGGCAGAGATGAGCCACTATAAATGCCGGAGGAAACATCACAGAAGTGCTTCACAGGAGGCTCCCAAGCACTGAGGATGTCACCTAGACAGGGGACGAAATGTTTGCAACACAAATTCCCAGCTCGGCGAACAGAACCACAACAATATCCCTGAACACTATGGGCAATTTAGCACAGCCAATTCACCTAACCTGCACATCTTTGGATTGTGGGAGGAAACTGGAGTAGCCAGAGGAGATCCACGCAGATATGGGGAGAATGTGCAAACTCCACAAACACAGTTCCCTGAGGCTGGAATCGAATCTGGGGACCTGGCACTGTGAGGCCACTGAGCCACCATGCTAGTCCACGAAGAGCCCAAGGGATATCTTTTTCACACGAGTTGGTGTGTGTATGGAATGATCTGCCAGAGGAAGTGGTGTAGAATGGTGCAATTAAAGTATTTAAAATACATCTGGATGGGTATATGAACAGGAAGGGTTTGGAGGAATATGGGCCAAATGCTGGCAAATGGGACTGGGTCAGATTGGGATGCTTGGTCTGCATGGATGGGTCAGACTGAGGGTCTGTTTCTGTGCTGTAGACTCAGCTCAGAGACTAGAAATCCAGCAGTGGCTAACTCACCTCCTGTCTTCCTAATGCTTGTGCACCACCGAAAGGTACAAGGCAGAAGTGTAATGGAGTACTCTTGCCTAAATGGGCACAGCTCCAGCAACATCCATGAAGCTCAACAACCACCATTACTAAACAGCCTGCTTAATTGGCAGTGTATTCACCACCTTCAACATTTCCTACTTTCCCAACCAATACAGTAGCAGTGGTATTGTACTGTCTACAAAGCACTACAGCAATTTACCAAGGGTCCTTCAACAATACCCCAATCTTTCCTCATAACTGCAGTTTCTCATCCCTTAACCTTTTAAGCTTCCCCTGCACCCTCTCCAATGCATTCACATCCTTCCTAAAGTGTGGGGCCCAGAGCTCGATCTAGTATTTCACTTGAGGTCTAACCAGTGTCCTATGTAATCAATATAATCTCATTGCTTTTCTACTCTGCCTCTAATAATGAAGCCTCAATACTTTCTCTGCCTTTAGTCATTTTAAGCACAGCACCAAACTGTTTGGTGCAAAATGGCTAAATATGCTGGGTAAAAGTTATTTTAACTGGTTTAGAGGATGTGGTGGAGGCGGGTACCCCACTTTGCCTGAGTCTTGGGCAAAGCACTACAGACTCAGACTTGCTGGGTCGCCACCATCTTGAATCTACCCGCTCCTGAAATCTTTAGTGACCTAATCTCCCCTTGACCTCCTCCCTAGCACAGAGCTCCTGTATTGTTCCTCCTGTTCCCTCTCCCACCCCACTTCCAACAAATCAAGGTCTCTGATGTACCTACTTCTCTCCAACTCTGAAACGTTAACTCTGTTTCTTCCACCCAGATGCTGCTCTGCTTTTGTCTGGCCCTTTCATTATGTTACATTAAGGAGGTTTTTTTTATTCCAAAGTTCAAAATGCAGAGGAAATCTGGTTAGTTCAATCACCAGAGATGAGTGGAGGCTGAGGGGTGACCTTACAGAGGTTTATAAAACCATGAGGGGCGGATAGATTGAATAGCCAAGGTCTTTTTCTCAGAGTAGGGAAATACAAAACTAGAGGGCAAAGGTTTAAGGTGAGAGGGGCAACTTGTTCATACAGTGGGTGGTGCGTGTATGGAACAAGCTGCCAAAGGAAATGGTGGAGGCTGGTACAATTACAACATTTAAAGAGCATCTGGATGGGTATGTGAATAGGAAAGGTTTAGAGGGATATGGGCAAAATGGGACTAGATTAATCTAGGGTATCTATTTAGCAAGGACAGGTTGGATCAAAGGGTCTGTTTCCATGCTGTACCACTCTATCTGATATCTGGCACACAGGGGGATCCTAGAATAGAATCCCTACAGTGTGGAAGCAGGCCATTTGGCCCATTGAGTCCACACTGATCCTCCCAAAAGCACCCCACTTAGAGCCATCCTACCCCCACATTTCCTATGGTCAATCCACCTGACCTGCACATCTTTGGAGGAAATCAGAGCACCCGGAGGAAACCCATACAAACACAGGGAGAATGTGCAAGCTCCACACAGACAGTCACCCGAGGCTGGAATTGAACCCAGGTGCCTGGTGCTCTAAGGCAGCAGTGCTAACCACTGAGCCCATCTTTCCCCCCCCCCCCCCCCCCCGCCAACATTTCATGGCTGGGAAGTTACTGTAACCTCTCAGTGAGAATCGGAGGGCTCCAGGAGAAGGCTGAAAGAGCTGGAGAGAATGGTGGAGCTAAGTGCTGTCTCTGAACTCGTGACCCCACATGTGTTCCTGACCTCCATGTGGGAGAAACCCTGAACTGGGGGTTCCTTAGTCACTTTTGCATTGTCAAAAAGGAAATGGGCATGACTCAAAATACTTTTGATGGAATGCAAATATTTGATGGATGAATTACAAAGGGATGTTTTACTCCAGAAACTGAGTTAACGCCACACCTTTACAGACTAGACAAAAACAATATTAACAGGCAATAATTAACCAGTACAGAACTATTCCAATTTAGAGAATATACTTTTAACATTGGAATGTCCTACATACCATTGGGAGCTGTCAGTCAGTGATTAGACAGCAAGAAATTTTAAAAACTTTTTGTTTTCATAATAAGAGAAATATTCTTATTTTGAAAACAGTGGGAGGCATTCCACCCAATGACGTTTACTGTTATTATACCAGTCACAAGTGTAGGAGATTTCCATAGATTGTAGCCAGCATCTAGGGCAGAGAGGATAGGATTCACTTAGCAACCTGTTTAAGTCACTCAGAAATCTTGATTTCTCCTCAAATGTTGAATAACCGGTTGAACTGAGTTGCTGTTAAAAAATTGCAGAGTGGAAGCTTGTATCAGCCTTAATCCAGGTGTGACTGAGGTTTATATAAAGAAAAGGAATCAGGCATGTTAAGAAGCTGACAGGAAAAGGTGGGTTGTACCCATTAAGCTTGTCTCACTGGGCGCCAAAGCATAATGTCTGACTGCACTTTATTTATTTCTTTGTCACCTCCCCCAAATCAATCATTTCAAACTGTGAGAAAAGGTGAACATTTACAGATCTCTCACAACCTCAGGACGTCCCAAACCACTTCATGGCCAGTTTGTTTCGCTCTGGACGTGTGGTCACTGTTGCAATGTAGGAAAAGGTAAAAATTACCGTAGCCCCAGAGGATCATGGGGCTGCTCTCTCATTACAGACAGACAACTGCTGCCAAGGGTAATTGCACTTCAGACAAGGGATAAAGTCTGTAGGAGGGTTAGTTAGCTCAGGTAGCTGTGATACAGAGTGGCACCAACAGCGTGAGTTCAATTCTTGCACCAGCTGAGGTGATTAGGAAGGTCCTGCCTTCTCAACCTCACCCCTCACCACTATTCAATTCTGTCTCTAATGAGACAACAGCCCTCTAGAACTATGGTGACTTTACCTTTAGTGCAGGAAACATAGTCAAAAAGGAATGCTTATGCTCAAACCGTCAACTCTCCTGCTCCTCAGGTGTTGCCTGACTGGCTGTGCTTTTCCAACACCACACATTTTGATTCTAATCTCCAGCATCTGCAGTCCTCATTGTCTGCCAGTGTAGGAAACATACACAGCAAACTTCCAAAACCAATACTGAAACAGAATTGACTATGTAATCTATATTGTGAAGAATTAGTGTTAGTCAGGATGAAAGTCCTGGTTAAATAATGCAGTGGGATCTTTCACAAGTGGAGTCGCAGGTAGATAGGATAGTGAGGAAGGTGTTTGGTATGCTTTCCTTTATTGGTCAGAGTATTGAGTACAGGAGTTGGGAGGTCATGTTCTGGTTGTACCGGACATTAGTTAGGCCACTGTTGGAATATTGCATGCAATTCTGGTCTTCTTCCTATTGGAAGGATGTTGTGAAACTTGAAAGGGCTCAGAAGATATTTACAAGAATGTTGCCAGGGTTGGAGGATTTGAGCTACAGGGAGAGGCTGAACAGGCTGGGGCTGTTTTCCCTGGAGCGTCGGAGGCTGAGGAGTGACCTTATAGAGGTTTACAAAATTATGAGGGGCATGGATAGGCTAAATAGGCAAAGTCTTTTCCCTGGGGTGGGGGAGTCCAGAACTAGAGGGCTTAGGTTTAGGGTGAGAGGGGAAAGATATAAAAGAGACCTAAGGAGCAACTTTTTCACGCAGAGGGTGGTACGTGTATGGAATGAGCTGCCAGAGGAAGTGGTGGAGGCTGGTACAATTGCAACATTTAAAAGGCATCTGGATGGGAATATGAATAGGAAGGGTTTGGAGGGATATGGGCCGGGTGCTGCAGGTGGGAGTAGATTGAGTTGGGATATCTGGTTGGCATGGACGGGTTGGACTGAAGAGTCTATTTCCGTGCTGTACATCTCTATGACTCTATCAAACCAGAGCCTTGCAGAGTCATAGATTCAGTTTATTGTCTCACCCTAAGACAGTTCAGCATTCTCTCAGCAATCATCTGAATGATTGAATGATCAAACTAAGATTGTTAAGTCAGTACTTACCACTGCTTGCTGTCAAAAATGTGCTGTGCACACATCATGTCCACTTAATCCATTATACATTCGATGTAGAAACTACCTATACAAATCAGTCATGATGCAAATACAACTTTCTGCCACTGGCGGTGCTGGTCAGCATGGACAAGTTGGACTGAAGTGTCTGTTTCCAGAGAAGCGGGAATTTAACAACAAAGTTTTATTTTGCCCAAGTCCTGCGGATGCTGAGGCATATGCTGAACATTCCAGATCCGGACCATATGATGAATGTAGAGGTACTTGAAATTGCAAAAGCAAACTCTAAGAAGTGATATGCAGTGAGGAATATGTTAGTATTTCAACTGTTTGATCAGAGCTGATAAGATCTCTTCTCATCAATAAAGTGGGGGGGGGGGGGGGGGGTGGGAGGAGAGGATACTAGAAAGAGGGGTGAGCTAGGTGCAGCTGGGTGTCACTAAGTGGCTCCCAATGAATTGCAGTGGATGTGTGAGATGGAATGAGACAGGCCAGACTGATGGAGTGTTCTGGCAGGAGGAGTTACAAACAGAATTAGCAGCAAGAGCTTTCCATCATTTTCCCCCCATATGCCACACACTTTCCCCATAATAAACAAGAGCAACTCATTCTATTGACCATGCCCCAACATCTCAGTGAATCATTAGTTGCTGCTGTAGAGAAGCATTTTTGAAGAAAGGCTTGCTCATATTACAATACACTTCATGACCTGAGCACATTGAAACACTTTACAGCTAGCTATTAAAGATATCAAGGGGATAGTGTGGCAAAATGGAGTAGAGGAAGAAGATCAGCCAGATCAAGAGCAATAGGACTGGAGATAGTCAGTAGATTCTAACAGAGGAGGAGAGAGTCAGTAAATCATAACAAAGTGGGAGTCAGGAGGGCCTGGAGATAGTTAATAGAACCAAGCAGAGTGGGAGAGAGTAGGACTTGGAGATGGTCAGTAGATTTCAACAGAATGGGACAGAGGAGGGCAAGGGGCAGTATCATCAAAATGAGTGGAAGGGCAAAGGAGCTACAGATTGTTACCAGCTCCTAAAAGAGCAAAAGATGACAGATGAAACAGCACAAGGAGATGTGAAAGCAGTCAAAGAGTGATCCATAGAAGTTGGGTTGACTGGTTGTTGAGCAGCTGCTGTTACTGACTGAATGTTTCGACCCTAACGATTCTGAAAAATGTATATTTCTAAACTAGCACAGTGCAAGAATTTATAACAGCAGAAGAAGGAGCTGATTTGTAAAGATGAATTTCTACTAATTTTCAGTTTTTAGTTGGAGTAAGTCAAAGTGACTAAAGTTATAGTAAGTAAAGTAACTTGAAAGTACAGATTGATATATGACAGGGCAGTTCGGCCAAGCACAAGGCTCGTGCTATGCCACTTTTCCTGACCTAGATGAGACCTCATTCAGGAAGTGTCACTGCTAACACAAGCTTCAGGTCTGGGTTTCAGGGCTCAAGCTGTGGCTAGAGTCACTGAGATGCAACCACTAGACAGAGGATAGCTCATTCAGAAAGATAGTCATACTGCAAGTTGGAGGCAAACATGCAGAGACAGAATGATATGAAACAGGAATGGGTGAAGGTCAGGCAGTCATAGACTAATAAATAGGAGTGCTCACTAACCGGTTTCTTCACTCCAGATATTAGTGAGTGTGATCGGTCCTTGGAGGAGTGCACCAAGAATCCAGCCCGTGGCACCATGAATAGCTCAGCTGTGCAGGACTAACAGAGGATTAGATTAGATTAGATTAGATTAGATTACTTACAGTGTGGAAACAGGCCCTTCGGCCCAACAACTCTACACCGACCCGCCGAAGCATATACCACCAAGACCCATACTCCTACGTTTACCCCTGCACCTAACACTACGGGCAATTTAGCATAGCCAATTCACCTAACCTGCACATTTTTGGATTGTGGGAGGAAACCGGAGCACCCGGAGGAAACCCACGCAGACACGGGGAGAATGTGCAAACTCCACACAGAGAGTCACCTGAGGCGGGAATTGAACCCGGGTCTCTGGCGCTGTGAGGCAGCAGTGCTAACCACTGTGCCACCGATTCTTCAGGTAGGGGGAGATAACAAGGTATCGCTCAGGGTGGGGCTGGGGTGGCGTTGCCTCCCTGGGACTAGGATTAGGGAAGTCACAGAATGGCTGTAGGACTTTCTCCTGGGCTAGAACTAGCATCAATATTCATGGTCCATACTGGTACCGACGACACAGGCAGGAAGCAGACTGTGATCTTGCAATTGGAATTAAGAGAGCTAGGTAGAAAGTTAGCAAGCAGCATCTCTACAGTAGCAACCTGCAAATTAGTCCCAGTGCCACGTTCAAGTAAATATAGAACTTGGAAGATAAAACACAATAATGTGTAGCTGGCAGGATGATCCACTGGAAAGGGCTTTAGAGTTCTAGACTGGCTCTGGGAGAGGTAGCACCTGAACAGAGATAAGTTTGAGCTCCTTCCATGACATGTTGCCAATGCTGTTGGAGAGAGCTTAAACTAACTCTAAGGGGATATGGGAAACAGGAGAGAATATTAGAAAGTAAAACCAGCATCAACAAAATGCTGGACGAGGCCGTTAGCACCAGAATAGACAATATTACATAAATTCTATCAAAGTAAGGGAAGTAATGAAGTCTAAATTAGGGTTACAATGCATGTGTGCGAAAGCACAAAATATAGTTAATGAGATTAGGGAGTTACAGGCATAGTGGAATTACGATGTTGAGGTAATAATGGAGACCAGGCTCAAGGAAGAGTGAATTTGAGTATTAAATATCTCTAGTTACAAGGTATTCAAACAAAAACAGGAAATGGTGAAAGGAGGATGGATGACATTTTTGGTTAAGGAGTAAGAGGTTTCAAAGAATTCAAGGCCAAAACCAACTTGGCTAGAACTAAGGAATAAGAAAGATTTAATTACTTTGGTCAATACAAAGAACAGTACAGCAAGGGAACAGGGCCTTTGGCCCTACAAGCCTGCACTGACGCATTTTGCCCTTCCATACTAAACTGTCTTCACTTACAGCATCCATATCCCTCTATTCCCTTCCCAGTCATGCATTTGTCCAGGGGCTTCTTGAATGCTGCTATTGTATCTGCTTCCACCATCAACTATTGGGAAGGATACAGTGGAACAACTCTATAAGGAACTTAGAGAGAGAGAGGTGTAAATGTCATAGGGTAATTTTAATGGGGGTCTCTACCCTTGTATATCAACCGGGGTAGTGGTAATGTAAGGGGCCGCAAGAGATAAGCTTTCCTAGATTGTGGTCTAGAGAATTTTCTCCAGCAGTTATCCGTCCAGTCCAACAGGAAAGGGGGCTCTGTTAGAGCTGATTCTTAGGACTGAGGGGGGGCTAAATAGATCAAGTGATCATTGTACCATAAGCTTTAGGATCACAGTGGAAAATGACGTCGGTCAACCCTGAGTAAGAATAATTAACTGGCAGAAAGCAGACTTTAATATGGAAGAGCTGGGCCAGATAGATTGGAACCAGAAGTTGGTGGAAAGAAAAATAGCCAAAGATGGGAATTCTTCAAAAAGAAGATGGTTTCTGTCCAACAAATATACGTTTCCTCGAATGGGAAAATAAGATCAACAAATGTGGGAGCTGTCTGGATTATAAAGGAGAAAGAAATGAAAGAACATAAAATTAGGACAGGAGCCAGGTAGTAAAATCAATTCAGTGTAATTCAGAAAGTTCAGAGGGTGGAGGGAAAAGCAAATAGGAGAAGCAAAGAAAAGACTATGAAAAAAAGACTAGCAGCCAAGAAAAAGGGAAAGCCCAAAGTCATTGATAGACCCATTCGGTTGAGTGATAGGAATCAGAGAGTGCCTTATGACTTAGATTAGATTACATTACAGCGTGGAAACAGGCCCTTTGGCCCAACAAGTCCACACCGACCCGCCAAAGCACAACCCACCCATGCCCCTACATTTACCCCTTACCAAACACTACGGGCAATTTAGCATGGCCAATTCACCTGACCTGCACATTTTTTGGACTGTGGGAGGAAACCGGAGCACCCGGAGGAAACCCACGCAGACACGGGGAGAACGTGCAAACTCCACACAGTCAGTCGTCTGAGGCGGGAATTGAACCCGGGTCTCAGGCGCTGTGAGGCAGCAGTGCTGACCACTGTGCCACTGTGCCGCCCACTAATGGATAATGGACAATGAGTAATGGTCAATGGATATTTTTCAGGCCAGGAAAGGTTTGCAGATTTCCCCCGGGATTGGTATTGGGAATCTTGATTCTCCTGATTTATATTGGTCTGCAGGGTACAACATCAAAGTTTGCAGGTGATACAAAATTTGGAAGAATTGTAAACGGCGATGAGGACAGTGTAGGACTTCATAAAGCCATTGAAATGTCAACAGAGTGAGCAGATGGAAATTCAACATGGAGAAGTGTGAGGTTGATACACTTGGTACAAAGAACATAAAAAGAATAAAGGGGTGTGCGGGTTCAGAGACTTTGCTTTATATGTGCACATATCAGGTGATTATTTTCCAGAGTTCAATAGAATCGGGGTTGGTTCCTGAGGATTGGAGGGCGGCTAATGTTGTGCCACTTTTTAAGAAGGGTGGGCGGGAGAAAGCAGGAAATTATAGACCAGTTAGTCTGACCTCAGTGGTGGGAAAGATGCTGGAGTCTATTATAAAGGATGAAATTACGGCACATCTGGATAATAGTAACAGGATAGGACAGAGTCAGCATGGATTTATGAAGGGGAAATCATGCTTGACTAATCTTCTTGAATTTTTTGAGGATGTAACTCGGAAGATGGACGAGGGAGATCCAGTGGATGTAGTGTACCTGGACTTTCAGAAAGCTTTTGATAAAGTCCCACACAAGAGGTTAGTGAGTAAAATTAGGGCGCACGGGATTGGGGGCAAAGTACTAGATTGGATAGAGAATTGGTTGGCTAATAGGAAACAAAGGGTAGTGATTAACGGCTCCATTTCGAAATGGCAGGCAGTGACCAGTGGGGTACCGCAGGGATCCGTGCTGGGACCGCAGCTTTTTACAATATATGTAAATGATATAGAAGATGGTATCAGCAATAACATTAGCAAATTTGCTGATGACACAAAGCTAGGTGGTAGGGTGAAATGTGATGAGGATGTTAGGGGATTACAGGGTGACCTGGACAAGTTAGGTGAGTGGGCAGATGCATGGCAGATGCAGTTTAATGTGGATAAATGTCTGGTTATCCACTTTGGTGGCAAGAACAGGAAGGCAGATTACTACCTCAATGGTATCAAATTAGGTAAAGGGGCTGTTCAGAGAGATCTGGGTGTTCTTGTACACCAGTCAATGAAGGCAAGCATGCAGGTACAGCAGGTCGTGAAGAAGGCTAATAGCATGCTGGCCTTCGTAACAAGAGGGATTGAGTATAGAAGCAAAGAGGTGCTTCTGCAGCTGTACAGGGCCCTGGTGAGACCACACCTGGAGTACTGTGTACAGTTCTGGTCTCCAAATTTGAGGAAAGACATTCTGGCTATTGAGGGAGTGCAGCGTAGGTTCACGAGGTCAATTCCTGGAATGGCAGGATTGCCTTACACGGAAAGACTGAAGCGACTGGGCTTGTATACCCTTGAGTTTAGAAGACTGAGAGGGGATCTGATTGAAATGTATAGGCTTATGAAAGGATTGGACACTCTGGCAGGAGGGAACATATTTCCGTTGATGGGGGAGTGCCGAACCAGAGGACACAACTTAAAAATACGGGGTAGACCATTTAGGACAGAGATGAGGAGAAACTACTTCACACAGAGAGTGGTGGCTGTGTGGAATGCTCTGCCCCAGAGGGCAGTGGAGGCCCAGTCTCTGGATTCTTTTAAGAAAGAATTGGATAGAGCTCTTAAAGATAGTGGAGTCAAGGGGTATGGAGATAAGGCTGGAACAGGATACTAATTAGGAATGATCAGCCATGATCATATTGAATGGCGGTGCAGGCTCGAAGGGCAGAATGGCCTACTCCTGCATCTATTGTCTATTGTCTATTGTCATATAAGAGGAAGAGGAAGAGGAAGGCCAGCTGGCAGTTTTTTTGGAGCAATGGCTCCCTGAAATATTAAAGCTGGAGTCCGGATCAGGCCAGGTGCAGGTAGAGTGGGCCCACTGGGTTGCTATATGCAGGCCCGGGTTGGACCAGCACCCCCGCCCGGTCCTGTTCCAGCTCCAATGCTATAGAGAGAAACAGATGTTCGTGGAAGCCTCCAGAATCCTGGGGAAGGACCCCCAGGCTATGGTGTACGAGGGCTCTAGGATTACGCTATTCCAGGATTTCTCTCCAACTGTGGTCCGCAAAAGGAGGGCATTTGATGAGGCAAAGAAGAGTCTGAGAGACTTAAATATCCAATATTCCTTCCGTTACCCAGCAACACAGCACTTCAGCCATGAAGGATCCGTTTATAACTTTGGATCACCGGAGAAGGTTAAAGAATTTTTGGACTCTCTTAAATAGACTGTAAGAATTAAACTGTATGCTAATTTGCTCCTCCCCTCCCCCAGTTTATCTTTTCTTTCTCTTTTCATCCCCTTTATTGTTTAATATCGTCTCTGGGAGGCAGGGAGAGGGGCTTATTTTTTATCCACTTTGATTAGTCTGGGGGGTTTGGGGGGGAGCGTTTGCTCTGTCCTGCCTCAATTTTTTATTAGAGCGGGGTTTTTTTGTTCTTCTTCTGTTATTATACTTAGTTATCTATTACTTGCTGGGATTGTAACTTTACAGTTTTATATGTTTATACTTTGTATTATCTTTACTAAACGTATTCAAGAGTTGGTGGGGGTGGGGCACTCACTTTTAACTTTGGTTTTATAGTAGACGTGAATTTATTTACTCTGTTATGTGGTGCCTGGGTCTAAGGCGGGGTCCTAGTTGGTAAAGGATACGGTGAGTTTATTGACAGGTAGTGATGCCCCCTGGAACAAGGGGGAAAATCTCCTTTTAAATGTGTTTTATATTTTTCTTATTTAGAAATAGTTTTTAACTATAATGGCGTTAATGTATTAAAGAATTTCTACTTTTGTGAATTTTCTACGGTCTGTGCTTGGGGTGTTTTGGGTGCTGTTCTTCTTCCCGGGGGGGGGGAGGGTCTCGGACCTGCCTGGATGATCCTGGTTAGTTAGTCATTCGATTAGTTGGTGCACCTGGAATGTCAAGGGGAGTAATTCACTAATCAAAAGGAAGAAAATACTATCAAATCTCAAAAAAGAAAGGGTTGATATAGCTCTCTTACAGGAGACACACATACCGGATAAAGAACATTTAAAATTACAAGGAGGATTCGATCAGGCCTTCTTTTCAGCTTTTAGTTCCAAAAGTAAGGGAGTAGTCATTCTCATTCGAAAGAACCTTCCTTTCAAAATCTTCAGTCAGATAAAAGATGAATCTGGACAGTATATACTGACTAAAGCCCTCATAAATGGAGAGGAGTATGGAATTTTGAATCTTTATTGTCCACCGGCACACCCCTTCAAATTTATAATGGAAGCGTTCTCCAAACTGATGGCTTTTGGGGCTCGTCACACAATTATAGGAGGAGATTTTAATTGTACTATGGACCCAGAGATGGACGGGATACCCAAGGGTACAGCGGGTATAGCTCTTCGATCCAGACAATTGGCGGATTTGAATAAGGAGCTCAGATTAGTCGATGTGTGGAGGTGCCTTCATCCGCAGGGCAGAGACTTTACTTTCTACTTTAACCCACATAAGTGTCATACTAGAATTGAAATTTTTTTTCTCCCTCAACCTTTTTGAACTCCATATTATCCTGCAAAATAGATAATATAATAATCTCTGATCATGCTCCAGTATACATGCAAGTTAAGACTAGGGACGATGAGACAAGCCCCCGACATTGGCGTATGGACTCTTCTTAATGAAGGATAGTACATTTGTAAAATATTTCTCTCAAGAATTTAAAACCTTTTTGAAAATTAACTCAGGCATGACCAGTAACCCGTCGATGATGTGGGAGACCATTAAGGCTTATGTGCGAGGTCTCATTATTTCATACTCGGCAACACAGAAAAAACAAAAGGGAGAACAACAGCATCTACTCGAGGCTTGCTTGAAGGCAGCTGGGACAGCGTATGTTGATAGGCCCTCCATTGCTAAATTACAAAGGATTACAGCCCTTCAGACACTTACCCAAACAGCAAAGAGGGAAATATTATTTGCAAAACAAAGACTATATGAATATGGCGATAAGTCTGGTAGATACCTAGTATATCTTGCAAAGAGAAAAAAGGCCCCTCAAGCTATCATGTCCATTCGGGAAAGTGTTGGTACTTTGACTCATGACCGCAAAAGGATCAATACAGCCTTAAGAAAGTTTTATTCTGATCTGTATAAATCACAGGATTGTGAAGACAGAGCTAAGAAGATGGAGTCCTTTTTTAAAAGCCTGGCCTTTCCGGACTTAACCCTGGAACAGGGTGTCGATCCTGAATGCTCCCCTTGACAACCCAGGAAGTATTTGACGCAATCAGGCAGCTTCAGAGCAGTAAGGCACCTGGCCAGATGGATTCCAGGCTGAATTCTACAAAGAGTTTATAGGGGTACTGGCTGGTCCACTTATAGACATGTATAATTATTCATATAGTCAGGGCTGCCTCCCGCCTTCGATGAGAGAAGCAAATATTTCTCTCATTCTTAAAAAAGAAAAGGCCCCAGAAGATTGAGCATCATACAGATCAATATCTTTGCTAAATGTAGATTTTAAAATTCTTTCTAAAACATTAGCATTAAGGCTGGAGAGGGTTTTACCATACATCATAAAAGAGGACCAGTCGGGGTCTATTAAAGGCTGTAGATCATCTAATAACATTAGAAGGGTTTTAAATGTGATTCAAGTCTGTCATCAGGAAAGAATACTGGGAATAGTAGTCTCTTTAGATGCAGAGAAAGCAATCGATCGAATTGAATGGTCATATCTGTTTTACATACTGGAAAAGTTTGGTGTCGGAGAGGTATTTGCCAAATGGGTCTCAATATTGTACAATGACCCCAAAGCAGCCGTGATTACTCATGGTTTAGGCTCGAATAGCTTCAGTGTGGGTATGGTCTGTCGTCAAGGATGTCCTCTCTCACCGTTATTATTCACACTAATAATTGAACCACTAGCTGAAGCTATACGGGCCGATTCTAATATAATGGCTCCGAGGGTTGGTTCGAGTAAACATACAATTACCCTTTATGCAGACAATGTTCTCCTATATCTTAGTAAGCCTTTGATATCCGTGTCCCATTTGACCCAAGTAATCAATTTATTTAGTGCGTTCTCAGGTTACAAACTCAATTTCACAAAATCGGAGGCTATACCGATGGGTGGTCTCGCTAGTATGTCAAATTTATTGGACGGGTCTTGCTTTCCCTTTCAGTGGTCTCTGGAGGATTTTTTATATTTAGGTATTTTTATCATCCAGTATTTGGTCAGCTGTACAAAGCCAATTTTGTGCACCTATTAGAGAAGATAATGCAGGACTTTCAACACGGGGGGGGGGCTCTCCTGATATCTTGGTTAGGCAAAATAGCTCTAATTAAAATGAATATTTTGCCTCGTCTCTTATACCCTATGAGAATGCTCCCTGTGATGTTGCCGAGGCTGGCCTTGTGTAAACTATACGGTTGGCTTGGTTCTTTCATTTGGAATCATAGACGGCCCCTTATTAAATTAAAAAAGCTGCAGCTTCCAAAAGCAAGGGGAGGACTGGATTTTCCAGACTTTAGGAAGTAGCAGATGAGTTCTCTATTAAGCTACGTAGCCGACTGGGTCTCGTGTGACCCGCAATCAATCTGGCTGGACATTGAGGCTTCTCATTAATCTCTTATTTTTAGATAAGATGAAAGTTATTATGGACCATTGTAAAACCTTATTGTATTAAATACAATTAAAGCCTGGAAGATAATGCGGCAAGACGAGGGTAATTCACAAAAAAACCTCTCCTTATACTCCTACAGTGGGTTTTTCAACCGGGGCACACAGGCGCTACATTTAAACCTGGAGATCCAGGGGTATTTCTTGCTTAGGGGATCTGTTCGATGGGGAGGTTATGATGTCTTTTGAATAGCTGCACCAGAAATTCGGACTGCCTAATGGAGACCTTTTTCGACATTTCCAAATTCAAGATTATATACAGAAGAAGACCACATTATTAGGTAGCTCTTATAAATCAGATAGGGAAAGAAGAGTGTTATGGCCAATGGGTCCACCCTCGGTCAGCACTCTTTATCACTCATTACAGAACGAAGTATCAAAAGACATGGAACAATTGTTTAAAACATGCAATCAGGAATTGGGTTGGAAATCCCTTCAGAAATGTGGGATGACATCTGGGATAATACCAGAAAGAACTCCATTTATAATAGAACCCAAGCCATCCAACTAAAGATACTCCATAGGGCTCATATAGCACCGGAATGACTGGCAAAATTTAGGGCAGGAACATCTCCAATGTGTCCTAAATGTAAAATAGAAGTGGGCACTCTCACACACTGCTTATGGACATAAGATCCACAAATATTGGATCAGAGTAGCAAATGCGCTTACAGAAATCTTGGGAGCGGAAATTGGAGTAGATCCAGTATCTCTTTTCCTGGGCTTTTCGAACCTGCCCTCCCTGGATGTGCACAGGAAAAAATTATTTTCCATTCTCTCCTTTAGTGCAAGGAAAATACCTTAGTGAATTGGGTAGCTGATGGCCCTCCAGGACTTCGAAGTGGCACAGGTTAATCATGGAATATATTCCCCTTGACTTCCTTACAAATATGGTGCACCAAAAAACTGGATAATTCTATAAAATATGGCAGTCCTTCCTGAACTATATAAATACAGATATTTCGGCCATATTGTCAAGGGCTTTTACCTAGTTGTGGTAGTGGTTCTGGCTGGTCCAGGGCCCCTTGGGAGAGGAATCCTGTATGAATATGGGTTTTATTATGACTTGATGTTAATTCATTCTGAGCATGTACTTCATTATTTAATTACTTTTTTTTGAGTAATGTAAGATATGTTATTATATGCTTTGGTTATTTGTAGGTTAAATTCATATTTAGTTGAGTTTTTTTTCTTTTTTTTGTTTGTTGTGTTTTGGTTATTATTTATTTAATATTTAATTGTATATTAGTGTTTATATTACAGTGTTTGTGTTATTTTGTAAGTTTGTAAAAAAAGTTTTAAAAATTTTCCTTTTTCTTCAATAAAAATATCTATAAAAAAGACTTTTCACCTTTCAAAAAAAAAGATTTCAGGAGCCGAAAGAGAGGGCAAAGTGGTGAAGAAACAAAGGTCATGTCCAACTGAGCCATCGAACCAGAGAAAAGGTACAGCACAGAAAGAGGCCATTTGGCCCCTCTTGTCTGCACTGCCTGAATAAATTAGCAGCATCTCCAACATCTGCAGTCCTCACTTTCTCCACGAATAAACTAGTGACCCAATTTTAATCCCACTAACCCAGCACCTGCTTCATGCAGACCTGCAGGATACAATATGTCAGGAGCAGATTCAATGTCATTTTAAATCATTCAAAGGTCTATACCTCAACCACCAAACTGACAGTGAATTCCAAACACCCTTACTCTGGGTGAACATGACATGGAGGGTGCCAGAGTTGGACTGGGGTGGACAAAGCTAGAAGGAGAGAACATGCAAACTCCACACAGACAGTCGCCCGAGGGTAGAATCGAACCTCGGTCCCCAACGCAGAGAGGTAGCAGTGCTAACCACCGTGCTGCCCCTATCTGAAATCCTATGTTCAAATCCCTTGGAGCGGGGATTGAAGAAGCACCTGGACAAATACATGGATAGGAAGGAAATAGAGGGATAAGGATCCTGTAAGTGAAGACAGTTTCACGATGGAAGCGCAGAATGTGTTGGCACCGGCTTGCTGTACTATTCTTTGCTCTAACTAAGAATCTCTTGAATTCAGAGGCAAAAGTGCTAACTATTGAACTACAGATATATTAAAATTCTTATTATTAATGGACATAAACAATCTTGAACAATTTGTTAGTCTTTTAAATGATTACACAAGAGCGCAAAGCTGTTTGTTTGCATGTTAAATTCCCCTTTTATGAGATTTGCTGAGTCTTATACTAATTAGACAATGAACTCTTTGCAAAAGTTACAGCAGTTTTCTTTGAATTGCTGGAAGTTTTCTATCTAGGGTATAGTGTGTACAAAGTGGGTTGAAAGAATGAGGGATGCAGGGTTTTTTTTAAACATCCTGACCCAGTTTTCTTGCTTCAAGTCTCCCTGGATTTGTCTTCCAACTTCCTCAAGTTGGCAGAGTTTTGCTTCACTGCGGTTCTCTCAAACGCTTCAAGGAGCTATTCTCTTTCGGCAATGTCCACGAGATGCTTTTCGATCTCCGTCACACGGAGGCTCCTGTGAAAAATATGAAAACAGCAGATAAGAAAATAAAAATAGGCTGGGTCATTTTTCCCTAAAGTGTCAGAGGCTGAGGAGTGACTTTATAGAGGTTTACGAAACCACGGGCGGCATGGATCGGGTGATGACACAAGGTCTTTTTTCCCAGGTTAGGCGAGTCCAAAACTAGAGGATATAGGTTTAGGGTGAGAGGGGAAAGATTTAAAAGGACCCTGAGGGGCAAAGTTTTCCCGTAGAGGGTGGTGCATGTATGGAACGAGCCGCCAGAGGAAGTGGTAGAGGCTGGTGCAATTCAACATTTAAAAGGCATCTGGATGGGTAAATGAATAGGAAGGGTTTGGAGGGATATGAGCCAAATGCTGGCAAATGGGACTAGATTAATTTAGGATTTATGGTCAGTACAGACGGTTTGGACCAAAGGGTCTGTTTCTGTGCTGTACAACTCTATGACTCGATGGTTGTCAGGAAAATATTGTGTGGATTGCATACGTGTGCTCACGTGATGGCGACCAAGGGACTGACTGAGATGGTAGAAGAATTTGATGGGGTAGTTAATAAAACTATTTCACCATCGGAGTCAGGATGGGGGGAAAGATTGGGTTGGAAAGGGGGCAGCAGAATCCAGAACAAGGGGGACTAACCTTACAATTCAAGAGAGGCTATTCAAAAGTGATACTTTTTTTAATGCAGAGGGTGGTGGGGTCTGGAATTCACTGCCTGAGTCAGTGGCAGAGACCCTAAGCTCTTAAACCCTGGATCTGCAAGTGAAGTATTGTAAGCAGTAGGGCTATGGGGCGTGTATAGAAGACAGGGTTAGAAAGGGCATCTGTGTGACTATGGGTCGGCATGGAGACACTGGGGTGAATGGCCCCTATCTATGTTGTATCTTTGCTATGGTTTTATCAATGAATTTTTCTTTCTTATAAAAGGGAGTGCAAGTCTGGAACTTTCTTCCAACTCCCCCCCCCCCCCAAAGAAAACAGTGCTGTTGAGGCGAGGGGTCATTTAAAAGTTTCAAACTGACATTAATAGATTTTTATTGGGTAAGGGGCCACAAGAGTTCTAAAACAAGATAAATACAGACTGGACAATGTGAACAAGCCCAAACGACCGAACAGGCTGGTTCCGGAGCAACGTTTCATTCCCACATCCATTGGAAGGGTCCAACAGACCTGAACTTGGGATTGTCGGCTGTGACCACCCCGACCTCGATCTCCGTGGCTTTAAAGTCAAGTGCCAAGACGGTGGACAGACAGGAAATGGCCAGCTGCAAGAGGAGGGAAAAAAGACAAGATTGTGTTTTTGCAGGATCTCCCAGCAACAACATCTCACATTTCTCTAGTGCCTTTATCACCATAAGAGGCAGCTGTGACATCAGGCAGAAAGCAACATCGAGCCCCTTAAGGGGATATTAGGACCAAACGTTTGTTAATTGAGGAGCAAATAAGGAGCATCTTAAAGTAAAAGAGGTGGTGAGTTGGATCCATGTTCTGGACATGCCTAGAGGTGTTTCGAATGAACTTTCACTGCTTCTCACACACAAGAAAACGTGGTCAGAAAGGTTATGTGGAGGCTGAATTATCTTGAAGCTTAAAAGTCAACTGCGGTTCAGAGGCTAGCCTGTAGGTTGTGTGTTAATCGTCCCATTCCAGAAATGTGGGCCCACTCAGTCCACACTAATATTCCAATGTTGTACCATGGGAGTGCTGGGGAACACCAGAGATGCTGTTTTTAAGATGAGAGGGGAAAGATTTAAAGAAGACACAAGGAACAATTTCTTTACACAGGAAGTGATCTATGTGTGGAATAAACTTCCAGTTGAAGTGGTGGATGTGGCTATTGTTACAATGTTTGGATAAGTTCATGAATAAGAAATGTTTGGAGGGATATGGGCCAAGTGCAGGTAGGCGGGACTAGTTTGGTCAGCATGGACTGGCTGGTCCAGAAGGTCTGTTTCCGTGCTGGATGACTCTATGATTCGATACTGAGATTATTTGATTTGATTTGATTTATTGTAGTCACGTGTATCTAAGTACAGTGAAAAGCTTTGTTTTGCGAGCAGAACAGGCAAATCATAGCAAACAAGGCCATGCAGATCATAGGCTGCTTAGACAGAGTGAGGCATACAGGTGCACAGGAAATGGACAGAGATCAACATTGTTTGAAGTTAGAGAGCTCCTCTCAGCAGTCTAATAACGGCAGGGAAGAAGCTGTTCTTTAACCTGTCAGTACGTGTGTTCAGGTTTCTGCATCTTCTACCTGATGGAAGACGTTGGAAGAGAGAATACCCAAGGTGGGAGGGGTCTTTGATCATGTTGGCAGCCTTTCCATGACAACGAGAGGTATAAATAAAGTCTATGGATGGGAGCTTGGCTTGGTGGTCTGGGCTGTGCACACAACCTTCTGTAGTTTCTTATGGTCCTGGGCAGAGCAATTGCCACACCAGGCCATTATGCATCTGGATAGAATGCTTTCAGTTGTGCATGGACCTTATGGAGATGCCAAATTTTCTGAACCGTCTGAGGAAGAAGAGGTGCCCGATCACTCTCTGAGGCAGATGTGAAGGATCTTGTGGATCCTATGTTTGGGTAGATAGATCTCCTGGCCAATATTTATCCCTGAAAGCAACATCATTAACAAAAATACAGATGATCTGGTCTTTCACACATTGTCAGTTTTGGGAGTTTATTGTCTGTGAATCCTACATTACAATAATGAAGCACTTCAGGCCAAGTAATTACTGTAATTGGTCGCAAAGGGCTCTCGAATGATTTGAAATTGTGACAGGCGCTTCAGAAATGCAAGCCTACTCAGCTTAGGTATGCCCAGGGGATTGACTGAGCTCCAGGGAGATGGGTTTTCATGGTATTACCATCGGCCTCGTCATTTTTTCTGTGTTTGAGGTTAATTTAGCTCCCTCACAGGTTACTTCTGGTTAATCCCCCTCTCCAATTAAAAAAGAAACTCCCTTTGAGTAATGGAGAGCTTTGAGAACTTGTGCCAATCTGCTCGGCGAGTCAAATAACCGCTACAAAAATGACTTGACGGGAATTTTTTTTCTCGCATGATTAATATTGAAAAGTTGCATGGCTGGAGCTGAAGAATCTCCCAACCCCCCCAAAGCTCCTTCTAAGCCCACGGATCTCTACCCCAAGGAAGGACAAGGGCAACAGATACATGGAAACACCCCCCCCCCCGCAACCCCCGACACAAGCTCCCCTCTGAGCCACTCACCATCCTGATTCGGAAATATTTGATCTGATTTGATGTATTATCGACACATGTAACGAGATACAGTGAAAAGTATTGTTTTGTTTGCTATCCAGACAAATACATTATTACATCAGGATAATAGGACAGAATGCAGAATGTGGCGTTACAGCTACAGAGAAGGTGCAGAGAAAGATCAACTCTAATATATGAGAGGTCCGTTCATATGTCTGTAACAGCGGGGAAGGGAGGTGATGGCCTATTGGTATTAATGCTTTCAGATTTTGTTTTGAAATCTGAATTCAAATCTCACGTTATGGCAGGATTCACACTCAAGTCTCAGATAATCCAGAGACCCAGACAATGTTCTGGGACCTGTGTGTGAATCCTGCCACGCTGTGAGATTTGAATTCAGATTTCAAAACAAAATCTGGAATAAAGAGTGTAATGGTGAGCGTGAACCTGTTGCCGATTGTGGGAAAACCCCATCTGGGTCACTAATGTCCTTTAGGGAAGGGAACTGCCTTCTTTATCCTGTCTAGCCTGCATGTGACTCTAGACCCACAGCAATGTGGTTGACTCCTACCTGCCCTCTGGGCAATTAGGGATGGACAATAAATGCTGGCCCAGCCAGCGACGCCCTCATCCCATGAAAGAATAAAAATAAAAACCTGTTGAGTCACCATCCAAATAGTGAATTGAACTAAATAAGCTTGATGGTCACATGTGCTCTCACGTGTACAGTGAAGTATTTACAAGTTGCCACCTACAGACCCATCTTAGGTACAAAGGTGCCTAGGTACAGATCCTTGTGTACAAATTCTTAGGAAAAGAATATTACTCGCCATTCTTTCAATGTCGCTGGGTCAAAATCCTGGAACTGCCTACCTAACAATTCTGCAGCTAACCCTACAGACGGCAGCGGTTCAAGAAGGCAGCTCACCACCACCTTCTCAAGGGAATTTAGGGATTGGCAGGAAATGTTGGTCCAGCCCACGATGTCCTCATCCCACAAATTCATAAAGCAATGAGGACTAAGGTATTGCGATTTAGTTGGTGAACAGTCAAATTGCCCATGAGCACTTTATCAAGCCACAGTTGAGATCAGCTGGCACTGAAGGGATAGGCTTGTTGGGCTGCATGGCCTTCTTCCGTTCTCATTTCAGCCATGCGCAAGGTTCAGTTGGCTTCCCTCATGTGTTTCACCGCCACCTCAAGGGGCAATTAGGGATGAGCAATAAAGACCAGCTTTGATAATGATGCCCATGACCTGTGAAGGAACTTTAAAAAAACATGATAGGCCAGCTCAGGAAGTTTCCGATTACCTCGACGGTGGCCTTGTAAGTCAGGTCTGGCTTCTTTTTAATCTTCTTCTCCAAGTGGCTGTTGGCTTCTATTTGTTTGACCCCTGCGCTGGTAGCCTTGTAGCCACAGTAGTAACCAGCAGGATCGGACTTGTAAAGCTGGGGCCCTCTCTCATCGTCAATTGCTAACATTATCATACCTGGAGAATAAATAGCTGGGGTGAGGCAGGTTTGGCACACTCTTTTGACTTTGCTATGCCAGTAGGGTTGCCAACTCTCTCTGGCATTACCCCTGCAGGTACCATCACACAATCCATTGACATATCCCAACCCTATGCTCCCACCCTTGCTCTATTCATTTGGCTGCTCATGTTTGATTTTTCAAAAATATATGAATATTTATATGTGTACTGCTGGCTAGGCCAGCATTTGTTGCTCAACTCTTAATTGTTAGGAGTCAACTACATTGCTGTGACATTAACTTAATTGGCCGCATAGCTAATTTGCAATGTGGAGTGACACTAAAAACAGGGGTTCAATACCTAAACTGGCCGAGGTTACCATGAAGGACTCAAACCCCACCTCCTGCTTGAGGTGTGGTGACCCTAACTTGGCTGGCACGGTGGCTCAGTGGTTGGCACTGCTGCCTCACAGCACAAGGGACCTGGGTTCAAATCTAGCCTCAGGCGACTGTCTGTGTGGAGTTTACACGTTCTCTCCTCGTCTGAGCAGGTTTGCTCCGGTTTCCTCCCACAATCCAAAGATGTGCAGTTTAGGTGGAAATGCAGGGCTATATGGATGGGGCGGGATGCTCTTTCGAGGGTCAGTATGGGCCAAATGGCCTGCTTTCACGCTGTAGAGATTCTATGATTTAAACTCGCCACCAGTCACCTCTCTCTAATGAGAGAGCAGCCCTATGGGACTGTATTAACTTTACCTCCACTATTACGAGTAGGCCAGACTGGGTAAGGACAGCAGATTTCCTCACATAAAGGACTTTAATGAACGAGATGGGGTTTTAACAACAATCAGTAGTGGTTGCCATTAGATTAGCTTCTTACTGAATTCAAATTTCACCACTGGATGAGTGGTCTAGTGACACTACCGCTGCGTAATGGCCTAGTGGTATTATCATTGGTCTGTCAACCAAGAAACAATGTTCTGAAGACCCAGGTTCGAATCCCATTGTGGCAGATGGAGGATTGTGAATTCAATAAAAATCTGGAATTAAGAGCCTAATGAAGACTATGACTCTGTTGTGTGAAAAAGCTCATCTCGTTCCCTAATGCCCTTTTGGGAAGGAAACTACCTGATCAGGCCTACATGTGACTCCAGACCCACAGCAATAGGGTTGACTCTTAACTGCCCTCTGGGCAATTAGGGATGGGCAGTAAATGCTGGCCTAACCAGCGATGCCCTCATCCTGTGAATGAATTTTAAAAAGCACTACTCCTTTCTTAGATTAGACAGCAAAGAGACTCTTTGTTATCAAATTAGATGAAGATAATTGTTGGTGAAATGGCCTTTTCTGTCATCATTGTTATTAATGAAAGCAAGTGTTTTATTTTACTCCAACAGTAATTGCAACATGGAGATGACGACTACAGGAAGCAGTGAGACGGTAGGCTTTCTAAAGAAATGCAATGGGTACATGAGAGAAAATCAGATAAAAAGATGCTGGAAGTGTGAGATGAGGTGAGTTAAATTGAATGAAAGGAGGCTCAAGTGGGACTAGAAACACCAGCACAGAGTTGGGCTGAATGGCCTGCCTCAGCATGGGATGACACTGGAGGGTCATCAGGGCTAGGTGTTAAAAGAGTGACTCTGTCACTGTAAAAACACAGGCTTCTACCTGTAAAAATGTTCTTCTTTTAAGGATACAGGGTAGGCCATTTGGGACTGAGATGAGGAGAAATGTCTTCACCCAGAGAGCGGGGAGCCTGTGGGATTCTCTACCACAGCTGGCCAAGGCCAAATTATTGAATGTTTTCAAGAAGGAGTTAGATTTAGATTTAGGTTTTGGTTTTATTATCATGGGTACTCAAGTACGGGGGTACAACAGTACAGTGACAAGTGTGCAATGTTGTCACACATGGCGCCATCTTAAGTACAAAGTACCTAGGTAAAAAAACTTAGTTACAGAATTTAAAATAATTAATACAGTCCTGAGGGCTAAAGGAATTAAAGGGTATGGAGAGAGAGTGGAAACAGTTGGATGGTCAGCCATGATCATATAGAATGGCAAAGCAGGCTTGTAGGGATGAATGGCCTCCTCCTGCTGTTATTTTCTATGTTTTTATTTATACTCTTGAATGGGTGACTTTACGATTTTAATTCTGCTGGATTTCCCTACCTCACGATGGTCATAAAGTCACACAGCACATAAACACAGCCTTCAGTCCAACTCGTCCATGCCAACCAAGTTTCCCAAGCTAAACCTGTCTCATATGCCTGCTTTTAGCCCAGATCCCTCTAGACCTTTCCTATTTAAGTCCCTATTCAATATGTCTTTTAAATGCTGTAACTGTACCAGGCTCCACCACTTCCTCTGGCAATTCATTCCAAATACACACCAGCCTCTGTGTGAAAATGTTGCCCCTCGGGTCCCTTTTATATCTTTCTCCTCTCATCTTAAAAATATGGCCTCCAGTTTTGATCTCCCCCCATCATAAGGAAAGATCTTTGCTATTCACTCTGTCATTATTTTATAAATCTCTATCATGTCGCCCTTCAATCAACTAAGGCTCCAGTGAAAGACGTCCCAGCCTATCCAGCAAAAATCTCCAGTCCCAGCAACATCCTGGTAAATCTTTTCTGAAACCTTTCAAATCTCACAACATTTTTCCTATAGCAGGGAGATCAGAATTGCACACAGTGCTCCAACAGTGGCCTAACCAATGTCCTGTACAGCTGCAACATGACCTCTCAACTCCTATACTCAATGCAATGACCACTAAAGGCAAGCAAACCAAACGCCTTCTTCACTATCCTATCTACCTGTGACTCCACTTTCAAGGAACTAAGAACCTGCACTCCAATGTCCCTTTGTTCAGCAACACTCCCTAGGACCTTACCATTAAGTATATAAGTCCTGCCCTGATTTGTCTTTCCAAACAGCATTACCTCACATTTATCTAAATTAAACTCCATCTGCCACTCTTCAGCCCATCTGATCAAGGTCGCGTTGCACTCTGAGGTAACCTCCGCTTTATAAAACATAATTTCAATGAAGAGAGAAACAGAGGACTGCAGATGCTGGAGATCAGAGTCAAAAGGTGTGTTGCTGGAAAAGCACAGCAGGTCAGGCAGCATCCGAGGAGCAGGAAAGTCAATGTTTTGAACATAAGTTCTTCAATCCTGATGAAGAGCTTGTGCTCGAAATGCCAACTCTCCTGCTGCTCAGATGCAGCCTGGCAGGCTGTGCTTTTCCAGCACCACACTTTTTGATTCTGATTTCAATGAACTCAGTTCGGCCATTTTGCCCATCAATTCTACCCTGGCTCTTTCAAGATCAATCCAGGGCAGCAGTGGGTACTGCAGATGCTGGAGATTATAGAGTCTAGATTAGAGTGGTGCCGGAAAAGCACAGCAGGTCAGGTAGCATCCGAGGAGCAGGAAAAATCGACGTTTCGGGCAAAAGCCCTTCATCAGGAATCAATGGCTTTTTTCAATCAGATCAGCCATGATCTCATTGAATGCCATAGCATGCTCGATGGACTCAAGATTAGAGTGGTGCTGGAAAAGCACAGCAGGTCAGGTAGCATCCGAGGAGCAGGAAAATCAATGTTTCGGGCAAAAGTTCCTGATGAAGGGCTTTTGTCTGAAACGTCGATTTTCCTGCTCCTCAGATGCTGCCTGACCTGCTGTGCTTTTCCAGCATCATTCTAATCTTGACAAAGATCAATCCAGTCGGACCTACAAACCATCCCTTTCTGACTCACATTTATTTCTAGCCCATTTCCTTTTAGAGAGCATCTTTGATGTTGTTCCTGTTGCTCCTTCAGGGAGCACCCTCTTGACTCACTGGGAGAGGGAACTGATTTGTACTTACAACATCCCAAAGGTCTCATCTCCGCATTCTGAGTGTAAACCTGACAGATGTCAGCCATTCGCTTGCACAACATGTCCACAGGGATGTCATAGCCATACTTGTATTTCCACTTGCCAGCTTCATAGCGTGCTCTCTGAACCTGGGAGCGACAATCCGCTAGTTACATCAGGAGAAGGGCCAGGTTGGGGTGGGGGTCGGGGGGAGGTGTGGATGAATGAAAGAAAAAAATTACATTGACAAATGAATTGAATTGAATTGAATTTATTGTCACGTGTACCGAGGCACAGTGAAAAGCTTTGTCTTGTGAGCAATACAGGCAGATCACAGAGTAAAGTAGCATAGATAAGTAAATAATAGGGAAAGAGCAGCAAGAACAAAAACACAGGCACAGGCGAATGCTAAGAGTTTGTGAGTCCATTCAGTATTCTAATAACAGTAGGATAGAAACTGTTTTGATTGGCAACAGGAGTAGACCATTCAGCCCCCATCTTGAGCTCCATCATTAAATAAATCCTCAATCCCAATTTGCCTCACTATCCCTTTATTCATTCATGGGATGTGGGCGTCACTGTCTGGGCCAGCATTTATTGCCCATCCCTAATCACCCAGAGGGCAGTTAAGAGTCAACCCTGTTGCTGAGGGTCTGGAGTCACATGCAGGTCAGACCAGCTAAGGACAGCAGTTTCCTTCCCTGAAGGACATGAGTGAACCAGATAGGTTTTTCTTTCCTGACAATTGATTCATTAGACTTTTAATTCCAGATTTTTATTGAATCCAAATTACACCATCTGCCGTGGCAGGATTTGAGTGAGGGTCCCCAGAATGTTAGCTGGGTCCCTGGATTAATAGCCCAGCAATAATACCATTAAATCCTCACCTCGCAGTGTACCTAACAATCTATCAACCTCTGTCTTGTATAATCAAGGACTGAGCAGCCACGGTGCCCTGAGGAAAGAACTCAAAAAGATTTAAAATTCTTTGATTGAAGAATCTCCTAAACATTTGACCTCCAATTCCAAGTCTGCGACCCCATGTTCTAAATTCCCCAAACAGTCATCCTGCCAATATCTAGCTCAGCAAGCCCTTAACATTCTTTTTCAATTCATTCTTGGAAGGTGGACGTGGCTAGCGGGCCAACATTTGTTGTCCGTCTCTAGCTGCCCCTTGAGAAGGTGGGGGTGAGCTGCCCTCTTGAACCACTGCAGTCCCCTGCTGTGGGATGACCACAATGCCCTGAGGGAGGGAATTCCCGGATTCTGACCCAGCGACACTGAAGGAACAGCGACATATTTCCAAGTCAGGATGGGGAGTTGAGGGGAACTTGCAGGGGGTGGTGTTCCCATGTATCTGCTGCCCTTGTCCTTCTAGATGGTAGAGATTGTGGGTGTGGAAGGTGCTGTCGAAGGACCCTTGGAGAGTTACCATCTTGTAGATAGATAGTACACACAGTTGCTAGTAAGCGTCAGGGATAGAGAGTGTAAAAGTTGGAGGTAATATATGGGGTGTCATGGATGGTGTCAAACTTCTTAGAGTCATGGAGATACACAGCATGGAAACGGACCCTTCAGTCCAGACCAACCATGTATTCTAAATAATCTAGTCCCATTTGCCAGCATTTGGCCCATATCCCTCTAAACCCTTCCTAATCATGTCCCCATCCAGGTGCCTTTTAAATGCTGTAATTGTACCAGCCTCCACCACTTCCCCTGGCAGCTCATTCCATACACGCACCACCCTCTGTGTGAAAAAGTTGCCTCTTAGGGGCACAGCTCAGTGGTTAGCACTGCTGCCTCACAGCGCCAGGGACCTGAGTTTGATTCCCACCTTGGGTTACTGACTGTGTGGAGTTTGCACACTCTCCCTGCGTCTGTGTGGGTTTCCTCCGGGTGCTCCGGTTTCCTCCCACAGTCCAAAGATGTGCAGGTCAGTGTGGATTGGCCAAGCTAAATTACCCATAGTGTTAGGTGCATTAGTCAGGGATAAATATAAGGTAGGGGAATGGGTCTGGGTGGGTTACTCTTTGGAGGGTCAGTGTGGACTTGTTGGGCAGAAAGGCCTGTTTCCACACTGTGGGGAATCTAGTCTTAGGTCCCTTTTAAATTTGATGGTACACACTCCTGCTACTGAACATCATGGATAGGGAGAGTGAATTTCGTGGATGTGGAGCCAATCAAGCTTTGTCCTGGATGATGTTGAGCTTCTTGAGTGTTGTTAGGGCTGCCCCCATCCAGGGGCAAGTGGGGAGTATTCCATCCCACTCCTGACTTGTGCCTGATTAGTGGACAGGCTCTGGGGAGTCAGGAGGCTTTAAGACTGAGTTCATTTTGAATTAAAGGAGCATGAATGTTAACAAGGAATAGAAATGGCTCACCAAGCATTCCAGTCATGACACAACCAATCTTGTCAGTCAAATGATAAAGGTTTGTGACAGTGCTGGCATCAATGAGCTTGTCCTGAAAAACACCAACAACATGAAGGAAATGAAATACTGCGGAGGCTGGAAATCTCAGACAAAGACAGAATATTTTGGAAATGTTCAGCAGGTCTGGCTGCATTTAAGATTAGATTACTTACAGTGTGGAAACAGGCCCTTCGGCCCAACAAGTCCACACCGACTCGCCGAAGAGCAACCCACCCAGGCCCGTTCCCCTACATTTAGCCCTTCACCTAACACTATGGGCAATTTAGCATGGCCAATTCAGCTGATCTGCACATCTTTGGACTGTGGGAGGAAACCGGAGCACCCGGAGGAAACCCACACAGACACGGGGAGGATGTAGAGAGAGAAAGAGAGTTAAGGTTTCAGGTCGATGGTTGTTTATCAAAGCTGCAGAAAGAAGGGTCATCACCCAGAAACATTAACTGTGTCACTCTCTCCACGTTCGGTACCAGTCCTGCTGATTGCTCCACTGCATTTACTATTCCTATGTCTGGAGCTCTCTGCCCAAAGGCAGGTCTGACCCACTGATCCCACCAAGGGTAGGACAAGGAGACAAGTGGTGGCATGGTGCCAGGGACCCGGGTTCAATTCCACCCTCGGGTGACTGTGTGGAATTTGCACATTCTCCCCGTGTCTGTGTCGGTTTCCTCTGGGTGCTCTGGTTTCCTTCCACAGTCCAAAGATCAGGGTGGAGTGGGAAATGCAGGGTTACAGGAATGGGGTGGTCTGGGAGGGGTGCTCTTCAGAGAATTGATTTGATGGGCTGAATGGCTGCTTCTACACTATAGAGATTCTATGATTCCCAGTCTTAAATCAACCCCAACTAGAGTGAGGATTGAAGTCTGTAGCTTGTCACCAATCCAACCCACAGACAAAACTCGGAACTTGGAGCTTCTGGCTTGGAGGCAGGTACACTACCAACTGTGCCATAAGACCTGCCATTTTCTATTCATATTCCAGAAATGACGATACCAGATTCACACAGTCTGCCAATGAGGGTATCTCTCCTCTATCATTCTCAAGGTAAAGATGTAATAGTTTCACTCGCGTTCCCTCTAATTTCTCTTTGTGCATATTGTTGCACTGTGCAGTAAATTAATAGCCATTAAAAATAAGATCATAGCTGAAACTTTCCGAGTAGATTTACACCTTCACAATCAGTGAATTAATCTACTGCTCCAGTTGTTGGGAGACAGTCGCTCCACAACGCCACTTGGTGGCACAGCTTTGCAGCTACACCGTGATGGTTGACATAGCAAAACTGAATGAGAGAGATTTTGATCTGAACAAGTGGTAAATGTTAAGTAGCGAATCTGGTCATGTTTAAAAAGCAAGTTGCACCTGAAAGAATGTAAGATTTGTGACCCAGTCAATGTTGGAGGAAAGAACAAACCGCAATTAAATAGCTGAAAATGTGTTGCTGGAAATGCGTAGCAGGTCAGGCAGCATCCAAGGAGCAGGAAAATTGACGTTTCGGGCATGAGCCCTTCTTCAGGAATGAGGAAGGCTCATGCCCAAAACGTCGATTCTCCTGCTCCCTGGATGCTGCCTGACCTGCCGCGCATTTCCAGCAACACATTTTCAGCTCTGATCTCCAGCATCTGCAGTCCTCACTTTCTCCTGCAATTAAATAGCGCCCTTCACATCCTTAGGTCTCCTGAAAGTGATCCTTAGCCAATGTGTTCATTTGAGTGCAGTCACTGTTGTAATGTAAGAAAACTCAGCAGCTAATGTGTGAACAGCAAGTTTCCAGTAACAGTAAATGAGTTATCATCCAGTGTTAACAATGACAAATAACCATAAGATATGTATTACATGGGTGCTCCTAATTTCTAGTATTTAAATCACTCCCTTTCCCCATTTCTACAACCTCCTTGTCCTACATTGCTCTAACCTCCCAACACTAACCTACTGCACATTGATCTACTCCAGTCCCATTCAAAAACCCGTGCCCAGGTCTGTTCACCCAGAGGTGCAGACCTTCCGACATCCCCTCCCTAAAACCTCCTTTAAAGCGCCCCCCCCTTTAAAAATACATTTGGAGTCATCTCTTGGTCACCCAACTTGATAAATCCGCTGACCACACTTGTTAGTTTTCGGCCCAACTGCAGCCCTGGCGAAGCACTTGGGTGATATACAAATGCGTGTCGTCATTGTTGTTGTGTGACCAGAGGCTGAACTCCAGCGAGAGTCAGGATCATTGGGGTGAGTGTGAGCAAAGTTGCAGAAGACGTCCATACTCACTGCCACTTTCTTCTGGGTCACGGCAACGACTGAGTCCTTCCCCCTCACGGCCACTGTTGTAACGCCACCCTGGTTTATCGCTTTGAATGCATACTCTGAAAAGAAAGGAGCAGATTAGCCATTCCAGAACATGTCCAAGAAGTCTGGGAGGGAATGGGGAGGAGTACACAGCGGCCATCTTTGTTGGTAGGTCACATGGCAGTACCAACCTTGACCAACCACTTTTTTGGAGGGCTTTATAGAACATAGAATGTAGACCAGTACAGCACAGGAACAGGCCCTTCAGCCTGCGGTGTTGTACTGAACATGACACCAAATTAAACTAATCCCTTCTGCCTGCTCTGGGTCCATATCTCTCCATTCCTTGCATATTATCCCTCAGCTTTTTCTTCAAACAAAACCACAACCTGAACCAGTGGAGTTGCAGGTAGACAAGATAGTGAGGAAGGCGTTTGGTACACTTTCCTTAATTGGTCAGTGAATTGAGTATAGGAGTTGGGAGTCGAGAGTGTCATCAGGCTTATGCCTGAAACGTCGACTCTCATGCTCCTCGGATGCTGCCTGACTTGCTGTGCTTTTCCAGCACCACACTCTAGACTCTGATCTCCAGCATCTGCAATCTTCACTTTCTCCTATAGGAGCTGGGAGGTCACGTTGCGGCTGTACAGGACATTGGTTAGGCCACTTTTGGAATACTGCATGCAATTCTGGCCTCCCTCCTACAGGGAGGATGTTGTGAAACTTGACAGGGCTCAGAAAAGATTTACAAGGATGTTGCCAGGGTTGGAGGGTTTGAGCTATAGGGAGAGGTTGAACAGGCTGGGGCTGTTTTCCCTGGAGCGTCGGAGGCTGAGAGGCGTGGATAGAGTAAATAGACAAGGTCTTTTCCTTGGGATGGGGGGAGTCTAGAACTAGAGGGCATAGGTTTAGGGTGAGAGGGGAAAGATATAAAAGGGATCTGAGGGGCAACGTTTTCACGCAGAGGGTGGTACATGTATGGAATGAGCTACCAGAGGAAGTAGTGGAGGCTGATACAATTACAATGTTTAAAAGGCATCTGGATGGGTATATGAATAGGAAAAGTTGAGAGGGATATGGGCTAAATGCTGGCAAATGGGACTGGACTAATTTAGGATATCTTGTCAGAAAAGGTGAGTTGGACCGAAGGGTCTGTTTCATGCTGTACATCTCTATGACTCAGTGAAAGGTATTGTATGGTTGTAGAGTTCGTCTTGTCTCTTTCTGATTGATCCAATCAGATGCCAGAAAAACCACAATGGCTGGTGGAGGAGCTAAAATGGGACCTGGCGGCAGGAGGAGATTATCCAGCTAGGGAAGGGGGTGAGGTGATGGAGGGAGAGGTAAACAAGGATGACCGTTTTAAAATGGATGCCTTTGCTTACCTGGGAGCCAAGACAATTCATGAAGCACCGGGGTAATGAGTGAATGGAATTTCTTTAGAGTTAAAACAGGGACAGCAGATATTGACAGGAGTCAAGTCTAGAGCTAACAAAGGTAAACAAGCAGGAGGCTGGAAGAACACAGCAAGCCAGGCAGCATCAGGAGGTGGAGTAGTCAACATTTCGGGTGTAACTCTTCTTCAGGACTTGGGAGCTAACAAAGGCAAGGATATGGGATTCAACAACTGAGGAGCTGACACAGGACGGATTGGAAGGATGTAAGAGAGGTAGAAATAGGAAGTCTTAGTGATGGCACTAATATATGATTCAAAGCTGAAATCAAGATCTAATCAAGATCTAAAAAAAACCAGCTGGTACAGATTGTACTGTTAGAGCAGAATTGCAGACGTACTGTTGTATTGGCTGCATTTCATCAGCTTGAGACACAGGAGCCTGGGAGTCTGAGTACTGCACTTCCAGAATTGAGTCAGTCAACGTTTTCTGATTATATCTGAAATCCTAAATCAGGACTGTTTATGTTAGAATTGCAAAATCAGATATAGTTGCGTAATATCAGAATAAAAATGCCTGTTTTAGAGTCTTTTCTTCCTCTGTCTCCTTTATTTATCAAATGATTACGTGAAACCCAAAATTTAGCTTTGCATTCCATTTTTTGAGGAAGCGCATAATGTGAGGGGCTAAGCCGTAACTTACTTAGTTCATGTCTAAACCCAGCATTCCTGTCGTGTCAAACTTTCTCAAATTCCTTTGGATCGTTCAAAACTGGGTTTCAGCAATGTGACCATAAGACATAGGAGTGGAAGTGAGGCCATTCGGCCCATCGAGTCCATTCTGCCATGGCTGATGGGCATTTCAACTCCACTTATCCGCATTCTCCCCGTAGCCCTTAATTCCTTGCAAGATTAAGAATTCATCAATCTCTGCCTTGAAGACATTTAGCATCCCGGCCTCCACTGCGCTCCGTTGCAATGAATTCCAAGGCCCACTACTCTCTGGCTGAAGAAATGTATCCTCATTTCTGTTCTAAATTGACCCCCTCTAATTCTAAGGCTGTGCCCATGGGTCCTAGTCTCCCTGCCTAACGGAAACAACTTCCAGCGTCCACTCTTTCTAAGCCATGCATTATCTTGCAAGTTTCTATTAGATCTCCCCTCAACCTTCTAAACTCTAATGAAGACAATCCCAGGGATTGTCTTCATTAAGCCTACCATTCCAGGGATAACAGTGTGAATCTCAGCTGGACACGCTCCAGTGCCAGTATGTCCTTCCTGAGTATGCGGACCAAAATTGGACACAGTATTCTAAATAGGGCCTAACTAAAGCTTTATAAAGTCTCAGAAGCACATCACTGCTTTTATATTCCAACTATCTTGAGATAAATGACAAATATCATGAAGTAAGCAAGGCCCTGACTATATTTTCAGAGTACAAGTTAACACAATATTGTCGTTTAATACAGTAGTTAACAATGTAGAACTTTTAGGATGTTTCAAATGGGACTAATTTAATTTAGGATATCTGATCGGCATGGACAAGTTGGACTGAAGGGTTTGTCTCTGTGCTGTACATCTCTCGGTCCACTGCTTTTAGTCATTTATATAAATGATTTGGATGTGAAGAATTGTGGTATGATTAGTACGTTTACATGTGACACCAAAATTGGAGGTGTAGCTCAGGGTATAACAAGACCTTGATTAGTGGACCAACGGGCCCATCAAGCCCCTTTTATATCTTTCCACTCTCACCTTAAACCCATGCCTTCTAGTTTTGGACTCCACTATCCTGGAGAAAAGACCTTGGCCACTCACCTTATCTATACCCCTCATGATTTTCTAAATCTCTATAAGGTCAGCATTTAGCCTCTCCTTATAAATCAAACCCTCCAGTCTCTGTAACATCCTTGTAGAGTAAATCATTTCTGCGCCCTTTCCAGTTTTAATAACATCCTTTGTATAGCAGGGCGATCAGAATTGTATGCAGCACTCCAGTTGTAACCTCACCAATGTCTTGAACAGTCATAATAGGCCAGCATGGACGAATTGAGCTGAAGGGCCTGTAGCCATGCTATTTGACTCTCTAACAGCATGGGCTCAATTCCTGTACAGGCTGAGGTCACTAATAAGAATTCCCCTTCTCAATCTCTCCCCAAAACCCCCTCCTTTTAAGATGTGGTGATCCTCAGGTTAAACTCCACACCTATACTCGCTCAGGATCCTTCTGGGAGTATGGCGGCTGTATTTTTATTACTCATTAACAATGGTCTGTTTCCAATCTGTACATCTCTATGACTTTAGGGGGGAGGGTGGGCTGGTAATTATTATTGAGTCATGCTAGAGTAAACACCTTCAGGAAATTCCCAAGTTTTCAGAGGACTAAATCATCAGAAATTAATAACTGAGTAACTGCTGAATAACTCTAGCAGAAGATAAAAATTTCCAACTTTTCTCAATGAAACGTTTGTGCAGAATGTCACAGGCAAATCTCCAGCATCCGCTGCTTCCTTTTGTGTTTTAGCAACATGATTATTTCAAAGAACTCTGCAGATGATTTGAAGGGGTATTTTTCTAAAGAGACTGATTGAATTAACTCAACCATTAAAACCTACCTCTGCTGCAAAAGAGTTTAAAGAGATTTACTTCGAGAAAAATCTTGAAAATCAAAAGTTAGCACTGAAGGCAAAATGAAAGCAGCTGTCAATCAAACGCAGATCCCGCCCCTCATCCGTGCGCCTATTGGTGAGCACGCTATGATTGACGTGTGGATCTGTCTCACCATTGGGCGACCCCGCTGTCAATCACGGGGGCCGGTTACATTGGCAGAGCTGGGTGTAGCGAAGAAGATGAAAGAGTTGCAGGAACTTAAAGTGCAAAGTTATGAAGCGGGGACAGAAGCTGCAAACCACTGACCGACTTGGTAGAGTCTCCCCTCGGGGGAAAAGATAGTGATGTGACGGTCAAAGCCAGCGCTGGAGCCGCGGCTCATCCTTAAGGCGAGACCGGCGCAGAAATGGAGAAATTTCTTTCTTATCGACTTTTACTTTCAATTTCAGAATCAAACACACACGGAAACCAGGAAATAAGCTGTTCCTACAGCCCAGTAGCTCTGATTTAGCTTCTGGCCCTGGCTGTAATCTCTTTCACATCATTCTGCAGCAATTTGCTCACAACTGAATTGCATTTGGATAGCACCTTTGGCAGTTGCTGGCTGTCATTGGAGCATTTCTTGAAGTCTGACTCATGTTGTCGTGTATTGGCAACCAAGCTCCCACAAACAGCACTGTGATACCTTGCAGATAATGTGTTTTTCAGGGTGTCAATGGGGAGGTAGATGTTGGCAGGGTGTGTGTTGGGTGGGGATGTGTAGCAGTTTATTTGGCGAAAGTGGGTACTGCAGATGCTGGAGATTAAGAGTGGCGCTGGAAAAGCACAGCAGGTCAGGCAGCATTCGAGAGCAGGAAAATCGATGTTTCAGGCAAGAGCCCTTCATCAGGAATATGAAGATACAGAGGGACTGTATTAGGAGGAAGAGGGGGAGTAGATTGAGCTTGTACTCACTGAGAGCTTTGGAATTCCTTCCCTAAACCTCTCTGCTCCTCTCCCCTCTTTTAAGACACTCCTTAAAATCTACCTCATCGACCAAGATTTTGGATCCATCCTCACATCTCTGGGTTCCTGGAGTCATGGAATTCTACAGCAAAGTGAAAGTCCCTTCAGTCCATAGGGTCTGTGCCAACCTCCGATCTGTTCTAATGCCATTTTCCAGCACTTGGCTCATTGGATGCTGAAACGTCGATTTTCCTGCTCCTTGGATGCTGCCTGACCTGCTGTGCTTTTCCAGCGCCACACTCTCAACTCTGATCTCCAGCATCTGCGGTCCCCACTTCCTTCTAATTGCCCTTGTATCCCTTGGCATCACAAGTGCACCTTTAAATATTTCTTAAACATAACGAGGCGTTCCTGTCTCTACCACTAGAAGCTCGTAGAATCATGTGGGACATGGATAGGGTAAATAGACAAGGTGGGGGAATCCAAAACTGGAGGGCATAGGTTTAGGGTGAGAGGGGAAAGATTTAAAAGGGGCCTAAGGGACAACATTTCCATGTGTGTATGGAATGAGCTGCCAGAGGAAGCTGGTGCAATTACAACATTAAAAGGTATCTGGATGAGTATATGAATAGAAAGAGCTTAGAAGGATATGAGCCAAGTGCAGTCAAATGGGACTCATTAAATTTAGGATGCTGGTCAGCATGGGCAAGTTTGACTGAAGGGTCCATTTCTGTGCTGTGCATCCCTATAGGTTTATTGCTTTTCATCATTTATATAAGTGGTTTGGATGTGAACATAGGTGGTATGGTTAGTAAGTTTGCAGATGACACCAAAATTGGAGGTGGAGTGGACAGTGAATAAGATTACCTCAGAGTACGACAGGATCAAAATTAGATGGGCCAATGGACTGAGGAGTGGCAGATAGAGTTTACTTTCGATAAATGTGAGGTGCTGCATTTTGGAAAGGCAAATCAGAGCAGGACTTATATACTTAATGGTAAGGTCCTAGGGAATGTTGCTGAACAAAGAGACTTGGAGTGCTGGTTGATAGCTCTTTGAAAGTGGAGGCACAGGTAGAAAGGATGGTGAAGAAGGCGTTTGGTATGCTTTCCTTTATTGGTCAGAGTATTGAGTACAGGAGCTGGAGGTCATGTTGCAGCTGTGCAGGACATTCGTTAGGTCACTTTTGGAAAACTGCATGCAGTTCTGGTCTCCTTCCTATCGGAAGGATGTTGTGTAACTTGACTGTTCAGAAAAGATTTACAAGGATGTTGCCAGGGTTGGAGGGTTTGAGCTATAGGGAGAGGTTGAACAGGCTGGGGCTGTTTTCAAGAGTAGAGTGGTACTGGAAAAGCACGGCAGGTCAGGCAGCATCCAAGGAGCAGGAAAATCGACGTTTTGGGCAAAAGCCCTTCATCAGGAATGTACATCTGCAGTACCCACTTCTGCCCAAAATTTTATAAAGTTCCAGCAACGCCTCCCTGCTCTTAAACACTGTGCCTCAGCTAATAAAGGCAACTATCCAGCGAAAACTGTCATAATTTCCTCAATTTATTCTCATCACTGAAGTTCTCATTTCTGGAACTATTCTAGCAAATCACTTTTGCCCAAGTCAGTCAGTGAAACAGAAACCCAGGCACCCTTCCTTGTGGTTAGAGTTTACTAACTATTCAGCCTTGCAGCTCCCTTCCCACACTAGTCCCGTCTGTTCCCCTTTCATTACTATTTTGATAAAGTCAGTCAATGGTTAATGGGCTTGATGGCTCAGTGGTTAGCACAGCGCCAGGGACCTCGGTTTGATTACAGTCTCAGGCGTCTGTCTGTGGGGAGTTTGTCTGCTCTCCCTGTGCCTGCGTAGGTTTCCTCCCACAGTCCAAAGATGTGCAGGTCAGGTGGATTTTGTTTTTATTCATTTGTCAGTGTCACTGGCAGAGGCAGTATTTATTACCCGTCCCTATTTGCCCCTTGCGAAGGTGGAGGTGAGCTGCTTTCTTGAACTGCTGCAGTCCACCTGCTGTGGGTTGACCCACAATATCCTTAGAGAGGGAATTCCAGGATTAGGACTCAACTACACTGAAGGGAAGGCAATATATTTCCAAGTCAGGATGGTGAGTGGCTGGGAGGGGAACTTGCAAGGGGTGGGGTTCCCATATATCTGCTGTCCTTGTCTTTCGAGATGGAAGTGGTTGTGAATTTGGAAGGTGCAGATTGAGGATCTTTGGCGGATTCCTGCAGTGCATCTTGTAGATGGTACACACTGCTGCTCCTGAGCATCAGTGGTGGAGGATTTAGAGGTGCCAGTGTTGGACTGGGGTGTACAAAGTTAAAAATCACACCATATCAGGTTACAGTCCAACAGGTTTAATTGGAAGCACTAGCTTTTGGAGCGCTGCTCCTTCATCGGGTGGTTGTGGAGTACATAGTTGGATTCCTGATCAAGGGCTTTGGCCCGAAACATTCCTTCTCCTGCTCCTTGGATGCTGCCTGACCTGCTTTGTTTTTCCAGCAACACATTCTCGATTCTGATCTCCAGCATTTGCAGGCCTCACTTTTTCCTTGGTGGTTATACTGCCTCTTGTTGGTGATGGTCATAGTCTGGATTAGCCATGGTAAATGTGGGGTTACAGGTCTGGGTGGGATGCTCTTTGGAGGGTCAGTGCAGACACAATGGGTCGATTGGCCTCTGTCTGCACTGTAGCAATACTACAATTAATACTATGAGTGATTTGATGATGGGGAAACCGTGTGAGAGCCCTTCTGGATACAAAAGAGGAAAGAATAATTTGAAAGGATATTGTGGTGAATAGTGAGGACATCAGCACTGACCTAGGAGGCCCCGGTTCACATCCTAACCAGGTTAATCCAAAATATCTTAATCAGGCTACATTTGGGAAGTTGCAGTGCCACCCAGGGGCACTGTAACAAAAATCACAATCTCAAAGGGACTTGGATTAACTCAAAGTCTCTAGTTGTTCCCTTGGTCTTGTGATGACCCCTTGATTGCAGTCAGCCAGTGGACACTGTACGCTCCCACTCCAAGAAAGCCATTCGATTGTGTGAGAGAGCACTTCAGGATATTACAACAACAGGGGTTGGGGGGGGGTGGTTCCCTGGTTTGTAATTTCCCAAGGTGCTCTTATGCACAATCAAATGTTTATATCCCCCTAACTAAATCTCCTGTGGTATTTTCTTCTCAACTCTTGAGCACCACCAGTAAATCACCCGTGGTTTTCAACTGAGTAATTTACTTGCTAAGGGGTACTCCACAACCACCTGATGAAGGAGCAACGCTCCGAAAGCTAGTGCTTCCAAATAAACTTGTTGGACGATAACCTGGTGTTGTGTGATTTTGAACTTTGTACAGCCCAGTCCAAGAATGGAACCTCCAAATCATCACTTTTTGATGTTAATATTGTCCTTAACTGGCTTTGCTTGTGAATATTCAATTGACCTGTTGGTGAAGAAGCAAAACGAATAATGTTGATTCACAATGGTGCCTCCTACATTTTTTTTTCTGTCTCACAACATTAAAAAATAAATACATATTTAAAATAGAGCAGACTCAGATGGAGCTCTTGTGGTGCCGAGGTAGTGTCCCTGTCCCTAGACCTTGGAGGCCAGGTTTCAAGTCCAACCTGCTCCATTGCTTTTATAAGAAAGACTTGAGTAGTGGGAAGGAAAAAGTAGTGAATTAGGACTCCTGTGGCACAGTAGTAGTGTTCCAGCCTCAGAGCTAGGAGGCTCAGGTTCGAGTCCCACTTGTTCAGAATGTGTCAGAGCAACTTCGAACAGCCTTTGAATTTCTTATGCTCAAAATGTCGATTCTCCTGCTCCTCAGATACCGCCTGACCTGCTGGGTGTTTCCAGCGCCACACTCTCAACTCTGATCACCAGCATCTGCGGTCCTCACTTTCCCCCATCTTTGAACAGGTCGGTTAGAGAATAGTTACTAACAGCTCATTTTTCCAATTTAACAGGAAGAAGTAGGAAGCTTCTTGCTGGAGGGCACGTGTAGCACAGTCTTTAGCTGTGGATCCAGGCGACCCACGTTCAAGTCCCACCTGCTTCAGAGGTGTGTAATAACATTTCTGAACAGGTTGGTTAGAAAAATAGGTTAACATTTTTAAAGATCAGATTTAATCAGCTCAGATTCCTGATTTAACTGTGGTGGATAGAAGGGGTGATTTGGTGATGTGAAAAGCCTTTCAGAGTGTGTGGTAAAGCACTTCTGTCCATTAAAAAAAGCCACGGAAAGTTTCCCTGGAAACGCTGATCTTTTGTGATGACCCAGTTGTGAGTTGTATTCAAAAGACCCCCGGAAGCAGAATGAGGAGAAAAAGTGGAGTGCGCAGGAGAAACTCAGCAGGTCTGAAGGTTTACCGGACTCGAAACATTAACTCCGCTTTCTCTCCACAGATGCTGCCAGACCTGCTGAGTTTCTCCAGCAGTTTCTGCCTTTGTCTCTGATTTCCAGCCTCTGCAGTGCTTTGTCGAAAACTGGCAGAGTGGGGACTCCAGAATATTGGCATTCCATTCCCAGTAATGGTAAACCCTTCCAACCAGCTGTCCATTGAGCAATGGGTAACACATAACATCCTCCAGGTGCCCTAGGGAAAGGAGGTGCTCAATCCTGTCAGATAGCCCCTGAGTCAGATTGTCATACAGGTATTTAGCAAGGTCAGGGTGGCACGGTGGCTCAGTGGTTAGCACTACTGCCTCACAGCGCCAGGGACCCAGGTTCGATTCCCCGCCTCGGGTGACTGTCTGTGTGGAGTTTGCACATTCTCCCTGTGTCTATGTTGGTTTCCTCCAGGTGCTCTGGTTTCATCCCACAGATGTGCAGGCTAGGGTGGGTTAGCCATGGGAAATGCAGGGTTACAGGGATAAGGTTGGCTTGGGTCTAGGTGGGATGCTCTCCAGAGAGTCGGTATGGACCCAATGGGCCGAAAAGCCTGCTTCTGTACCATAGGGCAAAGGGCAGATCGCCAGAACTTAGAAGCAAGCAGCTGGGACATCACTTAGCTGGTGAGGAAAGATGCTTCCAGTTAGGTTCTTCCTACACATCCAGAAACTTAGTGTAATTCCAGCTGTGGGAAAAAAAATCAACGTGGTAAAAACAATGACTGCAGATGCTGGAAACCAGATTCTGGATTAGTGGTGCTGGAAGAGCACAGCAGTTCAGGCAGCATCCAAGTAGCTTCGAAATCGACGTTTCGGGCAAAAGCCCTTCACTCCTGCACCATTCTGGGGAGGTCTGACTTGGAGAGAGATGCGGTGCACCTCTATCAAGATTTAAACATTTTTTTTAAAAGATTCCCTACAGTGTGAAAACAGGCCCTTCAGCCCAACCGGTCTACACCGACCCTCCGAAGAGTAACCCACCTAGACCCATTTCACTTTTGACCTAACACTATGGGCAATTTAGCATGGCCAATTCACCTGACCTGCACATCTTTGGACTGTGGGAGGAAACCCACGCAGACATGGGGAGAACATGCAAACTCCACACAGACAATCACCCGAGGCTGGGATGGAACCGGGGACCCTGGTGCTGTGAGGCTGCAGTGCTAACCACTGAGCCACCGTGCCACCCCAAAGCAGCTCTGTGCCCTACAGTCTGCTCATGGGAGAGAAACATCGAATGCACCTGGAGGGCTATCAAATCAGTGAAAGGTGCTCCTTGAGCTGCCAGAAACTCACTGCTCTTCCAGAGTGAAGAGCTGTTCATAGAGAGTGTTGAGAAGTGTGGTGTTGGAAAAGCACAGTTGGTCAGGCAGCATCCGAGGAGCAGGAAAATCAACATTTCGGGCAAAAGCCCTTCATCAGGACAAGGTTTCGGACTCTGTTCTGAAGGAAGAACTGAAGCCCAAAAATGTGCAGGTTAAGTGAATTGGCCCTACAAAATGCAGGGTTACTGGGATAGGATTGGGGTTGGAGCAGTGTTGAGTCTGGGGGGAGGGGGGGGGAGGGGGGGGGATGCTCTTTGGAGGATTGGTGTGGACTCGATGGGCTGAATGGTCTGCTTTCACACTGTAGGGACTCTATGATTTGGGTAACCATCGTAGAGGCTTAGGAACAAATGACCACAGATGCTGGACTCTACGGAAAACAACACATGCTGGAGATCACAGCGGATCAGGCAGCATCCGTGGAGAGAGAGCAAGCTGACGTTTCGAGTCTAGATGGCTCTGTATCAGAGTATGGGGGGGACACATTTATGCTACAGTTTGGGGGCTGAGGTGTGGAGATAGTGGCTGTAGAGTGCTTGGGGAGAAAGGATGTTGATAGTTCAGATTAAGTGGTTGGAATGTGAGAATGGCAGAACAATGGTGTCTAACTGCCAGACTGGGAGGAACAGACACTGGATTAGTGGTGCTGGAAGAGCACAGCAGTTCAGGCAGCATCCAATGAGCAGCGAAATCGACGTTTCGGGCAAAAGCCCTTCATCAGGAACGTCGATTTCGCTGCTCGTTGGATGCTGCCTGAACTGCTGTGCTCTTCCAGCACCACTAATCCAGTATTTGGTTTTCAGCATCTGCAGTCATTGTTTTTACCCTGGGAAGCACAGACAGTCTCACTGGGGTGGAGGGAGGGGAGGACATGATAACAAACTGAAATAAATCGTTCACAATTTAAAGATGTTGAATTCAAAAGCTCTCCCTTCAAAATATGCCCAGGGCTGGAACCTTTGTAAAACTTCTTGGGTTGTATGCTTGATATGCAATGAACATTGTAAGTATTAACTGCAGTTTTACACAAGTCCGGATTGTGATGGAATGCTCCCCTGGATGGGGGCAGCTCCAACAACATTCTAGAAGCTCAACACTATCCAGGGCAAAGCAGCCCCCGTTTGATTGGCACCACATTTACAAACATCCCCTCCCTCCGCCACCAACAGTCAGCAGCAGCAGTGTGTACCATTGACAAGATGCACTGCGGCATCAATGTTGCACTGGGGTGTACAAAGTTAAAAATCACACAACACCAGGTTATAGTCCAACAGGTTTATTTGGAAGCACTAGCTTTCAGAGCGCTGCTCCTTCATCAGGTGGTTGTGGAGTATAAGATCATAAGACACAGAATTTATAGCAAATGTTTACAGTGTGATATAACTGAAATTATATGTTGAAAAAGATCTGGTATATATATTGAAAAAAAGGCATGGTACATTGGTGAGACCAAGCAGCAATGGATTAATGGACACTGCACAACAACCTACAGACAGGAGTGTTTTCTCCCAGTCGGAGAACACTTCAGCGGTCTGGAACATTCGACCTTAGGGTGACCATCCTCCAAGGCGAATTTCGGGACAGGAAACAATGTGAAGTGGCCGAGGTGGGCACAGCAAATGCTGGAGATTAGAGTCAAGATTAGAGTGGCCCTGGAAAAGCGCAGCAGGTCAGGCAGTGTCCGAGGAGCAGGAAAATCAACGTTTTGGGCAAAAGCCCTTCATCAGGAATGAGGCTGGGAGCCTCGGGGGTGGAGAGATAAGTGGGAAGGGGGTGGAGCTGGGGGAAAGATAGCTGAGAGTGCAATAGGTAGATGGAGGTGGGGGAAAGGTGATAGGTCAGAGAGGAGGGTGGAACAGACAGGTGGGAAGAAAGATTGACATGTGGGACAGGTCATGAGGGCGGTGCTGAGCTGGAAGGTTGGAACTGGGGTAAGTTGGGGGGGAGGGGAAATGAAGAAACTGGTGAAGTCCACATTGATGCCATGGGATTGGAGGGTCCTGAGGCAGAATATGAGGTGTTCTTCCTCCAGGCGACGGGTGGTGAGGGAGTGGGGATGGAGGAGGCCCAGGACCTGCATGTCCTCAGCTGAGTGGGAGGGGGAGTTGAAGTGTTCAGCCACGGGGCGGTGGGGCTGATTGGTGCGGGTGTCCCAGAGATGTTCTCTGAAGCGCTCTGCAAGTAGGTGTCCTGTCTCTTCAATGTAGAGGAGACCACATCGGGAGCAACGGATACAGTAAGTGAAATGTGCGGAAGTGCAGGTGAAACTTTGATGGATGTGGAAGGCTCCTTTGTGGCCTTGGATGGAGGTGAGGGAAGAGGTATGGGCGTAGGATTTGCATTTCCTGCGGTGGCAGGGGAAGGTGCCAGGAGGGGAGGGTGGGTTGTTGGAGGGTGTGGACCTGACCAGGTAGTCACAGAGGGAACAGTCTTTGCAGAAAGTGGATAGGGGTGGGGAGGGAAATATATCCCTGGTGGTGGGGTATGTTTGAAGGTGGCGGAAATGTTGGCAGATGATGCAATTTATTCTGCTCAAAAACTGCATGAATCCATGTAAGATTCTGACCATTGGGGCAAGACAGCCTCACAGAGGACACCTCACACCTTCAGTGCATTATCTGGGCTGACATGGCACCTATTGTTAAAGTTCCCTTCAGAATGTAACTTTAAAAAGGTTCTGGGATTTACATATGAAAGAACTGAAACCAAGATGGTCATTCTAAAAGATGAGAGACTTACCAAACAATCCAGGTCTTTTTCAATATATCATTTCAGTTACCTCACACTGTAAACCTTTGTTATAAATTCTGTATTTTACAATCTTATACTCCACAACCACCTGATGAAGGAGCAGCGAAAGCTAGTGCTTCCAATTAAACCTGTTGGACTATAACCTGGTGTTGTGTGATTTTTAACTTTGTCCACCCCAGTCCAACATTGGCATCTCCACATTCGGTTTATTTAGAAGTGTAAGCTTTCAGAACCCTGCGGCAGCATCAAGCCAAGGCTCCTCTAAACCCATGACCCCACTACAATCCAGAAGGGAGAAAGTGAAGACTGCAGATGTTGGAGTTCAGAGTCAAAAGATGTGGCACTGGAAAAGCACAGCCAGTCAGGCAGCATCCGAGGAGAGTCACGTTTCAAGCATAAGCTCTTCATCAGGACTGAAGACGCACATTCCACACACCGCACATTGCACACACCGCACATTGCACACACCGCACATTCCACACACCGCACATTCCACACACCGCACATTCCACACACCGCACATTGCACACACCGCACATTCCACACACCGCACATTCCACACACCGCACATTCCACACACCGCACATTGCACACACCGCACATTCCACACACCGCACATTCTACACACCGCACATTCCACACACCGCACATTGCACACACCGCACATTCCACACACCGCACATTGCACACACCGCACATTCCACACACCGCACATTGCACACACCGCACATTGCACACACCGCACATTCTACACACCGCACATTCCACACACCGCACATTCCACACACCGCACATTGCACACACCGCACATTCCACACACCGCACATTCCACACACCGCACATTGCACACACCGCACATTCCACACACCGCACATTAGACACACCGCACATTGCACACACCGCACATTCCACACACCGCACATTGCACACACCGCACATTCCACACACCGCACACTCCACACACCGCACATTCCACACACCGCACATTCCACACACCGCACATTGCACACACCGCACATTGCACACACCGCACATTGCACACACCGCACATTCCACACACCGCACATTGCACACACCGCACATTCCACACACCGCACATTGCACACACCGCACATTCCACACACCGCACATTCCACACACCGCACATTCCACACACCGCACATTCCACACACAGCACATTGCACACACCGCACATTCCACACACCGCACATTGCACACACCGCACATTCCACACACCGCACATTGCACACACCGCACATTGCACACACCGCACATTGCACACACCGCACATTGCACACACCGCACATTCCACACACCGCACATTGCACACACCGCACATTGCACACACCGCACATTCCACACACCGCACATTGCACACACCGCACATTCCACACACCGCACACTCCACACACCGCACATTCCACACACCGCACATTGCACACACCGCACATTCCACACACCGCACACTCCACACACCGCACATTCCACACACCGCACATTCCACACACCGCACATTGCACACACCGCACATTCCACACACCGCACATTCCACACACCGCACATTCCACACACCGCACATTCCACACACCGCACATTCCACACACCGCACATTGCACACACCGCACATTCCACACACCGCACATTGCACACACCGCACATTGCACACACCGCACATTCCACACACCGCACATTCCACACACCGCACAATGCACACACCGCACATTCCACACACCGCACATTCCACACACCGCACATTGCACACACCGCACATTGCACACACCGCACATTCCACACACCGCACACTCCACACACCGCACACTCCACACACCGCACATTGCACACACCGCACACTCCACACACCGCACATTGCACACACCGCACATTCCACACACCGCACACTCCACACACCGCACACTCCACACACCGCACATTGCACACACCGCACATTGCACACACCGCACATTCCACACACCGCACATTCCACACACCGCACATTCCACACACCGCACATTGCACACACCGCACATTCCACACACCGCACATTGCACACACTGCACATTCCACACACCGCACATTCCACACACCGCACATTCCACACACCGCACATTCCACACACCGCACACTCCACACACCGCACATTGCACACACCGCACATTGCACACACCGCACATTCCACACACCGCACATTGCACACACCGCACATTGCACACACCGCACATTCCACACACCGCACATTGCACACACCGCACATTGCACACACCGCACATTCCACACACCGCACACTCCACACACCGCACATTCCACACACCGCACATTGCACACACCGCATATTCCACACACCGCACATTGCACACACCGCACATTCCACACACCGCACACTCCACACACCGCACATTCCACACACCGCACATTCCACACACCGCACATTCCACACACCGCACATTCCACACACCGCACATTCCACACACCGCACATTCCACACACCGCACATTCCACACACCGCACATTCCACACACCGCACATTGCACACACCGCACATTCCACACACCGCACATTGCACACACCGCACATTGCACACACCGCACATTCCACACACCGCACATTCCACACACCGCACATTCCACACACCGCACATTGCACACACCGCACATTGCACACACCGCACATTCCACACACCGCACACTCCACACACCGCACATTCCACACACCGCACATTGCACACACCGCACATTCCACACACCGCACACTCCACACACCGCACACTCCACACACCGCACATTGCACACACCGCACATTGCACACACCGCACATTCCACACACCGCACATTCCACACACCGCACATTCCACACACCGCACATTGCACACACCGCACATTCCACACACCGCACATTGCACACACCGCACATTCCACACACCGCACATTCCACACACCGCACATTCCACACACCGCACACTCCACACACCGCACATTCCACACACCGCACATTCCACACACCGCACATTCCACACACCGCACATTGCACACACCGCACATTGCACACACCGCACATTGCACACACCGCACATTCCACACACCGCACATTGCACACACCGCACATTGCACACACCGCACATTCCACACACCGCACATTCCACACACCGCACATTGCACACACCGCACATTGCACACACCGCACATTCCACACACCGCACATTGCACACACCGCACATTCCACACACCGCACATTCCACACACCGCACACTCCACACACCGCACATTCCACACACCGCACATTCCACACACCGCACATTCCACACACCGCACATTGCACACACCGCACATTCCACACACCGCACATTCCACACACCGCACATTGCACACACCGCACATTGCACACACCGCACATTCCACACACCGCACATTGCACACACCGCACATTGCACACACCGCACATTCCACACACCGCACATTCCACACACCGCACATTGCACACACCGCACATTGCACACACCGCACATTCCACACACCGCACATTGCACACACCGCACATTCCACACACCGCACATTGCACACACCGCACATTCCACACACCGCACATTCCACACACCGCACATTGCACACACCGCACATTCCACACACCGCACATTCCACACACCGCACATTCCACACACCGCACATTGCACACACCGCACATTCCACACACCGCACATTCCACACACCGCACATTCCCAGTGAAGAGCTCCTCAGACGCTGGAGGCGGAGGCGGTGGAAGAAATATTCGACGTCGCAATGCATGTCGAACTCATTAATCCGGGAGCGTAGAGGGATGAAGGTGAGGCCTTTGCTGAGGACTGAACGTTCATCCTCAGTAAGAGGGAGGTCTGGGGAACAGTAAAAACACAGCAGGGCCAGGCGCACACTCTCAGCTCTGATCTCCAGTACCTGCAGTTGTCACTTCCTCCCTGAAGTTTAAGTCTGTCCTGTACTAACTGCCTCATCATCAATATGTAAAGTACAGTGTGTAAAACACTCATTTTAATGTCATAGAGATGCACAGCATGGAAACAGACCCTTTGGTCTAACTCATCCATGCCAGATATCCCAACCCAATCTAGTCCCACCCCTCAGCACCCGGCCCATATCCCTCCAAATCCTTCCTATTCATATACCCATCCAGATGCCTTTTAAATGCTGTAATTGTACCAGCCTCCACCACTTCCTCTGGCAGCTCATTCCATACACGTACCACCCTCTGTGTGAAAAAGTGGCCCCTCAGGTCTCTTTGAACTCTTTCCCCTCTCACCTTAAACCTATCCCCTCTGGTTTTGGACTCCCCTTCCCTGGGGAAAAGACCTTGGCTATTCACTCTATCCATGCCCCTCATGATTTTATAAACCTCTATGAGGTCTAAAGATGTGCAGTTAGGGTGAATTGGCCATGCTAATTTGCCCATCGTGTTCAGGGATGTATAGGTTAGGTGTGCATTAGTCAGGGGAAATGTAGAGTAATAGAGTAGGGGAACAGGTTTGGGTGGGATACTCTTCGGAGGGTTGGTGTGGACTTGTTGGACCAAATGGCTTCTTTCCGCACTGTAAGGATTCTATGATTCTAAGGTCACCCCTCAGCCTCCGATGCTCCAGGGAAAACAGCCCCAGCCTATTCAGCCTCTCCCTGTAGCTCAAACCCTCCAATCTCATCACCATCCTTGCTGTGTAGAAAAGGGAAGGTATCCTTTTTAAACATGATGTGGACGAGCCAGTGTTGGACTGGGGTGGAGAGAGTCAAAAATCACACCACACCTGGTTATAGTCCAACAGCTTTATTTGAAACCGCAAGCGTTCGGAGCTTGTCGGAATAACTCAGTGTTGTGTCCTTTTTAAACAGGGGTGTAAGTTCCTTCTCTTCCTCACTGTCCAGTTTCCTTGCTGAGCTCAGTTAAAAATCCTGTGATAATTTTGATGTTTGGTTAGTGACCTTTACCTTTGCAGCCCCACACCTCTGCCATCGCTGTCTCTAGATGGTTGGGACATGTTTTACCCCACCCAGGTCTCTCTCTCTCTCTCTCTCTCTCTCTCTCTCACACACACACACACACAAACACTCTTACTCTTGCACGCAAAGTGATTCTGTTTTATTCTGTGTCAGAACCAGTTCTGATCATCATTGAAAACCAGGATATAATTTCTGTTGAAGAGCCTGTGACAGCAGGACAGTTAGTTTTCAAACTGCTGAGGATTGGGCCTAAAGGGACTCTCAAGGAGGTAGGTTCTGTGAAGTGTGTTGTCAGGGCTGACTGGACAGCAAGTGTTGCTATGGCAACAGGGAAGGTTAGACAGGTCCAGATTCGCTCCATTTTTTTGTGTTGTTGACCCAAATTCAAGGGAAATGATTGAAGTCCTTGAGTCACGTGGCAGTGTGAGGGAGTAGACAAGGACAGGGCTATGGGAGACATAAAGAGAGAGAGGAGGCGCTGATACAGGGAAGGAGGGAGTGCGTGACAGGGACAGAAAATGCTAGAGAAACTCAGCAAGTGGTGGCAGCATCTGTGGAGAGAAAAACAGAGTCAGCATTTAGAGTCCAGTGAGTCTTTGTTAGGCCAGGACTCGAAATGTTGACTCTGTTTCTCTCTCGCTCTCTCTCCAGACGCTGCTGAGTTTCTCCAGCACTTTCTGTTTTTGCCTGGGATCCCCAGCGTCCTCAGTTGCTTGTTTACACTGACTCCCTTCCCAGCCTCTCCCTCTCCCTTCCATTCCACTTACCGACCCTTCCTTCCAGCCACCCACCGGATTTATTCCTCCCATCGACCAACCAGGCCATACCCAGTAGTCATGTTTACCCATCCCGACCTCACCACTCCACTTCTCCCCCCCCACCCAAAACCCCCCCCACCACCTCCCTTTATCTGTAGCTCCCCCTCACCCCAACCCCAGTCCTGAAGAAGGGTTACACCCGAAATGTTGACTTCTCCACCTCCTGATGCAGCCTGGCTTGCTGTGTTCTTCCAGCCTCCTGCCTGTCTACTTTGGATTCTAGCATCTGCAGATATTTTGTTCTAATTATATTAATGTATCGCAGGGCCTGAGACTATGACATTGGGTCAGGGCTGAGGCAAAGAAAGAAAACAATAAGCAGGTGTGATATGGGTAGAGTGTGATGAGGGACATAATGAGTGTAGCTTGGCAAGTAAAAGCATTGCCCACCACCCCCACACCCCCCAACCCCTCTCTATGATGGATATACCATTTGCGATTTTGGAGAAGATTTGTAGCTCAGGTTGTGGATCAGGTTGTAAGTTTGCTCGCTAAGCTGGAAGGTTTGTTCTCAGATGTTTCGTCACCATGCAGGTAACATCATCAGCTTCACCGGAGGCTCACTGATGATGTTACCTAGCTTGGTGACAAAACGCCTGAGAACAAACCTACCAGCTCAGTGAACAAAATTACAACAAGAATAAACCATGTACCATCCTCAGGGTGAAGTAACATTGGGGAACAGAACTTCCACATTAATCTTGGCCTTGTTTCCCTGCATAGTGTTGGGTTTAGGATGATGCGTTGGCCGTTTGGCCCAAAGCACACTGTGGCTCAGTGATTAACACTGCTGCCTCATAGCACTAGGGACCTGTGTTCAATTCCACCCTTGCAGAACTGTCTGTGTGGAGTTTGCACATTCTCCCTGCGTCTGTGTGGGTTTCCTCCAGGTGCTCCGGTTTCCTCCCACAGTCCAAAGATGCGCAGGTCCAGGTGGATTGGCCACGCTAAATGCTCCATAGTGTCCAGGGATGGGCAGGCTCGATGGGTTAGCCATGGGAAATGCAGGGTTACAAGCATTTGGTATGGGAGTGGGTCTGGGGAGGGATATTCTTCAGAGAGTCAATGTGGGCCAATGGCCTGCTTTCACACTGGAGGGTTTCTATGACTGAGATGAGAAGACATTTCTTCATTCGTGGACAAACAAAGCTTTGGAACTCCCTGCTGTCGATGTATTGAGTGTATTGAAGAGAGAGATCAATACACTATAGGATTTCTTTTACCCCTTCAGGTGACATTGGGTGTCGCTGGCACATTAACCTTTGTTGCCGACCCCCATTCACCCTTGACGCGAGTGACTTGTTCAGCCTTTTTGGGGGGAGACTCAGCCACATTGTTCTGTGTTCAATTATGTGAGTCTGATTACTGATCTATGCTCAGGTGCTTGATTGGGTAAACCTGGGCATTGACATAGCCACCACAGAAGTTGCTGGAAGTAAGAGAGGGCAGATATTTTAAACCATTGGGTGAAGCATCAAAATGAAGTTCCTGCACATTTAGAAATTGGAAACATCTGTGTGTAGCTCTGAGCTGTAAATTATAGTACAGCAAGTATATGGGGCTGGAGGAGGTTACAGGGACAGTGTAGGGTGAGGCTTGGGAAAGCTTTACACAAGTGCAAAATTTAGGTGCCTTGTGGGTAGCATTGGAAGGACTGTTTCTGAACTTTTTGTTTCTTCTGTTTTTTCCTCTCAGAATTGGTACTTAAGAAGCTGGGTATATAAGGTGTTGCTGCAAGTGGAGACTTGTAAACTTTTCACTGCACTCATTTGAGTACATGTGACAATGAAGCTAATTGTAATTCTATGTTTATACATCACTCTTTGCAGTCAATTATGAAAGGATTCACACTGAAACTGTCAGAAGGACAGCAACCAATTTGCATACAGCAAGGTCCAATGCAAAGAAATATGCCAAAGACCATCCATCTTTAGTGGTTTTGGTTGAGGGATTAAATATTGGCCTGGACTCTTCAGACTGACTCTCCACTTGCTCTTCATCATGATGGAGGCCATCATGTTGAACCTAGAGGGTAGATGGGGCAATGGTTTGACAACTCAGATTATGGCCAGCACAGTGGCTCGTTGCTTAGCACTACTGCCTCACAGCATCAGGGACCTGATTCAATTCCAGCCTCGGGCGACTGTCTGTGTGGAGTTTGCACATTCTCCCTGTGTCTGTGTGGGTTTCCTCCAGGTTCTCCAGTTTCTTTCTGCAGTCTAAAGATGTGCGGGTTAGGGTGGATTGGCCATGCTAAATTGCCCTAGTGTCCAGGGATGTATAAGCTAGGTGGGTTAGCAATGGAGAATGCAGGGTTACAGGGATAGGTTAGAGCAGTGGGTCTAGGGATACTCTTCAGAGGATCAGTGTAGACTTGATGGGCTGAATAGCCTGCTTCCACACTATAGGGATTCTATGAAAGACGGCACCTCTGGCACTTGGAATAACTCCCCAAGGTGAGACAAGGTGATGGGGATAGATAGAAAGACAGTGGAAGAGAATGTGATAGACAGAGTGTGTGATACCTGTCTATTGTCCAATACTAGTGAAATATTTTTCAATAGCTCCTCTAAGACAAGCTCCCTGTGTGTGTTTTTTATATAGCGTGTACAAATTAAAAGGATGGTCTGATTTGCCTCGGCTTTATCTCGCTCTCTGAGAATTTAGTTCAATGACAGAGTTGCCCTACATACAGCTCAGTGCTGAAGATGGAAGCAATAACCTTAATTTCACAGGGAATGAGCTGACAGGAGGTAAGGCTGCCTGCATAGGAAGCTGTTATTGCTGGATACTAGCTGGAAGTTTCCAGGTTTGTACACGTTCATGAGCCAAACAGACATTTACTAACTGTTCCTTGAAAAATACAGAACTTGAATCTTGCTTAAAATAAAGACAGATTGCCCGAAAGTTTTCATCTTGCATTCATCAGGACACATGCAAGAATGCCAAATTTCAGACAATTACAACAACATATACTGTAGCAGGAACAGATGTTGATTGGTTGACAAATTGAACCTGATTGGCTTCTTAAATTACTGGATAACTAAAAAAAACACAAGGCTGGAATATCATCCTTTTGCTTATGGATATGAGTCTCTGGTTAAGAATACAAGTTGATTTAATTTGATTTATTATTGTCACATGTACCTAAGTACAGAGAAAAATTTTGTTTTGCGTGCAGTACAGGCAAAGCATACCATAGAAAGGTTGCTAGTGTCATAGAAAAGAACAAGGAATGCAGTGTTATGGCTGCAGAGAAGGTGCACAGAGCTCGAGATCATCATTAAATTTGAAAGGCCCACTCAGTAGTTTATAACAGCTGAGAAGAAGCTGTTCTTGAATCTATTGGTCTGTGTATTTAAGCAACTGCCTGAAGGGAGAGGTTGGAAGAGATTATAACCGAAGTGGGAGGGGTCTTTGATGATGTTGGCTTCCTTCCCGAGGCAGTGGGAAGTGTAGATGGAGTCAATGGATGGGAGGCTGGTTTGTGTGATGGACTGAGTTGCATTCATGAATCTCTGTAGGTCTTACGGTCCTGGGCAGAGCAGTTGCCGTACCAAGTCATGATCCGGATAGAATGCTTTCTATGGGGCATCTATAAAAAATTGGTAAGAGTCTTTATGGACATTCTAACTTTCCTTATCCTCCTGAGGAAGTAGAGATATTGTTGTGCTTTCATGACCATTGCGCCAATGGGGGTGGATCAGGATAGATTAGATTAGACTAGATTCCCGACAGTGTGGAAACAGGCCCTTCAGCCCAATAAGTCCACACCGACCCTCCGAAGAGTAACCACCCAGACCCATTTCCCTCTGACTAATGCACCTAACACTACGGGCAATTTAGCACGGCCAATTCACCTGACCTGCACATCTTTGGACTGTGGGAGGAAACTGGAGCACCTGGAGGAAACCCACGCAGACACGGGGAGAATGTGCAAACCACACAGACAGTCACCCTGGTGCTGTGAGGCAGCAGTGCCAACCACTGAGCCACCATGCCACTTCAATTGTTGATCATCACTCCCAAGGATATAATGCTCTTGGACATCTCTACCTCAGCACCATTGATATAGACAGGGGCGTGGCATCTACCTTGCATCCTGAAGTCAACGACCAGCACTTTTATTTTGTTAACGTTGAGGGAGAGATCGTTTTCTTTACACCACACCACTAAGCACTCTATCTCTTTCCTGTACTCTGTCTCGTCATTGTTTTGAGATCTGACCACATTATGAGCTTTAGTGATATCAGACCATATCTCATATCAGACCATAGCTCTCTCATTAGAGAGAGAGAGAGAGAGAGAGAGAGAGAGAGAGGTAACTGATGGTGGATTAACCCCAAGGGTCAGCATGCCTCAGGTTCGGGGGGAATGATTCAGAGAGAGAGAGAATCCTTCCCAGTAACCTCAGCTGCATTGCAATGCACACTATTGGCATTGACTCTGCATTACAAACCAGCCTACTGAGCTAACTGACCCTCCTCAACACATTCAAGATCATTTACTTCATAGAATAGGCACAGACTGATCAATGATTCCCAGGTTTTATCACCTTGGTAACCTCCATCTTCTATTATAGATGTTTTTTCCACACTTATAAGAATTAGAGCACCCCACAATTATCCCTGAGACATTACCATTAGCGAATTTTAAACAGTCCTATCCTATTTCGTCTTCCTCCTCAGAGCTGGAGATGATTCCTCTCTGGACGAATAGCTCATCAGGTCTTGGAGCTAGTAGTATGATGACACTGGAGTAGGAATCCAGAGGCCCAAGCAAATGCTGTAAGGACACTATAAAACCATGAGGGGCAGGGATAGGGTAAATAGCCAAAGTCTTTTCCCCGGGGTAGGGGAGTCCAAAACTAGAGGGCGTAAGTTTAAGGTGAGAGGGGGAAGATTTAAAAGGGACCAAAGGGGTAATTTTTTCACTCAGAGGTTGGTGTGTGTATGGAATGAGCTGCCAGAGGAAGTGGTGGAGGCTGGTACAATTACAACATTTAAAAGGCATTTGGAAGGGTACACAAATAGCAAAGGTTTAGAGGGATGTGGGCCAGGTGCTCGCAGATGGAACTGGATTAATTGAGGATATCTGGTCAGCATGGACGAGTTGGACCGGAGTGTCTGTTTCTGTGCTGTATATTTCTACGACTCCATGTGGAATTTACATTGTTATTGAAATGCGGAAAATGAGGTTAGTCTCAATGATGGTGCCCATGAAACTATCATCAATCATTAAAAAGAAATCTGGTTCACTAATATCCTTTAGGACAGGAAATCTACTGGTCTACATGTGACTCCAGACCCACAGCCATGTGGTTGATCCTTTACTGACATTTTGCTTCTAAAATGACACAGGAAGCCACTCAGTTCAAGAGCAATTAGGGGATGGGGGAGAAATTAAATGCTGGATCTGCCAGTGACCCCCCACAGCCCATGAGATAACCTTTAATTAGTTGTTCCAGGGCTGATTGACCACAGGTTACATCACACCCCACCCTCATCCGGAGCCCAAACACCCACAGTTTCCACTGAGCAGCAAACTGGGAGTTGGGGGGTGGGGGTGGCGGGGGTTGCTTTGGTCCCAGAACAATTTTCCACTTCACCTCCCCCCACCCCACCAATCTTATTTTCTGTGCCTTTGACATAGGGTCTGAAAGCGTTCTATTTTGTAAAGTACTCTTTTGTCTATGGCCATGTTGGCATCGACCTTACCAGACTGGTGCACTTGGCAAGTTGAGACACTTGAAGTTTTCTCTTGAGGGTGGGTGGGGCTTACTGCCCATGGTTTTTGACGCCATCGCTAGGCAACCAAAACACTGACAGTGCCACCCAAAAGCTGTGTCATTTTGTGGTTTTGTTGCGTGCGACGCACAGTACAGATGTAGCCTCAGGCATGTCCATTCATCAACCACATGTTTCAGGCCCCGTGCCATCTCACATGCCAAACTCCAGAATCGCAGAGTTCGCGAAGGGACATGTGACCCAAGTTGCACAATGCCACCCCAAGTCCCTGGTCAGAGAATGGGAGTGTTCCACTGCACCAAGAACGAGAGAGGTGGAATGGGGCACTTGCTTTCTTCAGTCATGGCATGGAGTATGAGAGCAAGGAGCTAATACTGGGGTTGTACAGAGCATTGGTCAGGTCACAGTGCTGGAGTATTGTGTGCAGTTCTGGTCACCCCACAACAGGAAGGATGTGATAGCACAGAAGGGACAGAGGACGTTGTTGATTGGGTTGGAGAAGCTGAGCTGTAAGGAGAAAGTCACACAACACCAGGTTATAGTCCAACAGGCTTATTTGAAGTCACATGCTTTCCTCCTTCATCTGATCACAGATGGACAATAAATGCTGGCCTAGCCAGCAATGCCCTCATCTCGTGCATGAATAAAAAAATATGTTTGCGATCCTGTGTGTTTTTCAAGCCACCTGGTTGGACAGCTGTGACTGTTTTCATGTTGATTAATAGAATCATAGAATGCCTACAGTGTAGAAGCAGGCCATTCGGCCCATTGAGTCCACACTGTCCCCACTGACTGGGTAGTGGAATGGGTAGAGCTGATTTAACATGAATTATTAACCCTGTCAGAACCAATAATTATATAAACTTCCCCTTTTCTCTTGATTCCCCACTTCAGTGACCCCACCTCCCCCACTCTCTGTTGCAAAGACAATTTCAAAAAGTCAGCAATGTCTTAGAGATAACAAAACTCTCCTCACAGCCATCTTAAATAGGCGACCTTTTATTTTTGAACCGTGTCCTTTATTTCCTAATATCTCACGCAAGGGCAGACATTCACCTTACCAAAGTACCCTTTGGAATTCACTTGTTCCATTAAGATCACTTTTCTAAACTCCCAGTGGATACTGGTCCAGATCATCCAACTTTTCCTCTGAAGGTAATGTTCCTGTCCCAAGCATTGGTTGAGTAAATGAGAGGCTGGTGGTATTAGGTCTCCTCAGTGCCATGGGGAGGGAGCACTACACTGAGGCCTAGTCGCAGGTGGCCTTAAAAGACCTACCCAGTGCTTCAGACAGCACGTTCTTAGGTTAGGGTGGATTGGTTGCGCTAAGCTACCCATAGTGTCTTGGGATGTGCAGGTTAGCTGGGTTCGCCATGGGAAATGCGGGATTATAGGCATAGAGTAAGGGGGAGACGGTGTGGACTCAATGGGCCGAATGGCCTGCTCCTACACTGTAGGCATTCTATGATTGGATTAACCAAATTGAAAACTGTCAGAGCTGTCCAACCAGGTGGCTTGGGAAACACATGGGAAGCAGTCTCCAGGCATTTTCCGTGATGACATTTCGAAGAATAGCGTGGTAACAGTTTAGGACGGGACGTGGTTTGTTTTGATTAGAAGGTTACCTCCTTGTCTGCCAACAGTCTTATTGTCTCTGGCTCCAGTCAGATGTAATGTATTATTAGATGTACTTGGCATAATTCCCAACTGGAATTTCCCTCTTCATTAACACAAAGACAACTGAAATAGGAGACTGGCGTTATAGTGCAGGTGTATCGCGTGATTATTCAACCACGGTAAGTTCAACCTTTGTACTTTCATAAATGATTTAGCAAAAATATATTATTGTTGGTTAATTTAATCTTCCCTCTTCTTTCCTTTGTCTTGGGGTGGTTAAGGGGATAATTTGCATTTGTTAAGATCATAGAATCCCTACAGTGTGGAAGCAGGCCATTCAGCCCCTCACACTGACTCTCTGAAGAGCATCCCTCCCAGGCCCATCCCATCCCAATTCCCATGGCTAATCCACCTAACCTACACATCCCTGGACACTGTGAGCAATTTCCCATGGCCAATCCACCCTAATCTGCACATCTTTGGACTGTGGGAGGAAATCGGAGCATCCAGAGGAAACCCACGCAGACACAGGGAGAATGTGCAAACTCCCCGAGGCTGGAATCGAACCCAGGTCCGTGGTGCTGTGAGGTGGTAGTGCCACCCATGTTCTCCTGAGTGCTAAGTTCAGTTGAGTTGAATTAAATAGAATATCCTTTATTGTCACTTGGCTCCAGTACAGAAGTACAGGAGTAGAGTGAATTTTTTTTACAATGGCTGTCTTTTAATGGCGCCACTGTAGGGTCAAGCGCCTAGGTACAAATCTTACAGTTCAAAAAAAATATTGTGTTGTTTTCAAAAGAGGATTAAAAGGAAAGTAGCAGCATTACCTACGGTGTCCAAGAATGAGTTAGAACTGAGGTAGTTGTAACATTGTGAAAAGGATTTACATTACTGTCCAGTAAAAAAGAAGTTTAAAATGAGGTTGTTTGTAACATTGTGAGAAGGATTTACTTACAGACCTGTTAAAAATTCCAAACAGCAGCAGCTCAGCATGTGGTGCCATCACAAGGATGGGGTTTGAACCCGGAAACATAAGGCTCAGAGTTGAGGGTATGACCGAGACTTCACTCGGTCTGCCCTGATCGCCTGATGTCCGTTTTGAAAGAGCTGGATTTTATTTAAACACTTTGACTAATCAAAGAAGCACTTTCAAAGCCAATTTCTGCACAACCATCTCCCGCAAACAGTAAGGTGGTAAATTAAAGAAATCTCATGGTTTTTTCGTGATGTTGATTGCAAGATAAATTTTTCTCAGTGTTATAGACCAGACCAGACCCCTTCAAAATATTTTAAGAAGGTAGGCTGGACCCTAACTTTTTCTTATTTTAAAGGCAAAAATAGAGACTGTCCCAGACGTGATGCGACTATTCAAACTACTCGATGTTAAACAAAATATGCATTATTTAAATAAACACTGTAGTTAAAATACAACAAAAGAAAGAGGAAGTTAGAATAACAACTTTGTTGGAAACTTAACAGAATAGTTGATACAGTACGTATTACTAATGAACTGTTTCAATATAGTAACAACTCAAACCACACCCCTTGGCAAAAGGGCAAATTCAGACACAGATTCTCACATGCAGTTCTCCAATCCAGGAGGAAAAAGCATTAAGAGAGAATTCAGAGAGACAAGCAGTCAGGAGACATCCATTGAAGTTTCCAACTCTGTTGAGACCCCAATTGCTTCTGATGTTACTGAAAAAAAACAAAATCCAGAAATCTGGATCTGTGAAAGCTGGTCACCCTCTTTCATGCTGCATTGGAAAAACCCACGTCCTCCCAGACTGTCTGCTCTAGTGGTCTTCAGCAGGCAGCATGCTACCTCTGCCTTACAACCTCTCTTCAGAAAAGAAAAGACAAAAATTACCTCTTAAAGTGACAGCATTGTCACATCAGGGAACTGGGGAGAACACCCCAGTGTTTCTTCAAAGTTTAGAAATTAGAAATTTTAAAATGTAGCAATTAAAAATGCTTAACATGACCAATTAGAAACAGGATGGCTTTGCAAAGGGGAAATTACGTTTGACAAATTTACTAGAATTCTTTGAGGAGGTAACAAGCAGGATAGGTAATGGGGAAACAGTGGATGTAACATTTAAAAGGCATCTGGATGAGTATATGAATAGGAAGGGTTTAGAGGGATATGTGCCAAGTGCTGGCAAATGGAACTAGATTAGCTTAGGATATCTGGTCGGCATGGACGAGTTGCACAAAAGGGTCTGTTTCTGTGCTGTACATCTCTATGTCTCTTTGACTCAAATAGATTTGAATTTTCAGAAGGAGTTTGATAAGGTACCACACACTGGATTATCTAATAAGATAAGAGTCCATGGTTCAGGAGGTCACGCAGTGGCATGGATAGAGGATTGGTTAACTAATAGAAAACAGAGAGTTGGATAAAGGAGGCAGTTTAAGAATGGCAATCTGTAACTAGTGAAGTGCCACAGGGATCAGTGCTGGGGCCACGATTATTCACCATGTATATTAATGATTTGGATGAGAAGAGTGAATGTACTGTAGCCAAGATAACACAAAATAGGTGGGAAGGGAAGTGCTGAGGATGACACAAAGAGTCTACAGAGGGATATGGGAATGGGCAAAAACTTGGCAGATAGAGTATAATGTGAGAAAATGTGAAGTCGGCAGGAAGAATAGAGGAGTTGAATATTATTTAAATGGAACAAGACTGCAGAAAGCTATGGAATGGGGATTTTGGAGCCCTTGTATATGAATCACCCAAGTTCAGCAGGTAATAGGGGTGGAAAATGGGATTTGGCAATGATTCCAGAGAGAATGGACTATAAAAGTAGTGAAGGTTTGCTAAATGAAACAAGGCACTCGTCTGACCACAATTGGATTATTGTGAGTGATTTTGGGCCTTTATCTAAGGAAGGCAGCCCATAGAAGGTTCACTGGTCTTATATCACATATGGAGAGACTGTCTGAGGAGGAGAGGTTCAATTGGACATGAACTCATTGGACTTTAGAAAATGAGAGGTGATCTTATTAAAACATACAAGATTCTGAGGGGGCCTGACAGGGGGAGATGTGGAGAGGGTGTTTTCTCTTGTGTGGGCGAGTCTAGGATCACAGGGGCATCATCTCAGAATAAGGGGTCACCCATTGAAGACAGAGATGGGGAGGAATATCTTCTCTCCAACGAGAGTGAAGCTGTGGAGATTTTTACAGCAGAGAGTTGTCGAGGCTGGGGCATTCAGTATATTTAAGGCTGAAACAAACAGGTTTTTAATCCGTAAGGGAACCAAGCGGGAAGTCAAAGTGGAGTTGATTATCTGATCAGCCAAAACTTATTGAATGGCAGAGCAGATTTGATGGGCTGAATGGCCTACTTCTTCTCCTACATCTTGCAATGTTTTCACCTTACAAGAGTGGCCAAAGGATCTTTAACAGTTGGGATAGAGCCTGAGATAATTTAAATATGAATGCTGTCTCAAGAGCTTATCAGAATCTAATTCCACAAAGCCTGCCCCACCATCTACAAGGCACAAGTCAGGAATGTGATGGAATCCTCCCAATTGCCCTGGATGTGGGCAGGACCAACAACACTCAAGAAGCTCGATACCATCCAGGACCACGCAGGTTTGCTTGATTGGCACCACATCTACCACCTTCAACATTAACCCCCCATAAATCACCAAGGCACTGAGGCAGTAGTGTGTATCAGCTACAAACACATAACCACTTCCATCTGGAAGGACAGGGACAGCAGATACATGGGAACACCATCCCCTGTAAGTTCCCCTCCGAGCCACTCACCACCTGATTTGGGAATATATCGCTGTTCCTTCGGTTTTGCTGGGTCAAAGCCCTGGATTTCTCTCTCTAAGGATATTGTGGGTGTCCCTATACCATGTGCACTGCAGTAGTTCAAAGAAAGCAGCCTTATTACACCTTCTCAAGAGGCAATTAATGTAGTAACAAATGCTGGCATTTATTGCATCACCCATATTTCATGGAAGAATATAAACATTGTCTAAAAGACCACATTTCATAATCATGGAGCACTGGCTCCAGGTGCCTCTGGATATTATACACCAGCATCATAGAATCCCTACAGTGTGGGAGCAGGCCATTCAGCCCATATCAACCTTTCAAAGAGCATCCAATCCCGACCCACTTCCCTGCCCTATGCCTGTAACCTTGCATTTCCCCTGGCCAACTCACCTAGCCTGCATATCCCTGGACACTACGGGCTAATTTCCCATGGCAAATCCACCAACCTGCACACCTTTGGACAGTGGGTGGAAACCAGAGCTCCCGAGACACAGGAAAAATGTGCAAACTCCACAAGGACAGTCGCCTGAGGGTGGAATCGAACCTGGGTCCCAGGCACTGTGAGGCAGCAGGCATAACCACTGAGCCACCAGGCAGGACGTGAATCCTACTTAGGGGTTCAAATCCTACCACGGCAGATGGTGTGGAATTTGGATTCAATAAAATTCTGGAATTAAGAGTCTAATGATGACCATAAATTCATTGCTAATTGTCGGCAAAAACCCATCTGGTTCACTAACATTCTTTAGGGAAAGAAACTGCCATCCTTACCCGGTCTGGCCTACATGTGACACCAGACCCACAGCAATGGGGTTGATTCTTAACTACCCTCTGGGCAATTAGGGATGTGCAATAAATGCTGGGCTGGTCAGTGACACCCTCAACCTGTGAATGAAATTTTTAAAATCCCAAGGTCTGTCTGGCTCAAACATGAAAGAACGATGTGCTGATGGAAGCTGACAAAGTATAACCAGTTCATGGAAAAATTCTAGGAGAGAGGGGGACTGCAGATGCTGGAAATCAGGTTCAAAACGTGTGGCACTGAGAAAACACAGTGGGTCAGGCAGCATCCGAGGAGCAGGAGAGTCGACGTTTCAAGCATAGGCTCTTTATCAGGAATGAGAGGGTGGCCCAAGGGGACTGAGAGATAAAGGGGAGTCGGGCTGGGAGGGAATGCGACAGGTAGATGAAGGTGAGGGGTGAAAGTGATAGGTCGGAGAGGAAAGTGGAGCGGATAAGTGGGAAGGGAGATGGACAGGTAGGACAGTTCAAGAGGGCTGTGCTGAGTTGGAAGGTTGGATCTGGGATGAGGTGGGGAGGGGAAATGGGGAAACTGATGAAATCCACATTGATTCCATGTGGTTGGAGGGTCCCAAGGCGGAGGATGAGGCGTTCTTCCTCGAGGCATCGGGTGGCTAGAGTTTGGCGGTGGAGGAGGCCCAGGACTTGCATGTCCTTGGTGGAGTGGGAGGGGGAGTTGTAGAGTCATAGAGTCATAGAAATATACAGCATGGAAATAGACCCTTCGGTCCAACCTGTCTGTGCTGACCAAATATCCCAATCCAACCTAATCCCACCTGCCAGCAACCTGCCCATATCCCTCCAAACCCTTCCTATTCATATACCCATCCAGATGCCTTTTAAATGTTGTAATTCTACCAGCCTCCACCACTTCCCCTGGCAGCTCATTCCATACACGCACCACCCTCTGTGTGAAAACATTGCCCCTTAGGTCCCTTTTATATCTTTCCCTCTCACCCTAAACCTATGCCCTCTAGTTCTGGACTCCCCCACCCCAGGGAAGAGACTTTGTCTATTTATCCTGTCCCCTATTTATCCATGCCCTTCATGATTTTATAAACCTCTATAAGGTCACCTCTCAGCCTCTGATGCTCCAGGGAAAACAGCCCCAGCCTATTCAAACTCTCCCTATAGCTCAAATCCTCCAACCCTGGCAACATCCTTGGAAATCTTTTCTGAACCCTTTCAAGTTTCACAACATCTTTCCAACAGGAACGAGACCAGAATTGCACGCAATATTCCAAAAGTGGCCTAACCAATGTCCTGTACAGCCGCAACAATACCTCCCAACTTCTGTACTCAATACTCTGACTAGTAAAGGAAAGCATACCAAACGCCTTCTTCACTACCCTATCTACCTGCGAACTACTTTCAAGGAGCCATGAACCTGCACTCCAAGGTCTCTTTGTTCAGCAACACTCCCTAGGACCTTACCATTGAATGTATAAGTTAAAGTGTTCAGCCACAGTGCATGTGTCCCAGAGATGTTCTCTGAAATGTTCCCCAATTGGTGTCCTGTATCCCCAATGTAGAGGAGACCACAACAAACACAGTATATGACGTGTGTGGAAGTGCCGGTGAATCTCTGCCGGAGGTGGGAGGCTCCATTGGGGCCTTGGATGGAGGAGAGTGGGGAGGTGTGGGAAAATTCTGCTTGCCACATTGGCAGAAAATCTGGGAAAGGGTGTTTTGACTCTGGGAGATCGGAAGCAGCTCTAGGATTTTCCATAGGATTTTCCAGTGCGGATAAAAACAACAACCTAGCAGCTGGAGTTTCTTTTGGGAAATAACAAGCGATGGGAAAACAATGAGGAATCCCAAAGCTTGTTGAGCTAATGAGGGAATGTCCATATGTGTATCATAGTAACTCTTCACTTTTAAAGTTGACGTCCAAATGCTCTTAAATTAAATTCATTCACAGGATATGGGGCAACGCTGGCTAGGCCAACATTTATTACCTATCCCAGAGTGCAGTTAAGAATCAGCCATCTTGCAGTGAGACTGGAGTCACATGTGTTTGAAAAGCCTGGTGCTGGAAAAGCACAGCAGGTCAGGCAGCATCCAAGGAGCAGGAGAGTCAATAATTCAGGCATAAGCCCTTCATCAGGAATGTAGGAGAATGGAATCACACGTGGGCCAGACCAGGTGAGGATGGTAGATATTCCCCCTCTTAATGAACTAGGTGGGTTTTTCCTCACAATAGTTTCGTCATCATTAGACTCTAGTCCAAATTCCACCATTTGTTATGGTGGGATTCGTACCCAGGTCCCCAAAACATTAGCAAAAACAACGATTTCTGGAGAAACTCTGCAGGTCTGTGGAGCTAAAGTAGTCAATGTTTTTAGTTCAGTGACCTTTTGTGCAGAACTGATCCAGAACATTACCTGTGTTTCTAGATTAATAGTCTCACACTTTCCAAACCTACAGGATTGATAAATTCTTGATCTCGCAAGGAATTCAGGGCTACGGGGAGAGTGCAGGTAAGTGGGTGAGTGGAATTGAAACAGCCATCAGCCATGATTAAATGGTGGAGTGGACTCAATGGGCTGAATAGCCTTGCTTTCCCACTCTTATGTCTTATGGTCTTATGGACCATTTCCATCTAGAAGGGCAGCAGATAAATGGGAACACCACACCCTACAAGTTCCCCTTCAAGCCACTCACCATCCTGACTTGGAAATATATCGCCGTTCCTTCAGTGTCGCTGGGTCAGAATCCTGGAATTCCTCTCCTCAGGGCATTGTGGGTCATCCCACAGCACATGGACTACAGCGGTTCAAGAAGGCAGCTCACCCCCACCTTCTCAAGGGGCAACTAGGGATGGGCAATAAAGGCTGGTCCAACCAGTTGTGCCCATGACTTATAAATAAATAAAATAAAACAGTCATCTAACTACTGCCTCCTTGACATACCTCTTGCTAATTTGGAATTTCCTCCAGTCCTACACCTCTCTGAGATCTCTGTGCCTTTCTAAGTCCAGCCTTATTCCTGAGATTAATCACTCCACTGCTGTTGGCCATGTTTGTAGCTGCTTGGGCCCCAAGCTTTAGATTTTTCTCCCTCACTGCCTCTCCATCACTTCCTGCTCCTTTGAGATGCTCTTTGGTCCCTTGTCCTCAAATGCAGTCCCTGATATAATGGATCAGACCGGACCCCCTCAAAATATTTTAATAATGTCACCTGGACCCTACATTTTTCCTGTTTTAAAGGTAAATGTGAAGTGCCGTGTTCCAGATGTGATACAACTGGTCAAACTGCTGGCCGTTAAGCAAAACGCAATTTATTTAAACACTCTAGTTAAAACACTAACAAAAAAAATAGGAATTTAGAATAACTTTACTATTGGAAAACACAATGGACTAATAGACACGGTACCCATACTAATTAACTGTTACAATATAGTAACATCCCCATAAACGCACCCCTTGACCAAAAGGCACATTCAGACATAGATTCTCACATGCAGTTCTCCAATCCAAGAGGAAAAACTATCAAGAGAAGATTCAGAGAGAGTAGTAGCCAGGAGACATTCACTGAAGTTTCTAATTCTGTTGAGACTCCAAAGGCTTCTGCTTAAAACTAAACCTAAAAGCTAAAAGTAAACCAGAAAGCCTGGTTTGTGAGAGCTGGTCATTCCCAGATGCTTCCATTGTTCCAACTTTAAAAAAGACCTCAGGGCCTCACAGATTGTTTACTGTCTTAGAGACAGCTCGCTACCTTGCCTTACAACCTCTCTTTGAAAAAAAACCAGGTCAAAATAACCTCTTAAAGTGACAGCATCATCACACCGGGACAATGTAAGGAGGTTCATTAGGGCCCCATTATCTGGAGCCCAGGATCCAGCTTAGATTGGGGGTTTGGGTGAGCCGGTGTGTTATCTGTCCCTGCCTCACTCATACACCTTTCACCTTTATTTGCTCATATCTTATGTGTACTGCTGTTGACTACATTCATTGAGAGGGTTGATTTATGAGGAGAGATTGAGTAGACTGGGACTATACTCATTGGGATTTAGAAGAATGAGGGGGGGATCTTCTAGAAACCATTATGAAGGGAATAGATAGATTAGAAGCAGGGAGTTGTTTCCACTGGAGGATCAAACTAGAACCAAGGGCCATAGCCTCAAAATAAGGGGGAGCGAGTTTTGGACTGAGCTGAGGAGGAACTGCTTCCCCCAGAGGGTTGTGAATCTGTGGAATTCCCCGCCCAGTGAAGGGGTTGAGGTTACCTCATTGAATGTTTTTAAGGCAAAGGTAGCGAGACTTTTGAACAGTAAAGGAATAAAGGCTTATAGTGAGAAGGTGGGTAAGTGGAGTTGAGTCGACGAAAAGATCAGCCATGATACTACTATTTGGGAGAGCAGGCTCAATGGGCCAAATGGCCTACTCCTGCTCCTCATTCTTATGTATCAATGAAAACTGTTGAGCCCAGTGGGATTGATGTGTTTCCACTATCTAAATCCCCCTCTTAGTTTCTCATTGTCCTCTGAATGTAAACTCAACGTTCAGATTTCGGTGTGTCCTTTTATTTATTTGTGCCTATTCCCTTGATGAAGGTGACCACCTGTAAGATTTAGTGGAACTGGTCAATAAAGGAATGTTGGTGGGGAGGGGCACTTGGAGAGTTCCTTATTTCTCTGATGACGCTGTGGGATATTCCCAGTCCACACGCATGAGTTGGCAAGGCAGGGGTTTAACATTTGATAAGCCCCTTGCTGTCACACTGCAGATATTTTATGAAGAAAAGCCCCTTGATTCAAACAATGTCAGAGAGAAGTTCACTGAAGGAGCAAAGATGTCAGGTTCATACGCATGTGGGAGAGGTGATTCTCTGTCTCCTGAGGCTGTTTGGTGTAACACAGTGATTCACTTTGGGTCTGTAAAACCCCCTTCACTTTTCAAATCAGTGAGGATTCCCCTCCCACTATGGAAACATTTCCCACCCCAAGTTTCCACTGATAATCCTCTTGCAGACCGTAGACTCACACACAGACACCCTCAGACATAGGCATGAACTTTCTCTCTTACACACTGACAGACACGAACTCACACTCTCAGACATGGACATTATCTCTCTCACACACAGACAACCAACACACACCCACAGACACAGATAATATCTTTCACACACAGACACAAACTCACATTCTCAGACCTGGACATTATCTCTCTTGCACGGACATCAAGACACACAGACATTTTCTCTCACACACTAATTCACACACACATATGCACATACAGACAGTCAGACACACTAACTGTCATACAATTCCTCTCAACCACACACCCACAGTCACTCTCACACATAGACTCTAACACACACACACACAAACAGTCATACACACACTCACACAAATAGACACTAACTCTCAACAGGTACCAACTTGCACACGGACATTAACTCACACACAGACATACAGTCAATCCCAGACATTAACTGTCGCACAGACTGACATACTTTCTTACACACACACACCTTTTCAAAAATACACTCAGACTCTTTCTCACACATACAGTATAACACTCTTTCATATTTACACACATATACACACACGCACAAACTTACACATACACACGTGAAACCATTCTGTTATTTGGTACAGGAATACTTTACTAGTATAGATTGGAAGGACATTAATTGTGGTTCAGTGATTTGCATTCCAGTCCTGAGTCAAAAGATTGTAGGTTCAAATCCCACTCCAGAGATTTATGCGTCTTGATCCAGGGCTGTCCATCCCGCTGCCTGCAGAAAGGCAGTGTTGGACTGTCAGAATTGCTGTCCTCCTTTGAGATGCTAAAACTTGTCCATCTCCTCAGCTGGAAGTAAGAGATCTTGGCCATTGGTTGGAAGAATAGTAGAGGAATTTTCCCTGATGTCAAAATTCAGCCCTCAACTAACAATTAAAAATAGTGATTACTTAGCGAGTGCTAGTTGTGGGAACTTGCAATATTTGCCACATCACAATGGTTACTACACTTCAAAAAGGACTTCACTATCTGTAAAGCATCTTGGCATATGCCAAGGTACTATCCAAATGCATATCTTTCATTTGGGGCAATCTCTCACCCAGAGTACCTTTTCAAAAGTGACCCCTCTCCTGGAGATGAGTCAATGGTAGACTGAGAGCAGTGTACCAGAATTGTTAGCATCATCAGGACACATGCAAAGTGGGAAATTTCAAATATAAATAAGCAATAATTTGTACCACACAAAGGTGGCAATTGGTTGGCAAGTAAATTTAGCTTCTCAATACTCGTTACTTTTGTAGTTTAAATTGTTTCTTTTATACTCATTTGGGGGATACAGATATCCCTCGCTAGCATGTATTGCCCGTCCCTAGTTGCCCCTTGAGAAGGTGGAGGATGAGCTGCCTTCTTGAACCGCTGCAGTCCATGTGCTATAGGTTAACCTACAATGCCTTTAGGGAGGGAATTCCAGGATTCTGACCCAGCGACACTGAAGAAACGGCGATATATTTCCAAGTCAGGATGGTGAGTGGTTCAGAGGGGAACTTGCAGGGGGTGGTATTCCCATGTATCTGCTGCCCCTTGTCCTTCTAGATGGAAGGGTTCAAGATGGTTTGGAAGACCTGAGGATCTTGAGTGCATTTCTGCAGCATATCTTGTAGATGGTCCACACTGCTGCTACTGAGTGTCAGTGGTGGAGGGAATGGATGCTTGTGGATGTGATGCCAATCAAGTGGGCTGCTTTGCCTTGGATGGTGTCGAACTTCTTGAGTATTGGGTTGGAGCTGTACCCATCCAGGCAAGTAGGGAATATTTCATCACACTCCTGACTCGTGCCTTGTGGACAGGCTTTGGGGAGTCAGGAAGTTGTGATTGTTTGTAATTTGGCATTCTTGCACTGGTCCAGATGAGTGTGAGACACCAAGCTTCAGCCACACATCAGTCTGATACCAAATCACATGAACAGATTTCCCTCTGTTTGGTGCATAATATCAGCTGATCTGAGCCTAAGGGAATGAATTGGAGTGGCTCTATGTTCCCACATCTGATCACAGCTAACTCTGGACTCTCAGATGCCTCCTTGGAGGGATGTGGAAGATGTCATTGGCTGTTATTTCAAGGAAAACTGGGATGGAGGTCTCTCCTGGTAGCCTTTACCCTTCAATAAAAATGGATTTATTGGTTCATGGTCACATCATGGGGCTTGCTATTCACACATTATGGCCACTTTTCTTTCATTACAACAGTGACCACACATCAAAAATTCTTAACATGTTACATGGCTGATTGTTATGAAAGGTGCTATATAAATCCAGGTTTTTCTTCTTTGTTCTTCTCTCTGAATACAATGAAAGGACTGATTAATGGGTGGTTACATAGCCATCTTTACACTTGTCTCATAGTGTTGTTCCTCCTAAACAGTTTGGGGTGGACGGGAATGGTCATTGAGTCATAGAAATGTACAGGATGGAAGCAGACCCTTCAGTCCAACTAGTCCATGGTGACCAGAAATCCTAAATTAATCTAGTCCCATTTGCCAGCATTTACCCCATATCCCTTTAATCCTTCCGATTCATATACCCATCTGGGTGCCTTTTAAATGTTGTACTTGTTTCAGCCTCCACCATTTCCTGTGGCAGCTCATTCCATACACAGATGGTAAGATTATTTTGGGTTTCCGAAACCCATGAATGATGTGCCCAGGAGATATGATTCTCCCAGTGGTTTCCCGAGTCAGAGTTCGGGGATCTCCATTTGGCAGGAATGTCTGGGGTGGGATTCAAGGAATCCTTTTGTCTTAGAAGTGCCAGACTCACTCCACGGTGCCCTATGTTTATAGTCGCTACTATCCTTTGGTGGCTACCCCTACTGGATGATACATGAATGCAGATTCAGGGAAAGAACAGGAAATTTCTGAGCTGCTTTCCGGTATGGCTGGACTGGCAATCCTGAGTCCCAAGTCTGACGCCTTGATGCATGCTGGTTCAGACCTCACCACAGCTACTAATGAAATTAAAATTAAATTAAGTGAGAAAGTCTAGAATTTAAACCGGTTTCAGTAATTATAATTATCGCTGATTGTTGTAAAAATCCACCTGGTTTGCCAATATCCCTTTAGGGAGGGAAATCCGTCATCCTTACCCAGTCTGGCCTACACGTGACTCCAGACCTGCAGCGATGTGCTTGATTCTTGACTGCCCTTTGGGCAATTAGGGACGGGGGTGTGGGGGGTGGTTGGGGGGTGGTGGTGGGGGGGGGGGGGTGCGTGGAATATCTGGCCTGGCCAGTGATATCTAAATGCCATGATCATATTAAAATACAGTTTTCACTTGCAGAGATGACACACACTTAGCTAAATGGGGGGGGGGTTAGGTTAACAGCTGTCAGGAAGCGATATATAGGATCAAAACAATTCGCGAGGAAGAGCAAATCCAAAGGAAAAGATATAGAACAGAACCCTTCATGAAGCAAACCAACTGACAATACAGAGACATAAACAGTAATTGCTGGAGAAACTCAGCAGGTCTGGCAGCAGCTGAGGAGAGAGAAACAGAAATAATGTTTCAGGTCCAGCAACCCTTTGTCAAAAATGTTTTTCTTTATTTTGTTTCCATTACCCCTTTTGTTTCCCCTGCCTGGGGGGGAGGGGGAACGTTAGAATCCCTATATAGTGGAAGCAGGCCATTCGGCTCATTGAGTCCACATGATCGTCCGAAGAGCATCCCACCCAGACCCACCCCTATAACTCTGCATTGCCCGTGGCTAACTCACCTAGCCTGCAGATCCCCGGACAAGATGGACAATTAACCATGGCCAATCCATCCTAACCTGCACATCTTTGGACTGTGGGAGGAAACCGGAGCACCCGAAGGAAACCCAAGCAGACACGGGGAGAATGTGCAAACCCCACACAGACAATCGCCTGAGAGTGGAATCAAACCCATGTCCCTGTTGCTATGAGGCAGCAGTGCCAACCACAGAGCCACCTCACTGCCCTATTGTTTTCATTTTGCTTCCAAATGTGTGCTGTTTATAACTCTTCCATCCTGGGATCTCTGCAAATGACTTCAAGGGTCTTTACTTTGGGAATGAAGTGGAAAATCCCCTTGGTTTCAGAGTGTGGCCTTCCTAAGGAACATCAGTCAAAGAGATGCAGTCACTAGTATTCCCTAGGGAAATGGGATAGATAGTTTGTGGCCAGCAATTGGATGATTAATCAAATGCTCAGTTTTTATGATTTTGGTCAAAGGAGGTTTGTGGTTGTGGGGAAACCCCTTGATGTTTGAACAGTCTTTCACATAGAATCAAGTATAAGGAAAGGAGGCTGTTTGGCCCATCGCCCCTCTGTCGGCTCTTTGCAAAAGCTATTCAATTAGCCCCGGTCTCCCTGCTCTTTCCCTGCAGCAGAATGTTAGTTACCCCATTTCTTCTCGAAACTTCTGATTTAATCCACTTCAACTGCCCTTTCAGGAGGCAAATTCCAGGTCACAAAGAGCTCACTGTGTTAAGAAAAATTCTCCCATGCCGTCTTCTACAGGTTATCCTAATCTTTCGTCACTGGGAAAGAGTTTCCCATCATTTACTCCATAAAAACCTTTTCATCATTTTGAAATCCGCCATTAAATCCCCTTTGACCTTCTGTGCCCCAAGGAGAACATACCTCACTCCTCCCATCTCTCAATTGCCATCTGAACAAGCACACCTAATGTATTAAAAACCTCCTAAGTTCTGCCATCCCTGCTCACATGCTCCATTGAATCCACAACCATGTGATTAAAGATACTGCTCTTTTGGGGGATCCAAGATGGCGGCGATCCAGCAAGTCTGAGTCTACAGTGCTCCTCCCAAGACTTGGGCAAAGTGGGTCACCTGCTCCCACCACACTCACCAAATCATTTAAAATAGTTTTCACTTAATGTAATTAGTTGCTTAGTATTGAATTTAAACAATTTAATCTCCAGTAAAAATGACTAAAGGGAAGGGAGCCCGCAGCTCTCAGCAAGCAGGAACCCCTTCCCCACCCTCTCCAGCTGCAGCAGAGGCGTCCGCAGCCACCCCAGGGGACTTACCTACGGTGGCGAGCCTCGTGGAAATAATCTCCAAACTGGATGCGAAGAGCGACGCTTTCATTGAAGAGTCCCTAAGCCGATGGGGCTCACTCTCGGCTGCCCTGCAAAAGCACAACCGAGACATCAAGGAAATTGAGTGCCGAGTTGGAGGGGTGGAGCTAAAGGCTGCGACCTTCGAAACTACAGCACAATCGGCCGTGGATCGGGTCCGGACTCTCGAACAGTGAGTCTGGACCTTAGAGAATCACATTGGGTCGTCAAAAAAAAATTTGTTTGCTGGGCCTTCCCGAAAGGGAAGAGGAAGGCCAGCTTACAGTGTTCCTTGAACAGTGGCTTCCACAGCTTTTAAAGCTGGAGGCTGGATCAGGCCAGGTAAGGGTGGAATGGGCCTACCGGGTTGCGGTGCACGGGCCTAGCTCGAACCAGCACCCCCACCCGGTCCTGTTCTGGCTGCAGATACTCTTAGAAGAGGAGAGGCAGATACTCTTAGAAGCCTCCAGAAATCTTGGAAAAGATCCCCAAGCTATGATCTATAAAGGATCCAAGATCATGTTATTCCAGGACTTTTCCCCAACTCTGGTCCGAAAAAGGAAGGCGTTTGATGAAGTGGAGAAGTGTTTAAGGGACTTAAATATTCAGTACTCCTTGCGCTACCCAGCGACGCTACACTTTAACCATGAAGGGTCCGTGTATAACTTCGGATCGTTGGAAAAGGTCAACGAATTTTTGGACTCTCTTAGATAAATTGTAAGAGTTAATTAATGTTATTTTGCTTTCCCCCCCCACTCCGGTTTACACCCCCTTTTTTTATATATTAATCCCTTTTTTTAACCTTACTGTTTAATATTATCTTGGGGGGGTGGGGAGAGAGATTTATTTATTTGTTCTCTACTTAACAATCTTCCCTCCTTTTTTTAAATTCTATATATATATAGGCCGGGAGGTCTAGTTAATGTTGGTGGGGGGAGGTGGTTACCTTATCCTATTTTATCTCTGTCTTTAGGAGCGGAGTTGTTTTCCCTTGTTATTTTGTATTATTATATTTAATTATTACTTGTTGAGGCTGTAATTTTATAGTTATATATGTTTATACATGGTATTAACATTACCAAATATATCCAGGTGTTGGTGTGGGTGGTGGGGTGGGGGGGAGGGGGTGGTAGGATGCTCACTGTCAACTCTAGCTCTGTAGTATATTTGAATTTTCTTCATCCTATTGAGGAGCGCCTGGGTCAAGGGTGGGGCACCGGTTGGGAGAGGATACGATGGACTTTTGGAAAGGAAGTGATACCCCCTGGGAACAAGAGGGAAAATCTCCATTTAAATATGTTTTTTTTATTTAGAAATTTTTTTATACTATTGTGAGTGTATTAGAGAGCCTTTATTTTTGTGAATTTTATATGCTCTATGCTCAGGATGTTCTGGATAGGGTTTCCCCTCCCGAGGGGTCTCAGATTTGCCCGGACGATTATGATTGATCAGTTGGTTGAGTGGTGCACTTGGGATGTCAAGGGGAGTAATTCACCAGTCAAAAGGAAGAAAGTATTATCAAACCTCAAACAAGAAAGGGTTGATATAGCTCTCCTACAGGACACACACTTATTGGATAAAGAACACTTGGAAATTACGACAGGGTGGATTTGATCAGGCCTTTTTTTCTTCTTTTAGCTCAAAAAGTAGGGGAGTTGTTATTCTTATTCGGAAGAATTTCCCTTTCAAAATCCTAAATCAGATAAAAGATGAATCTGGATGATATATTCTGATTAAAGCCCTTATAAATGGAGAGGAATATGGGATTTTAAGTTTGTATTGCCCCTGACACATCCTTTTAAATTTATAACAGAAGCCTTCTCAAAATTGATGGCTCTCGGGACTCGTCATACAATTATAGGGGGAGACTTTAATTGTATTATGGATCTGGAAATAGATAGGATTCCCAAGAGTACTGTAGGAGTATCTCCCAGATCTAGACAGTTGGTGGATCTGAACAAAGAATTAGGACTAGTAGATGTATGGAGATGCCTTCATCCACAGGGCAGAGATTTTTCTTTTTAGTCCAATCCACATAAATGTCATACTAGAATCGAAATGTTTTTTGCCCCCTCGATTTTTAAAAATTGCATATCATCCTGTAAAATAGGCAGTATAGCAATTTCCGATCACACTGCTGTATATATGGAAATCAAAGCGAGGAACAATGAGACATCCCCCCGGCATTGGCGTATGGACCCCTTCCTGATGAGAGATAGTAAATTTGTAAAGTACTTCTCTCAAGACGTTAAAACTTTTTTAGAAATTAATTCAGATACGGCTAGCAACCCATCAATGATGTGGGAGACCATCAAAGCTTACGCGCGAGGTTTGATCATCTCATACTCAGCGACCCAGAAAAAATTAAAGGGAGAACAACAGCGTCTGCTCGAAGCTCGCTTAAAAGCAGCTGAAACAGCATACACTGACAGACCTTCTATTATCAAATTACAAAGGATTACGGTCCTTAGGACAGCTCTAAATACTATCCTTACCCAAACGGCTAAGAGGGAAATATTATTTGCAAAACAAAGGTCATATGAATTTGGCGATAAACCTGGTAGATACTTAGCATTGCTCGCAAAGAAAAAGAAGGCCCCTCAAACTATCATGTCTATCAAGGAAAGTACGGGTATTTTGACTCATGATCATAAAAGGATTAACACAATCTTTAGAAAATTTTATTCTGATTTATATAAATCGCAGGATTGTGAAGACAGGACTAGGAGGATGCAGTCATTTTTAAAAAACCTGACCTTTCTGGACCTAACTTCGGAACAGGTATCGGTCTTGAATATTCTCCTAACAATCCAAGAAATACTTGACGCAATCAGGCAACTTCAGAGCGGTAAGGCCCCTGGCCCAGATGGCTTTCAAACTGAATTCTATAAAGAATTTACAGGAATATTGGCTGGTCCACTCATACCGTCAGGGTTGTCTCCCGCCTTCGTTGAAAGAGGCGAAAATCTCTCTTATCTTTAAAAAAGGAAAGGACCCAGAAGATTGCGCGTCATACAGATGAATATCCTTGTTAAATGTAGATTTTAAAATCCTCTCTGAAACATTAGCATTGAGGCTAGAAAGGGTATTGCCACATATTATAAAGAAGGATCCGACGGGTTTATTAAAGGCCGTAGATCATCCAATAATGTCAGAAGGGTTTTGAATGGGATTCAAGCCTGCCATCAGGGAAAGATACCAGGAGTAGTAGTCTCATTAGACGTGGAAAAGGCATTCAACAGAGTTGAATGGTCATATTTGTTTTACACATTGAAAAGGTTTGGCCTTGGAAAGGTGTTTACCAAATGGGTCTCAACATTGTATAGTAATCCCAAAGCAGTTGTGGTTACCAATGGATTAGATTCGGATAGTTTCAGTGTGGATAGGGGCTGCCGTCAGGGATGTCCTCTCTCGCCATTGTTATTTACGCTAATACTTGAACCACTAGCAGAAACTATATGAGCTGATCCTAATATAATGGCCCCGAGGATTGTTACAGGTAAACATAAAATTACCCTTTATGCAGATGATGTTCTTCTATTCTTCAGTAATCCCCTGATCTCCGTGCCTCGCTTAATCCAAGTTATTAATACATTTAGTATATTTTCAGGCTATAAAATTAATTGCTCAAAATTGGAGGCCATGCCAATGGGTGGCCTTGCTAGTATAATCCACTTATTGGATGGATCCCACTTTCCCTTTCGGTGGTCCCTGGAGGGTTTCTTATATTTAGGCATTTTTATTACCCCAGTATTTGGTCAGTGATACAAGGCTAACTTTGTGCATTTACTGGAAAGTTTAAGGCAGGACCTCCAGTGATGGGGAGACCTTCCAATTTCCTGGCTGGGTAGAATAGCACTAATTAAAATGAATGTCCTGCCCCGTCTCCTTTACCCTATGAGAATGCTTCCGGTGATGCTGCCGAGGCTGGTACTATGTAAATTATATGGCTGGTTGGGTTCCTTTATCGGGAATCATAGACGGCCCCTCATTAAGCTGAAGAAGCTACAGCTTCCACAGGTAAGGGGAGGATTAGACTTCCCAGATTTTAGGAAATATCAGTTAAGTTCTCTATTAAGTTACATAGCTGATTGGGTCTTGTCTGACCCACAATCAATCTGGCTGGACATCGAGGCTTCTCAAGTAAAATGCCCACTTATTAACCTTTTATTTTCAGATAAGAGGAAAATCATTATGGATCACTGTAAAAACCCTATAATACTAAACACAATTAAAGCTTGGACTATAATGCGGCAAAATGAGGGCAACTCACATAAAACATCTCCCTATGCTCCGATAGTGGGAGCATGGGGATTTCAACTGGGGTTTGCAGGTGCCACTTTTAAACTCTGGAGATCCAGGGGTATCTCATGTCTAGGGGACCTATTTAAAGATGGGGTCCTGATGTCTTTTGAACAGCTGCGTCAGAAATTCGGATTACCTAATGGAGACCTCTTTCGATACTTCCAAATTTGAGGTTACATACAGAAGAAGACCACGTTATTAGATAGTCTTTATAAATCAGATAGAGAACATAGAGTGCTATGGCCAATGGAGGTATCTTCCGTCAGTACTATTTATCATTTATTACTTGATGAAGTATCGGGAGATATGGACAATCTGCTTAAAACATGGGATCAGGTTTTGGGACTAGAAATCTCTATAGAAACGTGGAATGACATTTGGGAAAACACCAGAAGAATTACCATCTGCAACAGAACTCAGGCCATTCAGTTGAAGATACTTCACAGGACCCATATAGCACCGGATCGATTGGCAAAATTTAAGGCAGGAGCATCTCCAATGTGTCTCAAATGTAAAATAGAGGTGGGCACTCTTGTACATTGCTTATGGACCTGTCATAAGATCTGTAGATATTGACTAAAATAGCAAGTGCTCTGACAGAAATCTTAGGAACAGAAATTAAAGTGGACCCTGTATCTCTCCTTTTGGGCTTTTCGAACTTACCCTCCCTGGATATACACGGGAAGAGATTATTTTCTATTCTCTCTTTCTGTGCAAGGAAAAATATTTTGGTTAACTGGGTGGCTGAGGGCCCCCCTGGACTTTCAAATTGGCGCAGATTAATTATGGAATGTATTCCCCTTGACTTGCTTACAAATATGGTGCACCAAAAGACTGCATTATTCCATAAAATATGACAGCCCTTCTTGAGTTATATAAATACAGCTATTTCGGCCATCCTAACAACAGCTTTTATTTAATTGAGATGGCGAACCTGGCTGGTCAGGGGCCCCTTGGGAGAGGAATTCCGCACAAATACGGGTTTTGTTACATTTGATGTTAATACATTCCGAGCATGTATCTCATTTCTGCGTTATCCGCTGTTTTGTTTTCTCTTACTTGAATAATGTAAGAGACTTAATTATACACTCTGGTTAGTTGTAGGTTAGATTAGTAGTTAGTTGATATTTTTTTCTTGGTATTTTTCTTTTGTTAAATTTTGGTTATTATTTATTTAAGATTTAATTGTATATCAATGTTTATACTTTTTTTTTATTTGTAAACTTGTAAAATTATGTTAAATTTTCAATAAAAATATCTATAAAAAAAAGATACTGCTCTTTTGTGGTTATAGGGGCTGTGTTGAAGTGTTTCTTCTGAACAAGCCAGCATTAAAACTTTGCATCATTGAATCTCTACAGTATGGAAACAGGCCCTTTGGGCCAACCAAACCTCCAAAGTGTAAGCAATTCCCCTACATTTACCCCTGATTAATGCACCCGACCTGCACAACGGGCAATTTAGATTAGAATCCCTACAGGATGGAAACAGGCCCTTTGGCCCAACAAGTCCACACCAACCCTCCGAAGAGTAACCCACCCAGACCCATTCCCCTACCCTACATTTACCTTGACTAATGCACCTAACACTATGGGCAATTTAGCATGGCCAATTCACCTGACCCACACATTTTTGGATAGTGGGAGCAACCCCACATAGACACGGGGAGAATGAGCAAACTCCACACAGACAGTCGCCTGCACTTAGGATAGAACCCGGGTCCCTGGTGCTGTGAGGCAGCAGTGCTAGCCACAGAGCCACTGTGCCACATCTCAGTTGATTCACTCCACGCAATATCAAGAAATGGCTGCAGGGGCTGGGTATGCAGAGGCTGTAGGCCATCACAATATTTCAGCTATTGTATTGAAGGCTTCCGCTCCAAAACGAGCTGTTTCCTTGAACTAAGCTGTTCCAGTACAACCAACAATGTGGAAGATTGCTTCGGTATGACCTGTATAGAAAGAGCAGGACAAATCTCACTTAGTCAATTGCACCCCTTCAGTCAGCTCTCTTTCCATCAGCAGAGTGTTGGAAAGGGTCATTGACAGCATTATCAACCAGCATTTACTTCTCAATAATTCGCTCACTGATACTTTGTGTTTTATCATGGTCACTCCGCTCCTTTCTAAAGACGACTTTCCTCATCTCAAAGAGGGTCCTGTCATGCTGATGTTATGAGCCCTTTTTCAAATGTTCACCCCATCCAACCCCCTCAAGATCTTGAAGGGTGGCTCCATGGTTAGCACTGCTATCTCACAGTGCCAGGGATCTGGGTTCGATTCCAACCTTGGGTGACTGACTGTGTGGAGTTTACACATTCTCCCCATGTCTGCGTGGGTTTCCTCTGGTTTCCTCCTGCAGTCAAAGGATTTATGAGCCCTTTTTCAAAATATTCACCCCATCCAATCCACCATGGATTGGCCATGCTAAATTGCCCTGTAGTGTTCAGGGATGTGCAGGCTAGGTGGGTTAGCCATGGGAAATGCAGGGATAGGGTGGGTTGGGTGGGATGCTTGTTGAAGGTTGGTTTGGACTTGATGGGCTGAATGGCCCGTTCCTGTACTGTAGGGATTCAATAAAATCAGAGGTGAAAAGGGTGGCGCTGGAAAAGCACAGCAGGTCAGTCGGCATTCAAGGAGCAGGAAGGTTGACGTTTCGGGCATAAGCCCCTCATCAGGAATAAGATCACCTTTAGTTCTTCTAAACCCCCAATAGACATAGGTTTAATCTGTTTAGCTTTCCCTCTGGCGCTGACCCTTTCATGCCAAGTCTTTTCTATCAGCAATACTCAAGGACAGAATGTACTTTTGATCACCATTTTACCTCATCAAGCAAGTTAGAGAAGAGGGGTTGTCACAGTTTTAGGCTAACTGAGGTCAAATCGCAGGACATGTTCTCTTTTCAGACAGGAGTGGGACTTTTGAAAAAAAAAAAATGTTTTCTTGAACTGCGGATGCCAAAAGCTTGAAGCCGTTTGAGGATGAGATTTATTTCTGACTGAGGGTGAACTGTTACTAAAGATAGGGCCAGGTGATTTCCTGCAAACAAAACAAAAAGAGTGCTGAGATTCAAGTCTGACAGTATCTGTGGACAGAAAAACAGAGTTAACATTCTAAGATTGATGGATCTTGGGATTTCCCTGGTTGAGTATGCTCACCTGGATGCCTCAGAGAGGAATTGGCCAGACCTTCTCGTTTTTGCAAAATTCTGGTCTGAGTTCCAATCTCTGATTTCGCCTTTCCTGGGATATTTCAGATGACAGTCAGAGGCGTGTGGGTTATGATAAAACAGGACTGCGGTTGTGTGGGAGAGACCGACTGGTGCAAGTCTGTCCATCACTGTTTGTTTGTAAATGGAGTCCGTTGGATGAGATTTTCCATGTGTGCCTGGACCTCTGAAAAACAGAGTTTCGACCCTCTTCATAAGGAAGAATAAAGAGGTCGCTTATTACCTGGAAGTTGTGAACCTGGGTGAGGAACACAGAGATCTTGGATCAATACATCAGTGACTAAAAGTTGCATTACAGGTTGGTAAAGTTATATAAAAAAACCCAAATGCCAGGCATTATTTCTGGAGGGCTGTGATTGGAGTAAGAAGGTTATGCTAAATCTATATTGAGCTTGTTTAGGACTTAAAATGACAGGTCATTCTGCTATAACGTGCATATCGTTAATGCGAATTCACTGTAACATGACTGAAGAATTTAGGGTGGCGTGGTGCCTCAGTGGTTAGCACTGCTGCCTCACAGCGCCAGAGACTCGGGTTTGATTCCAGCCTCAGGCAACTGTCTGTGTGGAGTTTGCACATTCTCCCTGTGTCCGCGTGGGTTTCCTCCGGGTGCTCTAGTTTTCTCCCACAGTCCAAAGATGTGCAGGTTAGGGTGAATTGGCCATGGTAATTTGCCCCATAGTGTTGAGGGATGTGTAGGTTAGGTATATTATTCAGGGATAAATGTAGGGGAATGGGTCTGGGTGGGGTCCTCTTTGGAGGGTCAGTGTGGATTTGTTGGGCTGAAGGGCCTGTTTCCACACTGTAGGGATTCTATGATAAAGCGTGAACTTTTAAAATGTATGTTATCTGTAATGCGATTACATCATCAACACTTTAAGCGATGCTTCTGAAGTGTGATTTTTCTATAAGGTGGGATTGAATAAGAACGCAGTAATTGCGTTATAGAGGAAGTATCCGTACTACTCTCAGATCTGTTGGCCATATTGTGGAAAGGAAAGGGGGTGCACTGGAGACGGTACAGAGAAGGTTTTCAAAGAGACGATCAGAAATGTGACCAGACACATCAGGGAAATAGTTGATAGGCTATTTTTTCTCTCAAAAACAATGTAATAAAGGTCTTCAAAACGACAAAAGGTTGTGATCGAGTAGTGGATGCAGATTCAAATGAAGCATTTCTAAAAAATAATGTACGGGGGGAAAAGCAGGAGATTGTCACGCGTATCGATGGGCCCCATGGCCTCCTTCTGCACCATGACACGTTTATGAATCAGAGTGGACACTGACAGAATGTTCCCTCTTGTGGGGAAGTGCACAATGAGAGGCCACCAATACATGATAGTCCCCAAGAAGTCCAATCCAGAATTCAGCAGAAACTTCTTCACTCAGAGAGTGTGGCTCCCAGAGGGAGTGGCTGAAGTGAACAATACAGATACATTTAAGGGAAAGCTGGACAAGTACATGAGGGAGAAGGTCATTGAGGATGGCAGTGATAGAATTGGATGTTGGGAAGTGGCTCAAGTGGAGCATAAATACCAGCATGGACTGATTGGGCCAAATGACCTGAATCTAGGGTGTGTGTCCAATGTGAGCTGCTTTGATTTGTCATTGATCCAGTACTAAGGTTAAACAGTCAAACCCGAGGTTGTCTAAACCCGTACTATAACCTCAACAACAAACAGGAAATCAGGCTGGTTGCTTGTGCTGCTGTCTCCCACACACTGAACCTGTGACACCTTTGTGACTTTCTGTGCTCAGATGTGTAGGTGTAGACAGACAAAAAAAAATTCAACACAAAAGTTTAAAACAATCCAGTATGAATCTGCAGCTGGAAATTCTTGAAAACTGAGAAATATTTTCATGATACTTCTTTTTTTCCATTTTGTGGTGAAGGGCCAGTGGGGGCTTGGAAAATAAGAACTAAATTAAGAGCAGACAGATGAGTCAATGGAATATGTCAACAGAGAAACTACCACTTCTCAGCCGAGCTTGGCCTAGAGCCAGAACTGTTGCCATGGTAATGACCCAATGTGACACATACCTTCCAGGTTCCAGATTTGACCCAAAACACACACACACACACACACACAGGCATACACATAAAAACACACACACAAGCACACAGCCATATGCACACACATATACATACACACACAGAGACACACACACACACACACAAAACACTGAGCAAAACCTGCCAACAAACCACAAATGCTAACTGGCGCCATTAATACGTCTAACCACATGACCATTTTTGCGAGGGATTCCATTTGATCGTGGAATGGAAAATTGTATAAAAATAAACAGTTGTTTCTCTTTCTTTCATGGTACGTGGGTATCACTAACAAGGTCAGCATTTGTTATCTATCCCTGACTGCCTTTGAACTGAATGGCAAGGTCAGGCATTTCAATGGGTCCTGGGCTGCATGTACAGCCATAGAGCCATACAGCATGGAAACAGACTCTTCGGTCCAACCAGTCCATGCTGACCATAATCCCAAATTAAACTAGTCCCACCTGCCTGCACTTGGCCCATGTTCCTCCAAACCTTTCCTATTCGTGTACTTATCTAAATATCTCTTACACGTTGTAACAACACCGCCATCCACCACTTGCTCTGGATGTTCATTCCACACATGGACCATTCTCTGTGTAAAAGAAATCGCCCCTTGTGCCCATTTTAAATCTTTCTCTTCTCATCTTAATAATATGCTTTCTAGTCTTGAAATCCCCTACCCTAGGGAAAAGATGCCTGCCATTCACCTTATCTATACCCCTCTTGACTTTGTAAATCATTGCAAGGTCACTTCTCAACCTACGCTCCGGTGAAAAAAGTGCCAGTCTATCCAGAATCTCCATATAACTCACATCCTCCAATCCTGGCAACATCCTGGTAAATTTCTATTGAACCCGCGCCAGCTTAATAATATCCTTCCTATAACAGGGTGACTGGAACTGGACACAGTAGTCCAGAAGAGGCCTCACCATAGTCCTGTACAACCACAACATAGCGTTGCAACTCCTTTACTCTAAGATCTGAGCAATGAATGCAAGACCAGCCTGGGTAAGGATGGCAGATTTCTTTCCCTTAAAGGACATTAGTGAACTAGATGGATTTTGATGCCAATCAATGATGGTTTTTATAGT